>NW_011889004.1:1840684-2046154 GCF_000151845.1 Pteropus vampyrus
ACCTAGAATAAGTAAATTCATAGAGACAGAAAGTAAGATAGAGGAAACTAGGGGCTGGGGAACAGGGAGAATGGAGAATTATCATTTAATGGATATAGAGTTTTTGTTTGGGATGATAAAAAGTTCCAGAAATGGATAGTGGTGATGGTTATACAACAATGTGAATGTACTTAATGACCTGAATTCACACCTAAAATGGTAATGATGGTAAGTTTTGAGTTATGTATATTTTACCACAATAAAAAAGGAAGGAAATCTCATTGGCCAAGTCTAAGACATTTTGAGAATCAAAATAAATAATGTAATAATAAATTTTTAACCACTACGTAAAATAGGACTCCATCAGTTAATGCTGATGTGGAAATAAATAAATAAATAAATAAATAAATAAGAAGGGAAAGTTCTAACACATCATAGAATTTCAAATAATAAATACAAAAGGAATCATGGAATTGGGAAATTATTATAGTAATAATTAACTTAAGCAAGAATCATCAATGAATTCTAAAACTGGTGGGTGAAATTCTAATGAGAAACAGGATAGTTAGATGTCTCAAAATATCTTTCTACGAAATACTTATTATTAATAAGTATAATACTTAACTTCACAGTGAAAAAACTTGGCAGACACCATCTTAACCAATTGGTAAAAGTTAACATCACTAGTTATGAGATAAATAGACATCATGTGCCTTCTGATATCCGTGGTATTCCTGCCCAAAATGCATAAATCATGAAGTAGTATCAGACAGACCTAAATTGAAGGACATTCTACAAAGTAATCTGTAAATTTCAAAAAAAAAAAAAAAAAAAAGTGAAGGTCAGAAGAAATAAGACTGAGGAACTGATTCCAATTGAAGGACATTAAAAAGACATGATAGTCACCATATGCAATGCTTGATCTTGGACTGGATTCTGGACTATAAACTACATTATTAGAACAATTAGAGAAATTTGAAGTTTGGGGATTAGACAGAGATATTGTATGTATACACATGTTAATTTACCGATTTTGATGGTTGTACTACAGTTATGAGGAGAATATGCCTTGGTTTTAGGAAATATATGCTTAAGTATTTTAAGAGTTATGGGGCATCATGTTTGCAACTTATTCATAAATGGCTTAGAAAAAAATTGTAAAAGTCTGGGATGTATGTATATACACACACACATACACACACACATACAGAGAGAGAAATACTGATAAAGCAACCAGTAAAAAGCTAGTGAGGCGTCTGCATAAGGAGTCTGGGTGAAGAGTATGCATCTTCTTGCATCTTTTCTGTAAGTATGAAATTATAACAAAATCAAAAGTTAAAAAAATTACCAAATCATTTTTAAGAAACTGTAATTTCTCTTTTTCTATTAAGCTATATTTTCATTCTACTTTCTCTACAGACTTTATCTCAATATAATATAGTTTTATACTTAAAAGTCTGTTATTAGTTATCTAATAGGCTACCCTGCAAAAAAAAAAAGTATATACATTTAAGTATTTAACAACTTTCTTCTTACCGTAAAAATAATTCTTCATGGCCCTATAATTAAATTAAAATCAGTACACATTAAATATAATTATCAAAAACAACATATATTCCAAATTTTGATAAATAATTATTAAACAGAAAGTAAAATTATATTGGAAATGTATCTTTGGATTCATGTATTTATCGTACTTGTTGCTAGAATGAGACAGGATTTGGCATCAATTTTATTCTTTTTTTCTCATTAAAAAGCACATAAGTGTCCAAAACCATTGTTCATACAACTAAGTGGATGAGGATGGAAGACATTTTATTTTAACAATGTCCTCCAATTGCTTGAATATCTTTTGCGTTAGAAGCCAAGTCACGTAGTGATCCATCATCAAAAATTATTGTATTAAACTCTCAGCTGACAACTCAGTTTTGCCTTCTATCAGTTTTACTGAAAACAAAAAACTAGAATTGATAGAGTAGGAAAGGGATTTGTTACTCAGTGATGAGGATCATTTCCTCAATACCATCACCAATAGCTAGACTGACCTATTTGTTTGGAGCCCCAAAGGTTTTTCTACCTCAGGGCAATGCACCTTGGGAAGATTAAGCAAGAGTAAAAAGGTCTTCCTTCTGCAGAGTACAAGAATGGTAACTGTGAAGAAGAGATGTAGGAAAAAGAATCTGCTTCAGAGGCATTGTTCTCAGGCGTATGGATCTTGGAAGAGATTTTATCCATGTACCCACATGTGGCTTGTAAAGTCTTTGTGTATCCTGAGGGGTACGTGCATCTTAATTCTAAAGTCACTATTAATACTCCTATTTATTCTAATAGTGTCTAGGATTAATCATTATGCATATCTTTTCCTGAACGAGGCAGGAATCTTAGCACACTTTATTTCCCTTCTTTCTCTATCTTTACCTGTGCCATCTCCCACATCGAAACTATCTAGTCTACGGCCATGCCACCCTGAACACGCCTGATCTCGTCTGATCTTGGAAGCTAAGCAGGGTCAGGTCTGGTTGTACTTGGATGGGAAACCACCTAGGAATACAAGGTGCCGTAGGCTTTAAAAAAAAGAAAGAAAGAAAGAAATCATCTAGACCAGGACTATCCAATAGAAATATAATGCAAGCCACTTGTGCAATTTAAAATTTTCTGGTAGCCAATTTAAAAAAACAGGTAAAATTAATTTGAAAAAACAGCTTAACTCAAAATATCAAACCTATTATCATTTCAAATATAATCTGTATAAAAAATGATCAATAAGATACTTTATTTTTTTTTTCACACTAAGTCTTCAAATCCAGTGTGTATTTCATGCTTGCAGTACATTTTAATTCAGATTAGCCACATTTCAAGTGCTCAAAGCCACACATGGTTAGTGGCTACCATATTAGACAGAGCAGTTCTTGAATTTTAGTTTCAGATTGTTACTTGGTTTTGTTTTATATTTTTATATTAACTTTTTTTAAACTTAGTGATCTACTTGTTTCTTATCACTTTCTTGCATTTCACAAAGACTAAGAACTTTGTGTTTTATATATTTTATAGCTCTTATCACAAGTGCCTAGTAAATGTTTTAAAATAGTAATAACATCTGATGCAAGAATTATCAGATTAATCTTACAGAGAGGATATGAAACTTCAAAAGTTTGGACTTGAGTGTTCGAGACTTCACGGATAGCAATCTGTAATAGGTCAAATTACTGTTTCAGCATGATTTTAAATTTATCAAAAAGGTAAAGGTCTTGAAAACAAAACTAGGAGAGTCTATTTCAACATTTCAATTCTACCCCATTAACCAAGACCAAAATGCAATTTACCCACTTTTTCTCTGTTTCAGCATCTTGTGCCTTTTTCACATGGTTATTCATTGACACCTTAATAGGGGCCTCATGTCTTTTGTGTGCCTAAATGATTTAAATTTCTATTAGTTTCACTAGGATTTTTTCACAGTGCCAGACATTCTCTTGGTGTTTACAAATGTTAACTTAATAAATAAAAGGTTGCATGAAAGTTACACAACTTTTCTCAGAACCTCTTACAACTTTCCAAGGTTCTTTAACATTAAGATGTGGTTCTTAACCAGAAGTTACTCCAAAAACTTCTCCCGAAAGGTCTCAGAGCCCGGGAATGAATCTCCCATTCCTAGAGGTACTATTGGACCCGGATAGCCAAAACTGATTGAGTTGAAAAGGAGGCAGGCTTCTTTGTCCTGCAGGGTCTCTGATCACCCACACTTCTTTTCCAATCCACAGAAGCAGCGTGTGCTCAGGGTGCCCTGAGTTAGGCCAGTTCACTTTAAATAAATTGTCACTGGTTTACTTAGCTAATTTAGAGGAAGAAAATACACGTTAGGAGACTCATGGCATAGCCCTAGGAATAACAGAAGCCGTGCCCCATTTAAAAGGCCTGTATATCGCCTTCCTTTTTCTGCCATCTTGGAGCCTGTGGAGGCTAGCTGAGAACAAGACTTCTAAAACAACAAATATGTCTGGAAGGCTATGGTCCAAGGCCATTTTTGCTGGCTATAAGCGGGGTCTCGGAAACCAGAGGGAACACACTGCTCTTCTTAAAATTGAAGGTGTTTATGTTTGAGATGAGACTGAGTTTTATCTAGGCAAGAGATGTGCTTATGTGCACAAGGCAAACAACAACACGGTGACTCATGGTGGCAAACTGAACAAAACCAGGGTAATCTGGGGAAAGGTAACTCACTCATGCTCATGGAAACAGTGGCATGGTTTGTGCCAAATTCTAAAGCAACCGTCCTGCTCAGGCCATTGGACACAGAATCCATGTAATGCTGTACCCCTCACGGATTTAAAATTAGTAAATAAAGTGGATTTGTTCTCTTGAAAAATATAAATAAAAAATAAATAAAAATAAAAATAAAAGGCCTGTATATCCAGAGACTGAATTGCTTTAGTTTCTTCTTCCCATCCTGTTTCCTCCCCACCAAAATACAGTTGAAGAGCTAATCTGACTTATTAACACAGAAGAATTAGCTAGAACCATTCTATCTTTTCACATTTTGTGTATCTTCCGAACACCAGCACTGAGTTTTACTAATCTTTGTAACCCTAGAACCTAAAAGAGTGCTGAGGACAGAGGAGGCAGTAACTACTTATTAAAGAAAATATTGCTTTGTGATTCTAGGGAACTTAACATTTTGTAATTTGCTTTAAAAAAGTGAATATACATGTGTGGGGTGTTTTCTCCGTTTTACTATTCGTATGTCTACATTGCTCCCTAGCTGCTGTCCAGGGAGTCAGTGGCCCTCTGTCAAAAGGAGCCCTCCAGTGGCTCCAACCGCAGGGCCTGGCTGTTTGAGCAGCCTTGAACCTCCCCTCGTTTTTACACGTGTAATATTTTTCTCTTCGTTAAAAATCATAATGTACGCTCATAGTAAAAAATTTGGAAATGCAAAGAAAAATTAAATTACCATGTATTCCTACACCTATAGTTTTATTAAGCCCTCACCATAAGCTAAACCTAGTTTTAAAATGTGCGATCTCATTTTCTAAAAACTTATTCGCGGAATTTCTTTGCAGGATTTTTTTCTAACCCAAGGCCCGATTGGGCTCTCACGACTTTCGCTCCATTCAGGGCCCGAAGTGGCGCACGACATAAAATCTGTCGGGTAGAGGTAAAAATCTATTATTCTCGGTAAAGAACTACCAGTCTGGATATTTTTCGGTTTGGAATTAAACGGTCATTCCGGGTGAAAATGCGTCAGCCTAGGGGAGAGAAATACGTTTGTTGAGGAAACTCCGCCTGGCTCTGGACCCTTCCACACGAGCCTCGGGCTCCCCCAGCCCTCCGGGAACGGGGGAACCGCTCAGGGACCAACAGCTCGGGTCGCTCCCAGGAAATGCCCCAGCACACTCTACCGGGAACAGCGGCCGCCACGCCGGACGCCCTGGCCCCGCCCCCAGCAGGGCCCGTCTAACCAATGGGCGCCGAGATCGGCTGCGAGTCACGCGACACTGGCCAATCACGAGAGGCCACGACCGTAGAAAGGCTGGGCGCGGCGGGGCTAGGCCGCTCGGCGGCGGCGGTGCGCACTCGCGTAGAGACTCTGAAGCCATGGTGGTGGTGGCACCCGCGCAGAGCCCGGCCGCCGGGGCCCCCAAAGTACTGCTTCTGTCCGGCAAGCCTGCCGCCGCCGCCGCTGCCGTCGGAGCCCCGGCCGGCCGGGCTCTGCCACTCATGTTGCCGGGCCAGCAAGGGGCCAGCCCGGAGGCAGAGAGCGGGGAGCCACCCCAGGCGCGCAAGCGACAGCGCCTCACACACCTGAGTCCCGAGGAGAAGGCGCTGCGGAGGTGGGCGAGGGGCCGGGGTCTGGAACCGGATCTGAAACCCAGACCGGGTGCTGGGTCTGGATCGGGCAGCGCTCAGGCGTCCTTGGCCTGGAGGGTCCGGTGCCAGCGTGGCGCGGAGCGGGGCGGGGCAGGAAGTCTTTACTGACCAGATCCACCACGTTGGGTTGAGTCCAGGGCTTCTTGGGTGGTTTTTTCTTTCTCTTCTATCTCATTAGAGATGTCTAGAATTAGCTATGTGAGCACCTGGGTCCCATGCCCTTTTGCTGTGTGACCACAGATCGGTCGTTCAGCTTTTCTGAACTTGGAATCGATTAGCTGCTTCTTGGTTTAACTACTTTTTTGGAGGGGCAACTGAAATGACAGCTGTTGAAAGAACGGACTGTGAGCCTTGTAAAGCTCACTAGTCTAACTGCGTCTTTAAAATGGTATTTACTTCATACGGTAGTTGAAGAGATTGAGAAAGGCCTAGTACTTAGTCTTCTGTAATATTACTTCTTTTGTGATCAGTATGACTTTTGAACTCATTTAAGTGCCTTTTCTAACAGACACGGCCCTCGCCATCAGGGGACTGCCCAAGATCTCAGCACTAGGGCCGAAGGCATCAACCTCTCCCTTGTTTGAGTTCGGTTTGGAGAGGGAGGGTTTATGACAGCACGATTACAGCCTTCACTAGATTTAATCAGACCAAGTTGGATTCTGTTTGAGGGAAATGGAGGCAGGAAGCAACGGGGGAGTAGAAAGGGGAGGAGGAAATTTCTTATGATGCAAGATGAATAATGTTTGTGTCCAGCCCCTGTGCCGTGGCTGGAATGAGATTGAGGTGGATGACGCAATTTCGGAGAGAATAAAACAACATGGGAGAGAGTAAAACCGGGCTTCAAGCTAGATTGAAAGAAGGCTGTATTTTTTGTTTTGTTTTATTGAGGGGAAGAGCTTGAAGTGTATTTTACCATTACTCTACTTATATCGTAAATTTATATGACAGCACCAGCTGGCCAAGTTTCCAAATATATAATTAATAAGGTTTGAGATGACTCTGTGGTATGTCCCTTCTGTTCTCAGGAAACTGAAAAACAGAGTAGCAGCTCAGACTGCCAGAGACCGAAAGAAAGCTCGAATGAGTGAGCTGGAACAACAAGTAGTAGATCTGGAAGAAGAGGTAAAATACTTAAGGCCAAACTCTTTTCTTTTATCCATTGTATATCCATCCTTCCTTGGTGAATGTTCCAGTATTTGCTGCTCATCCCACGTTGTTTCAGCCCCTTTAGAATGAAGTTGAACGTGTAATTAAAAGGTTAAGTTAGGGTAGATAGGTAGTTGATTAAATGGTGAAGCTTGAAGAGAGAAGTGATTGACTCTCTGGCCTGTGGTGCTAGATCTGTTTCAGAGTAGGTAAATTACATTACAACAATGTTTATCAAGTTAGTACTAAGAAATTAGTAAGAGCAGATAGGAAATCATTGCTTAAACTTGAGCCCCTTCCTGGCTTGGCCAAAAGTCCATTAACTGTCCCTTTTCTCTTCCAGGGTCCACCTAATCTTAAATTTTTGCCAGTTACACATTTTGAGTACATAAGGATTATTTATGTTGGGTTTCTTTTTTGTTTTTGGTGTTTTTTTTTTACATATTTTGATTTTATGGTCCATTTTTATTACGTGCCAGTTCAAGATAGGATTTAACATCTTATCTAAATTAAAGCCTCAAGTCACCCTTTGCTGAGGTCTATATTAGTTGGAGGCATTGTGTTATTCGTGACTCCACGAAATGGCACTCCTTAAATAGCTTATTTTTAGTAATTATGACCTTGCCTTCTAATATTGCTGTGAACAACTGGATAACCATAGTTTTCTCAAAGATCAAGGAGCAGCAAAGGAAATCAATTGTAGTGACATTTCATCAGGTGTATTAAATGAAAGAATCAGATGTTTTACTAGCCTCTTACGAACTTTCTTCTAGAACCAAAAACTTTTGCTAGAAAATCAGCTTTTACGAGAGAAGACTCATGGCCTTGTAGTTGAGAACCAGGAATTAAGACAGCGCTTGGGGATGGATGCCCTGGTTACTGAAGAGGAGACAGAGACCAAGGTAAGTAGCCTTTATTTGGTGCCATATGTGAGAACTGGTTCTAAGTGACGTGACATGACCTCTTTAATGACACTTAATTCAAGTGTGTGGTGGATAGTACCAAATCCTATAATTAAAATGTTACATGACTCTCTAAGAGCAAGTACTAACAAATGCTGATATAGCCAACAAGATGTGCCGTCATCAAGAAGAACAAGAATAAGAGAGCCAGTCAAATCTGACTTTAAATGCTACTGAAATTATAGTTCTTTGATTTATGGATTATAGCAAGTTCAATGACAATGTTTAAGTGGTCTAAGATTGACACTGGGGCAGTTCTGCTCTGTGAAGGTAGTGTTTAGGACAGACTTTAATTATCCAAAAAGATTCTCGGCCTAAATTCACTATAGAGTTTTATTACTTAGGAACATTATTATGGAGAATATTGAGATATTATTTTAAGAATATCAGTCCTACTTGAATCTTTAGGGAATAAAAATATTTCATTGCATAGAAAATCAATGGAAATTTAGTCTTACCTCTCTTTTCTTCTTCTTGAGGGGGACTCAAAAAAATGTAAACAACAAAGGTAAGGGGAAAATTTCAGCTCTGAAGATTACTTTTCTAACTTTCTTGAAAGTTGAGAATCACAGCTGCCTGGCGATCATTTCCTTGAGGATTCTCAGCTGTTTTAGCCCTTTATTCACTTTGGTCTTTCCTCTCAGGAGAATGGAGCGAGGCCGGTGGCCGGGTCTGCTGAGTCCGCAGCACTCAGACTACGTGCACCTCTGCAGCAGGTGCAGGCCCAGTTGTCACCCCTCCAGAACATCTCCCCATGGATTCTGACGGTGTTGACTCTTCAGACTCTGAGGTAGGGGTTATTTGAATTTACTGAAGAGCTGCATAACTAGTTAATTCCATATGTTTGATGCCCAACATCCCTAACCAGACAGATGAGGGCAGAAGTTAGTTTGGGTTGGGTTAGAGGTGAACATTGACTACCTTCCTGTTTCCAGGTGATTTAGGAGATGGAATGAAGTGTAGATAAATGGGTCTGGTAGGGCCCAGAAGTTATCCTATAGCATAATGATTAATTTACATTAGGGAACCTAGTACTAGATGTTCTAGGTAGATTCTCAGATGCATGCTAATAGTTGGACTCCATTTTTTTTGTCTCTTGCAGTCTGATATCCTGTTGGGCATTCTGTTCAACTTGGATCCAGTCATGTTCCTCAAATGTCCTTCCCCAGAGTCTACCAGTCTGGAGCAGCTCCCGGAGGTCTACCCAGAAGGACCCAGTTCCTTACCAGCCTCCCCTTCTCCATCATTGGGGACGTCATCAGCCAAGCTGGAAGCCATTAATGAACTGATTCGTTTTGACCATGTATATACCAAACCTCTAGTCTTAGAGATACCCTCTGAGACAGAGAGCCAAGCTAATGTGGTAGTGAAAATTGAGGAAGCACCTTTCAGCCCCTCAGAGAAAGATCACCCTGAATTCACTGTCTCAGTGAAGGAAGAACTTGTGGAAGATGACTTCATTCCAGAGCTGGGTATCCCAGATCTACTTTCATCCAGCCACTGCCTGAAGCCATCTTCTTGCCTACTGGATGCTTATAGTGACTGTAGATATGAGGGATCCCCTTCCCCTTTCAGCGACATGTCCTCTTTGCTTGGTGTAGACCATTCTTGGGAGGACACTTTTGCCAATGAACTCTTTCCCCAGCTGATTAGTGTTTAAGGAATGATCCAATACTGTCCTTCTCCTTGACTTTTACACTGCCTGGAAGATAGCAAAGAAGCCTGTCTGTGCTTCATTCAAAAAGCCAAAGTGGAGGGTGTATAGTCCTAGAGGATTCCTCTAAAGTATTTGTTCAAACCTCACAGGTCACCTCAAGTATTGTCTTTTGACATTCAGCAGTCGAAGGTACTCATATATTACTATAATCCAGAATTCCAGCTTTTGAGGTACCTTTATCTTAAGGGCAGTAATTTGCCCTAATACTTATATAAGGGACATTGGACAAGGGTCTTAGACGTGGAATTTATGAATGGCCCTTTATCATTTCTCTTCCTCAGCATCCCAGGCTTGCCTCCAATTTTAGGTCTTTAGGTCCTTCAGTTTATTTCTGCAAGCAGAGAGAATACCTACCTGAGGGGGTCTTTTTCCCTCATGTACAGTCAATTAAAGATCACGAATCTTTTGTATAATTATAGAAATTTACTATGTAAATGCTTGATGGAATCTTTCCTTGCTAGTCAAACTCTTGGAAGGTGCTTTCTCCATTTATTTAAAACTACCGTGCAATTAAAAAGTGCAATGCAATTTCTTTGTTGATTCCTTGTTGGGCCTTGTCTTACTGTGTTCTCTGTGCCATAATAGTGATGTATCCAACTTAAATAATGCATGCCATTTTTTAAAATGCCTGAAGGTTTTTTCCCTCTTAATTACTGCTTCAATTCCTGGCTGCCGTGACATAATCTGAGCAGTTAACTATATTCCTGAGTTTCTTCTAACTGACCAATATCATAGCTAGTAAGTAGCAGAGCTAGAACCCTTAACTACTGTTTTGCTATACCATCTCATGTGAGAGGACATGCCATTAAATATCAAGATTTTCTTGCCATTATTAAAAGGATTAAGAGCATTTTCTAGAATCAAACTCCCAGGGTCAGACTCTGCCACTGGTTTAGCTGTGTAGCCCTAGATATACAATATCATTTGTTTCTTCATCTGTAAATGGGCATAATAGTTAATATCTCCAATGGTTAGAGGACTCAAAAGAGATGGTACAGGGCATTATAAGTACTTGGTGTATGCCAGGCACCATCCCAAGCACTCAAAAGTTACTTATCTTAGTCCACTTTGGAATGATTTTAATTTCTTACAGAATTACATATACTGTAGAACTTGATTCACAAAAGAATGAACCCGTTAAAGAAAAACCCTAGAACCACTAATACAACCCCAAACTGGACTTGATAACCTTAACATCCTTCCTGGTGCATCTCTTGGGAATTCTCTCTGAAGATATTAAAGGGCTTCCCTTACAGACATTATTTCACCTATGCCAGCATTCAGTAAGACTACCTCTGGAGAAGCTGAAGTGACTAAGTAGACAAAAAGTGGGTGGGATTCAGAGTCCCAAGCAGCAAAGCAAAGCAGGATATAATTTCAACCAAGTACAAGGGAATACCTCTGGGGTAACTAGAGGCATGCCACAAACATACCTGAAGGCAAGACAGCTTTAAGATCCCTGGTCACTGAAGCCAAAGCCCAATCTTAGTGCTTGGCATGCAAGCTTGCTTAGGCTGAGTTTCTGTTATTATACATATAAGGACAGTCTCTAACTGTTCCCATGATTAAAAACATGATCACCTGATTTTCTATAACTGAAAACTTAAGTGCTGACAATCTATTTAGGGATTGTGTAGGCAGATGTAATTACAGATGCATTTTAAGCCTCCATCATAATAGTATAAGCATCTGGCGAATAAAGCTCAAGTAATTTACATTCAATGACATCACATGAAAGAGGCAGCTGTACAAACAGGAATAACACACAGGACATACATAAACTGTAGATTATCAGGGTTTTCATTTCCTGCACAGATGGATGAAAATTACTAAACACTATCCTCAAGCCTTGAGAAAACACCTGGTATTCAAGGACATCTTCATACTGAAACACTAAATTGAATGGTTAGAAATAAAAATCAAGACACTTTCCTGCAAAACCGAAACAAGATTTCTATTAAATGCAAAAGGTTGTTCTTAATTGAGATTAAAACAATCAGGTGAAAGATGCGTGCATACTATTTCCCTTGGCTTTGTGATGCCAATCTATGTGTGCTTTTCTAGGTATACTACTAAAGTAGACACAAAGTAGGCACAGAACTGTAGGCAGAAGGTAATACTGCCCGCTCCAGGAACATTTTATGGCAGTTAAATTCTAATCTAAGAATTAAATCTTGACCCTGTGAATTCTAATGTTCATTAAGGGTCAGGAAGACTGGCTTGTTTATCCACTAATCAGTTGCTAAAAGACAGTATCTTTATCTTGCTGGGGCTGCAGTCTAACACTGTATTCTAACTACATACATGCAGCTCATCTCTAAAATGCCATTGGCAGAATATTTGAACCAAATTTACATACACAAAACTACATGCCCCCTCAAGGAATTTATTGTTACACTCCCTGAATCACATTTTATTGTATGTAGATTTCAATAAAAACTAAATGGCATTTTAGGTGTTGCTGCAAAAAGACTGTAAAACCACTTGTCAAGTAGGAACACTGGACCTGGTGAGATGGATTATATTAATTTGTCACTACTAAAGTTTTAGTTTCCAAACCTGTAAAACAAATTAGATAACTTTGAGCTGTGATTTCCCAATTTTGGTGAAAAACAGAATATCCTGAGTTTTCTGTAATTGTAACCCAAACTTAACTCCACCTGCCCACAAATCAAGAATACACATTCATCAAACAATGGGTGCTTAAATATGTAGGCAATACTGCCACCCAGTGACCTGTAAACTCTGAAGGAATGACCATGTAACTGCACATCATGCAATTTTATTCCTTAATTTTTAAGGTCCTAAACCTATAAAAACAATAAAACTGTGAACTCTATATACCATTCGTTTCCTACTCCATATTTGAACATTATTTTTGACGACTCAGTCACCACTGCCATTTGAGTACTGGCAATCAATCACCATTGCCAATCAATGCTGTTGACTGACAACAGTAGTGAATTGCTAAGTGGAGTGGAATGCATTCTATGAGTTTTAGAATGGAAAAATACAGTCTGCCTGTTTTGGAAATAGCTAAGTCATTCAAAAAAATTTACCTTTAACCTAACATAATCATCTTTGCAGAATAAATTTAAGCCTTTCACTGATATGAATGCTGATTCAAATACAATTTAAAGGAAAGCAAAGTAGCTATTTCATTTACTTAAGTATAGGAATACAAATATCTCAAAAAGTCCAAAACACGAAGTTTTATTGAAAACAATACATAAACACCAGATTCTCATTTTAAAGTAAAATTGAAAGCATTTTCCAGAACTTTCTTAGCACTGCACCATTCTTATCACTATTAAAAACAAAACCAAGTTCCAGATCCAAAACAATTAATGAACTTGCTGGTAAACATTCTCATCGTTCTAGTTATTTTTCTAAATTTTATATTTGCACCTTTTCAAAAATGAGATTTTAAAAAATTGACTTTTATGAAAACTGGACTTTCATTTTAATTAAAAAAAAAATACACACACCCTACTTAAACTCAGAGAAAATATACATTTGTTCATTAAAGCTCACCTGCTTTAGATACTTTTTTTCTCTTCACACATTAGCATAGAAAGCCAATGTTTGATCCATGCTGAAAAAGCTGTACAAAATGAAAAGACCTCTTATTCCCCTAGGGAAACCTTAAGGCAAAAGCAAAAGCTTTATATTACAAAACAAAGCAGAGGCAAGGGAACTGTGGAGTCGGCTCAGATGAATAAGCACCACAAAGATGAAGACAATTTTTGTACAAACATATGTAAGAAGTTTAAAAAGGAGCATTAAACATCCATTTTCCTGCAGAAATAATTGTTATGCCAGATAGCTTGACTCCTGAAACAAGTTCTATTTGGATTTTAATGAACAGAATCTTAATTCTCTCCTATATTTACCAATGGTATCAATCTTGTTTGGGGGCTCTTCTTTCCTCCTTTTCATCATACAGAGCTTCGATCAGAGGCCTGACCAACAATTCCTATAGAAGACAATCAGTGTGTTTGGGTCCTTTTTGAGAAAGCTGTCACCTCCCCTTCCACCATAACATTGAAACTAACTCCAAATTCTGAGCAGTCACTTCATGTTTTTGAGTTGTACTGGAACAAATTTTTTAGCATGGAGATTTTAGGCTACAAACTTTGCAAGTTGGTCCCATTAAAAACTATCTAAAAGCAGGAGTTTTTCGAACGGCATGAATCAAACACTTACAGATTTCAACAGAATACAGTTTACATTCATCTCTAAATCTGAGATTAAGAAACTATTAGCTGGTTTCCAACTGGTTTCAATACTGGTTTGAAGTTCGATTAATTTTACTGTGTAGACATTAAATATTTTGTTTAAATATTAAACATTACATTTTTTCCTGACTATCCAGACAGAAATAGAGAAAGCAGGAACAAAAGGCAAGAAAACAAACAGTCCAATTAACAGACCTGTGACTTCTACGTCACCTGCTAACAGGGAGGGATTTCAGCATGAGTTTCAAAAATGCCTGGGAGCTGGTTTCTAAAAAGTTACCTCTACTTGGCATAAACCATTTTTTCCCCTACACAAGGTATCTACTTCTCCTACAAAGGGGGAAGAAACCCAGAAAAAACAAAAAGAACTGAGGTGGTCTCCTGTTGCGTGATGAAAGGGCCAGTATTACACTATTACACCCATTTAATAAGTTATAGTGAATATTCTGTAGCCCTAAAGGAATTGTCATTTTACTTTGCACTACTGAGTCCTTGCCACATAGAAGAGTTCTTCCTGAGAAATAAAAAACTTCAATCCTGGTTATTCCCAAAGGATACCTTGAGGCAGTTTAGGTCCTCAAGATGAAGATCTCCTGCTAGCAGGAAGCTATTCTCTACTAATTTTTAGGCTACTGCACAATAGTTGAAGCACCAGGCAAACTGGCTATTTCAGTAAATTTCAGTGTCGTCTGCCCATATATTCTCAGTTAATTCCTCATTGTTTTCTAAATTAACATTAAAAATTCAATTTGCTAATACAGGTACAATCATTTTTTAACTACAAGTATCAATGCTGGGCTTAGCTGACACAGCACTTCCTCGAGATTACCTAAGGGATGCTTCTCCCACAGACAATTTGCACATAGGTTACCTCAAAATCTTTAAAACTTAACAAAGTTAAGTTGTAAACATTACTGAATAGCTGGGCTTATTAATTATGCAAGGGAAACCAAGGAGCAATAGTAGCACAAGGCAAAAAAGCCTCAAAGGAAAAAGCTTTTCTTTGTATTTTCACTACATTTTCTGAGGCAAGGAGGTGGGCCACAATGCTACTGGCTATTTAATCAATATAGCTACATTGAATTGACAACTAATATACAAGTTTCAGAGTCTCTATTAAATTTCTTAGCAATAGGCTTTAGCTACTGCTTTTTCCCCTCCTTCTCCCCAATTATAAAGTCACTACTGTAAACAGAGCTCATTATCTACAAAGTTGTGACTCAACTGTCTGGGTACAGTTGTACTAGGAGTATCCTTCTTTCTTAATGCATCTTTTTCAAGTGTCTGAGTATGCTCCAAGTATATAAATGGTTTAGACAATGTGACAGATGACCTAAGTCACCCTTACACATAAAGCTTCTATACTTGCCTTTGCAGACTGTAATCTCACATTAATCCCTCTAAAAAAACAAACAGATTTTCCCTTGAGACAAGCTTCCTTGGCAAAAAGTTGAATTCAAGAAATGGCTACCCAAAATGAGAATCCCACCCCAAATCACAGGCAGAGATATTACACCCATTTCATAAAACTTTCAAGTCCCTATACTATATATGTAGGCTCATGACTGAACACATGAGCCTTCTAAAACTTGACAACTTTAGTATAGAAACATGTTTCTAGAGTTCCATCTCTTCTTCTGTACAAGCAGCTATCTCCAAACTATTGTAAATAGGCATCCCTGTTTGTCGAGGTTCCAAGAACAGTTCAGTTCTCCTAGGGAAGGTAGTGCCAGCAGCGGCATGCTTAGTTTGGCTCTCTCCTGGGTAGTTCTTAGCATTAGATGATGGCTTTGGCTTATCAGAAAGGAGTTCAGGGAGAGGTTTCCAGAGCACAAGCTCCATGGAAGGACGGCTCCTAAGACATAATAAAACAGATTTTTATCAAAAGTTTTAGAAAGTGAAAATAAAAGATATGTGTTGAAAAGCTAATGTCTGCTACCTGATATGCAGAATTATGAACTGATGGCATCAAAACAGATTTATCATAATCTCAATTAATCTTTAGAAAGGCCACTCAAATATATAAAATTTTACAATTCTACATGCACTTTCAACCAAACTAACTGGTTGTACTGATGTTGCAGTAATATAAACGTCCAATGTGAAAAATAGAGGTCCTCGATTTAACATTATCACTTTTAAAATTGTGGTTAATATTAGCAGATGTGGGCTACTATCTTGTACTAAATCATTATAAATGAAAAGGAAACACTGGACAAACACGTTAAAAGTATCTCCGTATGCCCTTTGCTTAGTATAGCTATAAGTATAATGCTTTATGTAGTAAGCCAAAATGATTATGTCCCCAATGCCTGTATCTGCTCCCCCCCACCCAGCCTTCCTCCAGTCACTAATGGTTTGATGGTTTTTGAGACACAAAAGCAAGTAAGGCAAAATAAAACACAAACAACGAAGAATACCTCGAAGTCTGGTTTCTGGAAAATTATCAAGAGTAAGCAGAAAGTGCTATTTTTTAGGCTGGAGAGCACTGTGACCCGCTTACTCTTGACTAAACTATTTATACCCCCTCATGGCTGGGTAGTTAATTATACGCTCAAGCTAGGGGGCTAAGCAAAATCTCTGCGATCTAACATTAAGCAGCAGCTGAACCGATTTTGGCCAAAGGCGATAATGTCTCATCTACCTAGCATCACTGGGACTGGTGTCCCAAGAGAATTTTTCAGTGATCTGTATCCTCACTATCAAGTCTATTTGAAGTCTTTTCCAGGCAACACCTAAATGGTACATTATAACTTGCCTACAGCAGATAATGATGACCTGAGATCACACAGGCTCAAGAACTATAAGAATTACAAGGTTATCGTTAGTTCTTAAGTTAATGAGCCCTACACTGCTTTGCTTTTTAGGTTCTTAGGTTTCCTTTCCAGTTTCCTCTCTTGTCCTCACACTATACTTTCACTACTCTCTACTATGAGTTAGTTTGTTATGTTCTCACTAGTTGTTTGTGTTTCTCCTCTGATGATCTAGGAAACCAGAGAACTGAGCTCCTTGATCAGTCTAAATTAGGGGCAAAACAGTCCTTAATGCTAATGGCCTGAGGGGCTATGCCCTGTGAGACAAGTATAAGAGCTCTGATTTATAGCCTTTGTGATTACTATTTTGACTGCTGGGAGGCATATTTTGTTTGTTTCCTGGGTCTTAATGGTGTTCCTGGATAACTGAGAAAGCCAGGTAAACAAGAGGTTTTGAAATGTGGTTCCTACATCTGTTATCTCAAGAATTTAAGAGAATGGGCTCTTTCTTGCCAATCCTCCCAATCCCAAACAGACTATGGAGCATTTCAGGACTTCAAAAGAATCCAGGGATAACTAGGCAAGGCAACCACTCCTGCATACTTCAAACTCATGCTTGCTTATAGGATTTTGCTCATATAAAACCTACTGTGCTTTCTTCACTTGGCTGGTGATCAGGAGATGAAGAGATGGCTAGGATAGGACAGGCAGTGTCTAAAGACACTGAGTTTTCCAAGATCATAATTAAATGGAAACCAAGAATCTAAACTTACATGGACTCAATCATTTTCTTTGTAAAGACTTCATCAAATTCCCTCTTCAAACCTGTTTTCATGGTATCAGAAAGGACAAGACTGGGGAGATGGTTAATATTTCTGTCAGCTTCAACTTCTTCATCTTCGTCAATTATCCTAAATAAAGGCAGCAGAAGCAGAGAAAGAAGAATTTAGTTAAGCTATTCTATATTCTAGTAATTGGACAAAACTTAAAAAATATAAAGGATAAAAGCAATGGGTGCTACATACAACAAAAGGTCAAGTAAAATATGAGGCTATACATGGGTGAAAAAATTACATATAGAAGTTAACATTTCATTTAACAAAGTTTTACATTAAATGCAATCAAATTTGAAGAATCTGTCACTGAAAACTCCCATAAACCAAAAATTAATATTCAGAGATAGTTACTATCAAGTGAAAATGCTCTGTACAGTTCTGTGAGAACTTACTTTAATGTGTATGTTTTGAGTTCCCTGATTTTTATAGTTTCACTGAGAGGCTGAGGATCAAGATATCTAGTGATGAATTAGACTAGCTTAAGAGTAGAGATGTTTCATAGGAAGAGCAACGAGCCAGCTATATACAGTGTCCATTTACCTGTCCTCAATTTCCTGAAGCCTCCTTCTGGCAACTTCACACTGCAGTTCTCCAGTTGTCTGATCCATTTCTTCACAAATAACATCTAACATGGCAGGTGCAGAAAGGCCACTAGTGCATGGATTTACTCCATGACCCTCTATATCCTGATGTGCACAAAGAATCCAGTCATTAGGACCAGCACAGAGCCCTGCTTCAGTTAGCCTTTTCTTTCTTACTGGACAACTGGAAAAAAAAAATTTTAATGAAAATCCTAATATAAATATCATCCCTATCTGTAATCACATTCTTTTATTTAAAAAAAAAAAAATTTGGATGGTGTGTGATTACAAGATGAAAAATCATGCATTTTCTTTTCTATCATTTTCACAGCCTCCTTGAGATGTTTTCTACTGTTCTCTGCCAAACTAGGACTTTTCAGATTAGAAGGTTCAGTGTCAGAACTTAAAGTCATTCCTATTTTTTGGCTCTAGATAGTTCAAGTGGGAATAAGGAAACCAGAAATTACAAAGCAGGAACTAAGCACTAGCCATATTGTGTCATACTGCTGCTGTTCCAGCAAACTGGTCATATGGTAAGGTGTTATGTAGGCATCCTCTATTCCCTTACGGCAAAAATATATGCCTTATAAGGTCTGTTCCAAGCACTACAGGTGCTGATGATGTTGCTGATTTCTTGGTCCTCTGCAAAATGTCACACTGTTATCTGGCTATATAAGTTCCTGAAAAATGGGTTGCACTATTCTCCCACTCTGCAACGTAAATGATGCTCACTTTCTAGAAAAACGTATTTCATAGAGACCTTCGAATTCATTAAATCCAATTTCTTTGTTTTACAAATTTGGAACCTAAAATAGCAAAAGCATCCCCTCCAAAGTGTCATGTAACAGAGAGATACAAGTTGGGCACCAGACCCCAGAGCTCCTGAATCCTACTTCTGTGCCACTATCATTAAAAACTCCAACCTCTTTAGCAAAGTCCAACTGTTCAAACTCTTACCATGAACAAGTATTTGCTAACACTATGATATACCCAGTTTAGTTGAAAGCTGTTTGGAGCAAGTTAAACAGACAACTGGCCCTGTTCTATTTAAGTATTTAGACCAAAAGTGCTTTATTGACTTGGCATCAGCAAGTGTAATCTCAAGACCAGAATGTAGCTCTGCAAAAAAGACAAAAACAAAAACAAAACTCATAAATGGCTACCACAGCTTCTCATTCTCTAAACTGAAGGTCAAAGGAAGAGGCACAGATTTTACAAGAAGTTTCCATTCCGTGTTAAGACTACAAAAATGAACATTAAAGTCTTTGGTGATATGAAACCTTAAAAGCAATAATGCTCTCCTGAACCTAGATTTTTGATTGGAATCAACAATTAAATGTATTTAGTTATAATTAGTTTTAATTCATAAGAAAGTATAAAGAATGTCTAGCTATATTGGAAATATTTATGTAGTATTTGGATAGTTTTAACATATGTTTTAAAAGAAAAAATTCAGCAAAGAAAAAACTAGCTAAGAAAAGCAGAATAAATATAGAGAAAATAGGTAATTTCCTAGCACATCTAACAATTCAACTATTAAATGCAACTGAGTGTGAATTGGGTCCTGATCTCTGACCACCAGAAGGATTGGTACTAAATTATTTCATGATTGTAGGTCTATTTTGCAAATAAATAGAGATCAATGGTGATTAAGTCCCAAAGAAAATGTGATAGAAAAGACTTCACAGTACTGATAACAGCTACAGAAGTGGAAGCTGGGCATTAGATATGCAAATGTCAAGTCCCTCAACTTCTCAGGACCTCAATCTCTTCATATGTAAATTAAATGTGGTTAACTTTTTAAGTCAATAGGTTTTACACTTCAAACTTTTTATTTTCAACACTGGAACCCTTTATTCAATAATCTCAAAAACTTTTTTCTTATAGGGACTCCCCGCCCCCAAAAGATAAAAGCAAAGAGGTTCCTGTGTACCCATAGCAATCCCAAGGCAATAAAGAACACAAATGTCTGGACCAGTAGTTTTTAAACTAAGGCAAATTTCAAATCTACTGTCTTATTAGTTTATGTATCAACAAGGTTAGAAAATCCAAAGTTTCTGCTGACTAAGTAAATAAATCATAAAGTCAAAAGACAAACGACAAATTTGGGGAAAGCATTTACAACACACTTAATAAACTGCTGATTTAACAAAGATTTCTTACAGATAAACAAGAAAAAGACCAGTAAGTCAATAAAAAATTTGCATAAATATCAACAATTCACACAAAATTAAACACACATGGCTTAAATGAAAAGATGTTCACTTAAAATTTACAAAATACAAACTAAATATTAGATACAAACTATAAGCATAAAGTATATCTAGCTATATTATCAAATTTTTTAACTGTAAAATCCTATGCTCATAAAAATACATATAATTTAATGAATAACTGCAAAACAAACACTCATGAAAAATAACCTTCAAGATAAGCTGCTACCATCCCAAAATGGTATTCTAGTCCCTCTTTCCTACAGGTAAACTCTTTTATGGTAATTACTTCCTTTGTAAAAAGAATGTTTATCACATATAGATATGCACTCCTGAACAATGTTTAGTTTTGCCTGGTTTTGAACCTTATATTTAGAGAATTATACTGTATACATTTTACTGTTGAGGGTCATTTGAATTGTTTCCAGTTTTGAGCTATTATGAGCCAGGATGCTATGAACTTCGTGTCTCCCGATGTGCTCACGTACATACTCATGAGGGAAACTGGTGGAGGTTGCATGTGCCTTCAATTCAATAGATAATGCCAAACTGTTTCCCAAAGTGCTTGTACCAATTTACATTCTCATCCATAGTGTTTGAGAGTTCCTGATGCTCCATGATCGCTCCAATCAATATCTGGTAGTAGAGGAGTATTTCACTGTGGCTTCAATGTCCACTTCCCTAAAGACTGATGAGGTGAGACATTTTCATTTGGTTGGTCAACTGCACATCCTCTTTAGGGACTTTTTTCACAGACTGTCTATGAGATATATATATATATATATATATATATATTTTTTTTTTTTTTTTTTTTAACCTATAAGTTAAGTCAAGAAGTTTGAAAATACAGTTCTGGTGAGAGGATGGACAAATAGGCATTCCCACTGTTAAAAGTATAAACTGGCAACAACTCTTGTTCAAAATTTAAAATGCATACATTTTAAAACCCAGCAATTCTCCATCTAGAAATCCATTCACCTACCTGCAAATATATAAAAGAACTTAAAAACAATGGTCATGGTAGATTCGTTAGTAATAGTAAAAGACCAGAAATAGCTTAGAAATCCATCAACAGAATGGTTAATTATCTACACCTAGCCTTACAAGAGAATTCGGTTCAACTGTTGAAAAATTACATAGAACTCTATGTGACTATATGCAAGAAGCTACGGGAAAGTAAAATGAAAAGATCAATGTGTTGCAGTGTGAACAGTATCTTCTTACAAATGTAAAAAGCCAGAGGTATATACAATTATAAGCTTGCAAGTTTTTAAATTATCTTCCACAGGAGAAACAGGTAACAGGAGTTGCCTCTGGGGAGAATTACGAACATGACGTTTAAGACTCAATATATATCCTTTACACATTTGGTATTCTTTTACTTTGTTCATGTAATAATGTTCACATGGCCCAAAATGCAAACTTTAAATCGGTTATAGGGTAAAAAGTTTCCAAACTCTGACCTGCCAGCCACCTACTTATTTTCTTTAAAAGGCAACCCATGTTACCAGTTTCTTGTGCCTTTCAGACACTTAGTGTCTCATCTTTTCGCTTAAGTAAGTAGCTGAGGACATAAATTAGGTTAAATTAAGAGACCGTAACGTGAAAAAATGGCACCTGAAACTTACTCTTCATCCTCCTGCTCTAGCTTGTGTTTCTTTTTACAGGGAACTGAAACACTGTTGAAACAAATAAAAGTAATCGGTCAATTGAGAAATTTATTGAGCTTGTGCTTTCAGCCTCCATTCTCTTGCTCCAATAAGCTTTCCCGCCCCGCACGAAGCCAGTAGTCCCTATCATTGCCGAGTGGAATGTATATACAGATCACAGTCAATAAGGAAAATGTTGGGTGGTCATGACCTATCTAAAGATTGAAATCTAAACTTCTCATTCTGTCAGGGTATGGGATATAAATTTGGGGAGACCCACGTAGGGAAAACGTATTTGGGGTAGGCACTGTGCTAAGAACTTATTTCCAAGATCGCTAGGAGGACCCATTTCGGTCCCACTTTGCATATGATGAGGCTGAGTGTCCGACAAGCACTGAAAACTTGTTCCCATCAGCGGCGGCGCGGTGCCTGGTAGGGGAGCGAGGTGTGTACGCGCCAGGGAGACATCCAGGCTCCACTCGGCCCTGGTTCCAATCCTGGCCCGACCTGGAAGAGCTGGAAAAAGTCTCCTCACTTCCTGAAGGCGCAGGCGGTCCGAGGTCCTAACGGGACTCCCGGGCTGTGCGACCTCCGGCGACTCACTATTAAGGTCTCTGGGGATCAGTTTCCTCATCTGTAAACTGGGGCTGAGAAGCTTCCCCGCGGAGGGTCGCGAGGAGGGAGCCCCCGCCCTGCCCGCACCGCCCGCCTGCCCCGCGCCCGCTGGGCTCCTCACCGTCCGCGCGCCGCACTCCCGCCCGGGCTGCTCGGGGCAGCGCGGGGCCCGGGCCGCGGGGCCAGCTCAGCGTCGTCCGCCCCCGGCTGGAAGGCCCGGCCGGGGAAGGCCGGCGGGGGCGGTGACGGCGGCTGCAGGAAGTCCGAGCCGCCGCTCAGAGGGAGGCCGCTGAAGGGACGGCCGAGCGCGGCCATGGCTGGGGAGACGAAGAGGCTGCGCCGGCGGCCCCAGTCGCCGGTGTCCCGAGGCCCGGCTGCTGCAGCCACAGCAACTGCCGAGAGGCACCCGCCTCTGAGCCCGCTCTTGACCCCACGTCACGCCTTCTAGAACCCTCCACGCCGGGCCGCCAGGAGGCACGCCGGGATTTGTTGTGTGTGGAGAGCCGCTGCCGAACGGAATGCCGGGCGTTGCAGTCCTTGCAGACTACAAACAAGATGCCTGCCTCGTCTTAGCTAATGCTTGAGGATGGCTCTGCTGGGCGTTAAATGTGACCGAGGTTCGAATCCTCGTTCATCAGGGTGTATGACATTTTTCGCGGTAGTAAAACCCGATCATAATAGTACCTATCCTCTGGGGTTGATGGGCGAAGTAAATGAATTAAATATCTCGAACCCTTAGAACACTGCTTGGAACATAATGCAGATTATTTAAATATCAGCTATTAATTCCTTCTATGTTTTAATATAAATGAAATTGGTGATGCCTTAGGGAGAACAGCATGGAAGATCAGGAAGTACCTCAAAGCGCTTGTGAGAAGCCGTCCAGCTTCTGCTTGAGGTATCCACAGACATAGGCTTGCCAGAGAGGCTAGCAGAGTTAGTGGACCCCAACCAATGATAAGGCCTCATTTTCCATTTTTCCCATCTCGAAGACTTGCACCATCATCCAGTCTGAGTTGCTTGTGCCAATATCAATGCCCTTCAGCCAAAGACCACTAAGAACACATCTATAATTGAACAAAGAAAGTCTTTATTGACTCCTCGTAGTGAGGGAGTGTCTTAAGGGGTATTTGAAAAAGCTTTTTGTATCATTTGGGCTGTCTTGGGTGATTTTGGGGATGTTTCAAAGAGGCAGAGCTTTGCTCTAGAATTAATACTGTCGGGAACCAGGAATAATTCTATGATTGAGTATCTTAGTCAATCTTTTCTAGAAGGTGGAAGGAATGAAGGGAACCGAAACCTATAATTGGTAAGGAAGCAACAGTCCTTCATATTAGCTAGGATAGAGGGATATTTGGTCGTTTTTGTGGTTTGAACAATGTTCAGTTTTTTCTGTGTTCAGACATGATTAGGGAGTAGTCTTGTTTTTTTGTTTTTTGTTTTTTGTTTTTGGAAGTAGTCTTGTTTTTATCTTGAATCATCGAAGTCACATCTCTATCCTTATTTGATATTGACATTTTGGGAAATTGTTTAACATACAGAAACCAAGTCCAACCTGATAGTACCAGGCTAGTTTCAACTGTCAGAAGATGCTCTTCTCTTTCTAAGCAAAACCTAGACATCATTGATGCCTCTTTTGTGTTCACCTCTGTACTTAACCAGTTAGTGACTCCTATGGGCTTTATTTCTGAAATGCTTCCAGATTCTCTTCATCTTTCTCCATTTCCATTGCCCTCACTTAGGTCTAGGAAAAAACAGACTAATATGTTTTTCCTAATGTAATATAATGGATTAGGCTGCAGTTTTCTTAGTGCCATTTACAATCTAGTTTTGCCTCCCTAATGTAACACCCTACTTACTGCAACTGGATATAAAATATAACATTCTGGGTCATTTCTACAAATGGCCACCTCATTCTTCACCTGAAAAAAAAAAAAATCCTTTCCGATGATGTGATATACACATATAAATATAAAGATATATTTATAAAAAGGGAGTCCTACTCTATATGTTATTCTGCAACTTTTTTCCTACCTAATTATATTTCTTGAATTATATTTCTTGAATGCCCAGATTCATTCTTTCATTCTTTGATTCACAATTCTATACCAGGTTGCATACCTTTATCGGGCAATGTACTAGAATTAATCATTTTTTAGATACTGCCTATTTGCCAAGTACATTACCCAGATTAAATGAAGTATTCCTCACAGTAACTCTAAATTGGATGCTTTTATTGCCCCCACTTTAGAGATAAGAAAACTGAGGCAATTTATGGTCTCCAGTTTCCTCAGCTGTAAGTGAAGGAGTTCAACCCCAGGTATGAGACTTTAGATCCTGTTCTAGCCTGCAGGGCTTTGTTCCATCTCACTGAATTCTCTGGAAGAAAGTGGTATAGGGGAATCAGAGACAATTTCACTATAGTATGTCTGAGAGATACTCCTTCAGATTTCAGACTCCTGGAAGCAAAAGACAGGATTTCTGTGTACCTTCTCCTATACTAGTCTGGGGAGAGCTGCAACAGAACTTGACAGCGGCCACTGAGAGCATCTCTTCTTCTCAGTGACATTCCAGGGCTGCCTCTTTGAGTTCCTTCCAGCTTACCTATCATAGGATTGGCATATCAGAGACATACAGATACTCTGATAATCCCTTCCTGACTCCTTTCTCCTGGTGACTAATCTCATATTATCTTTTTTAAAAACATGTTTTCTGGTTATAAAATGAACAGAAGTTCTTAGTAGAAAATTAGTGAAGGTGGAGACAAAAGTATGGAGAAGCAAATAAAAATCGCCTTAATGCCATCCTGCAGGAAATGCCATTGTCGTGAATATTCTTCCAGTCTTTTTTATTTGTATGTGTGCATACACACATGCCTGTGTGCTAGTATATAATATACACGTAAGAGCTCTGCATTTTCTCATTTTACTCTCACAACCGGACCACAAGTACTCATGTCTCTCTATAAAAATGTTAAAACTAAGGCTTAGAGAGAATAAGTAATATGTCTACATAATTAATAGTCATTAGTTAATAGAGTTTAGCAAGCAACAACCTTGTTAGGATATTAATACAAAATTATTAGACTTCATTCCCTCTGAAAGAAAAGACACCAAACCAAACTGTTGATGGCAATGACCCATAAGAGGTGAGATTATCAGAACTTGCACTTTCTGGGGATAAATTTTAAGCTTTTATTCTTTTCCAGTGAATATGTACTATTTTGTAGTCAGATAAAGAATAAGTGTTTTTTAGATAAACATGTCTAATATGACAAGGTATAATGGACTGAATGTTTTTTCCCCCCCCCCCCGCCCCAAATTCATATGTGAAAATTCTAATCCTCAATTAGAAGGTGCAGCCTCTGGGAAGTGATTAGGTCATGAGGGTAGAGCCCTCATGAATGGGCTTCATTCCCTTATAAAAGAGACTCCAAAGAGCTCCCTTGCCCCTTCCACCATGTGACAACACAGCTAAAAGATGGCCCTCTATGAACTAGAAAATGGGCTGTCGCTAGACACTGAATCTGCTGGTGCCTAGATCTCAGATTTTCTAGCCTCTAGAACTGTGAGATATAATTTCTGTTGTTTATACCACCCAGTCTATCATATTTGTTATAGCAGTCCAAATGGACTAAGACACGAGGTTAAAAACAAGAGGCCAAAAGCAATCAAGACCAGCAGCAAGCATGTTTTGAGCACTCACTATGTACCAGGCACTGTACTAAGTGTACTATTTCATGACAGTTCCACCATAACTCTCTACTAGTGTTAATATCACCACTTTGCAGTATAAGAGACTACGATTCAGAGAGGTGAAGGACTTGTCTGAAAGTCAGTTAAAAATGATGGTTCTGGAAAGATCTGACTTATTCCAAAGCCAGGAATATCATTATTGCTTTCTACAAATAGAAACGTTCTTTCCTTCTGAGCATCCATGAAATGCATATTCAAAGGAAGATCCCTGTATTAGTCAGAGTTCTCCAGCAAACTAATATATATATATTAGGAATTGACTCACATGGTTATGAAGGCCAAGAAATCTTAGCATTTGCCATCTGCAAACTAGGAAGCAAGAAAGCCAATAATGTAATGTAGGCCTTCGAATCAGGGGGCTGATGGTGTATGTCTCTATTAGAGTCTCAAAGCCTGAGAACTAGGAGCAGAAGATGGATGTCCAAGGGCAGAAGATGGATGTCTCAGCTCAAGCAGAGAGAGAGCCAGTTCACCCTTCCTCCACCTTTTTATTCTATCTGGGTCCTCAACAGATTGGGTAATACCCACCTACATCACAGGGCCATCTGTTTTACTCGGTTTCCCAATTCAAATAATAACCTCTTCCAGAAGCATCCTCACAGACACATCCAGAAATAATGTTTTACCAGCTATCTGGGCAACCATTAGCCTAGTCAAGTTGACACATAAAATTAACCATCACAATCCCTAAGGAACTAATAATGCTCATGCTAAAAAATGGCAATACTCACTGTTGTCAAGGGCAGAGTGAAACCTGCATGTTCAGATGTTGCTAATGAAATTCCAAATAGCTGATCACCTTCTCAGAAGCAGCATTTGTTTTCAGATCATAAAAGTATTGGTACATTATGACTATTGGTATGAAAAATGTGTGGCTGTGAGGGCAAAAAGAGGGATATAATATGTAAACAGGAAATGCTAGGGCATAAGAGTTTTTCATGATTGTTTTAAGCAAATCCCAGAATCAAATTTTATTTGTTAATGCTTTAGTGTTTATCTAATATATACTTTTTCAAAAAAATTACCACAATGCTATTATCATACCTAACAAAGTGAAAATAATGAAAGTAGTTATTATCCTTTTAAAAATCACATTCGAGTACTTATTATGTGTTAGGCATTGTGCTAAACAATTTGCATAGATAATTCATTTAATTTAATCTTCACAATAACCCTGTGTGGTAGGTACTATTATCATCACCATTTTAAAGAAGAGTAAATGAAGCTTAGCACATTGATGGACTAACGGCAAATAAGTGGCAGAACTGGGGAAGGAAACCCAGGTATATCAGTCAGCTCAGGCTGCCATAACAAAATACCATAGATTGGGTGGCTTAAACAGCAGAAATTAATTTTCTCATAATCTGGAGGCTGGAAGTCCAAGATCAAGGTACCAGCATGGTCCGTTTCAGTTTCTGTGAAGGTGTCTATTTCTGGCTTGTAGAGAGCCATCTTCTCCCTAGCTTTTTCACAGGGCCTTTCCCCAGTGTATGAATGTAGAAAAGAGTGAGCGAGGGAGCTCTCTGGTATCTTTTAAGGACATTAATCCTTGCTTATCAGGGCCCCACCTTTAAGATCTCATTTAACTTTAATTACTTTTCTCAAGGCACCATCTCAAAATATATGGCTTCAATATATTAATTTGGGGGAAATGTTCAGTCCTTAACACCAGGCTTTGTCTGACACCAGAGCAGAATCACAAATTACTCAAGACCTCTGATTTATTCTGACACCATATTAGGAGCAATGTGGGCTTGGGAGGTGGGTGCTTCATTTGCTTCACTCCTTCAGAAACTTTAATCCAAATAGGGCTGCTAACCTTTCAGACATTTAGAAGCATGTTTCCCGTAGGGCTTTGTCAGGGAATACTTGAAAGTGTTCCTGGCTTTAGAAGTCCAGCTAAACTTGGAGTTTAGACTAAAAGGGAAGGAATTTGGAAGAGAAGAAAAAAAAAAAAAAAGTAATCCCACTGACTCAGAAGCCATGACTCAGAAATAAAGTTTTTAAAAATGTATTCTCCAAGTCAGAAATGGTTTGTGGGAGGCCCAGTGGCCTTTACAACTGATGGCAACAGGTAAGGGAAAGAAGTTTCTTTGAAGTTCCTCCAAAAGTATCATTTGAGGCAACATTTATCTGATTTCTTTTTGCGGTCACATTGTTTGGTCCTGATCATTGTTCTGAAGAAGGAAAAAAAGACCATCTATGGAAGTATATCAAACACTCCTTTCATCTCCTCCTTCTTTGCAGAAGCATTCAATTTAATCAGGACATTTGCTTGCACTGTAATTATTTACTTAAAAGACTCCATGTGTGTTTTCAGACAAGTAACTCCTTCTTGTAAATCTTGTGAGTTGGAGATTGTATTGATATTCCCAAGTACCATTAAGCTACACAGCTGCTGTGGTTAATTTGCATTCAGAGGATCCATAAATCTTCAAATGTTAACTGAGAAAAACTGGATCAGAATTCACAAGATATAAATTCTTAGAAAAGGAAGAGAGAGGATGCAAAGGAGCTGTACTTTTAAGCTCTGGTTGTATGTAAATCTTGGCTCAGAACCTTTAATTTTTCAATGATAAACATGAAATTCTAAGAGTTTGAATGTTGTTTCTTGGAATTTTTTAATCAGAATTTTCTATTTTAATCTTTGATCCAGAGATTTTAAAAAATACTTTTTTCCCCCCCCAGAAATGTATCAAGAACTAAAACTGAATTTTCAAAGATCCAAAGGGGAAGTGGAAGCTGCTTCAGGCTGGGTTAGAGGAGCATGGAAGTCATGACAAGAAGGTGTCAATTGTCCAGAAAAGTTAAAACTGCTCTAACCCACCAGTGTGGAACTGAAAATGTGGTTAGTGTTTAATACCAGACTAATTCTTGATAATATTTCTACATCTTGAAATGTAGACCAAAGAGACCCTTAGGCAGCTTTGCATGGTTACCAAACAGGATGCTCTGAAGGCCATGCTAACAAGGAGACTATCTATCAGTGAAGGTCATGCCATTAGAAAGATTTGGCCATGTTCAAGGGCAGAGGTTGGCAAACTATGGCCAAATCTAGCCCATTGCCTATTTTGTAAATAAAGTGCTACCATACATGGCAAGTTGCATAGTTATAACAGGCAATAAAGCCTAAAATATTTACTACCTGGCCCTTTGCAGAAAAGATTTTGTCAAACTTCTCCTTTAGGGCCTCAAGTTGGCCCCATCCCCACCTCATCATCCACTGGCCTAGCTGGGGGCACAGTGTATCGAGCAACACATGAAAAATTGACCAAACTCTGGCTAGGTTGTTTCTGCTGGCAAGACAAACTTTGGCACTCATTAATGCTTGAGCCACAGGTTTAATTCAGATGATATAAACAGTTAACACATATCTAGTCTTAATTAGCAGAAACCAGAAAAGAAATATTCAAGAACTTTACTTTTTACACTTTAAAATTAGCGACAATTAGAGGGGAATCTTCTTTAACTTGATCTTTTCTTCTACATTTGAAAAGTATTTCATCTTTGTTAAAATTTCTTTGGCTTTTTCAAAATCATCTGAAATAAAGAGACATTAATGTGAGGCTTCATTTTAAGCAAGAATAAAACTAACTCTATTGACTGAAGCAGCTGGATTAAAGTTGAGCCCTAGCCTCTGGACAGCTGATCAAGCATTCAGTAAATCTGAGTGACAGAGAGAGGGAGAACATCTGGATTGTTAACAAGACAAAGGGACTAATCAAAAGGGGATAAATGCATGCTTATTTACAGGATTCGGACTTTACACTAGCTGCTTTTTTCCAGGACAGTCCCCAAGTAATAAATGGATGTGTTTTAAGAGTATTCCTATATTATACATGGTGGTCTAACCCTGAGGGGAATGTGGAAGCCTCTCTGCCAGCTGCTGTTGTACAGACTCAGTCTCTGAGAATGAAGCCCTTAAACCAGTGGTTCTTGACTGGGGGTGATTTTACGCCCACTGAGACATCTGGCAGTGTCTGGAGACATTTCTGGTTTTCCCAACTGGGAAGGTGATACTGACATCTAGTGGGTACATGCCAGGAGTGTTGCTAAACATCCTACAGTGTACAGGACAGCCCCCTGCATCAAAAAATTATCTGGCCCAAAATGTTGGTAATGCTAAGGATGGGAAACCCTGACTTAGATATATGTAAAACTAAATAATATACTTTTATTTTCATATATGGTTAAAACTATCCAGAAAAGCAAAAAATGATTAACACAAAATTCAGAATGGTTACTGTAGAAGGGAGATGCAATTGTAAAGGGCCTACTGTGGGCTTGGAAGACAGTGGTTATGTTCTACATTTATTTATTTTATTCAGTTTTGGTATTAATAAAAATTCTTTGAATTGTGGCGATACACATAACATAAAATTTACCATTGTAATCATTTTTAAGTGTAGAGTTCCGTGGCATTAAGACCATTAACATTGTTGTGCAACCATCAACTCCATTTATCCACAGAACTCTTTTCATCTTCTAAAACTGAAACTCTGTACCTAGGAAATAACTGCCTATTCCCCATTCCCTGCAGCCCCTGGCAACCACCATTATACTTTTCATCTTTATGAATTTGACTATGTAAGTGAAATCATACAGCATTTATCTTTTTGTGACTAGCTTATTTTACTTAGCATAATGTCCTCAAAGTTTATCCATGTTGTAGCATGTAACAGAATTTCCTTCCCTTTTAAGCCAGAATAATATTCAATTGTATATATATGCCATATATTGTTTATCCATTCAACAATTGATGGATGCTTGGGTTGCTTCCACCTGTAAGCTATTGTGAAAAATCTTATGAATGTGGATGTTGACAAAAATTCTCTCCTTGACCAAACTCCAGCCAGGCTCCTCTGAGCCCTCTTCTCGACTAGGCCTCAGCCATGACCTAGACCTCAGCCTTGACTTAAACAAACATAAAATAGTTTCTAACAGCTTGAGGCCACATCTCTAGGATGATCCTAGCCCCGCCTTAAAATGCCTGCCTGAGAAAATTCGAGGCTGCCCAAAGAATGTACTATTTATTACAGCCAATACCCAGAGATAGAGCCTCTGTCTTCCAGGCTCTGTGGGAGGGTAGGAGCCTAACTTCAGTAAGTGCCAGTTGGCAAACCCCAATGGGTTTCACATGGACTACCCTCGCACCTTCCCACTTTGAGAATTTTTCACTTCCCTGACTCTACTGAGCTCCTGTGCACCCCCTCCTTCTTGCTTCATTCTCCCTTTAAAATGCCCAGCCACAAATTGAAGTTGAGCTTAGTTTGTTGGACTCTTTTCTCTATTGCAATAGTTATTACTGATTCAAATTTGTCCTTACCATTTTAACTAGTATGTGGTTTTATTTATCTTTGACAGTGCACAAACATCTCTTCGAGTCCCTGCTGTCAATTTTTTAGGTATATACCCAGAAGTGGAATTGCTGGGTTGTATGGTAATTCTATTTTTAACTTTCTGAGGAAACACCATCCTGTGGTTCTAACTTCTCCACATCCTCACCAACACTTGTTATTTTTAATGTTTTTGATTATAGCCATCCAAATGGGTATGAGGTGGTATCTCATTGTGGTTTTGATTTTCATTTCCCTCATGATTAGTGATGCTGAGTATCTTTTTATGTGCTTATTGGTCATTTGTATATCTTCTTTGCGTGTTCTATTTCTTAAGTTGGGTGGTGGGGACATGGGTGTTTGTTCTGTTATCCTTCCTTTCTTCCATCCCTCCCTCCTTCCTGCCTTCCTTCCTTTCTCCATCTTTAATTCCTCCCACCCCCACTTCCACCCCTGACCTACAGATGTTGCCGTCTCCCCTTAAGAAATGGCTCTCTGAAGGTGGTGTCTCTTCCCACATGCTCACGACATGCACCCAGGGCCTGGCACCCCCAGGGCACTCGGCGCACCTGGGATATAGTCCGTGGCTCCACCTGGGGCGCGAAGCCAGGACCTTCTGCGTGTAAAGCAGACATGCTAACCACTACACTATGGAGCCACCTCTGTTATTATTCTCTAAATTGTACTTATGCATTATTTATTCTTTTCTAAAATTATATTTTATAATTAAAATACAAAAGTATACAAAGGTACAACAGGACCATCTTAGCCAGTGGGTTGAGGACATGGATTTCAGGCAGATATGTAGGGCTAGATTCCTGTATTTTCTGCTGTTAACCTATATATTTCTCATCTTTCTTATTTATTTATTAATTTCCCATCTTTTAAAAGATATTACCTTTGTGTGCTTCTCAGAATTGACTCCTACAGTCCCTGCAAATTACGTAGCACACTGTGTAAGCCTATCCCCTCAGCCCTAGCTGATTGTACTGGAGTGGACATCTGGCCAAAGCTGGGCCAGATTCCCTCTCCCAGAAATCTAGATTTGGGTCTAGGGTTCTAGTCAGATGGTGAAAGGCCTTGTTTTTATAAGGAAATGGAGCAGGTGGACTAAGGAGTCATCCAGAGGGAGAGTCCACTTTGGGGCACCATATACTAATAAGAAAGCAGATAGAAGTTGCTTTTAGAGAAGAAAGGAGGATGGAGTGGACTGCTAGAGGCACTCAGTCTTGGTTCCAGACTGCTTTCTGGTCCCAAGGTTCTGTGCCTGAAAAGTTCTGATCACACTGTACTAAAATCATTGCAGGGACTTTTTCTTTAGATTCTGGGAGATAGCCGTGATTCCTTACAATAACCTCCCTTTATCTTGAAAAGCCTAAATTCTCTTAGTTAAGGGGTGGCACAAGTCAGAAATGGATAGAAAGACTGTACTTGCTTAAAAACAGCTAGAAACAGATATAGTTTCTTCAACCAGGAGCAGTGGAGACAAGGATGAACAGTCCATGTTTATAATTCGGGTACAGCTCTGCCATGGGCTTCTCGTCCTGGGCTTTGCAGAAAAATGGGTGTGCAGGCTCTGCCAAATGTTGAGGGTGCAGCCTTGCCCTTAGGATCAACCTGTGTTGGCATTGGCCCACATCCCTCACCTTATCTTCTCCTACTTGTTTAAGGAGAATGAAAGCACTTTCTCTTGTCAAATCTTTTAATGGCATATCACTGTTTTTGGAGCACAGCTTGTTTCTCCAGCAAGACTTAATTCTCGAAGGCAAAAATGTAGACTCCTCTTTAGGTACTCCCCATGTACTTATCATCACAAGATGGGTATATAATAGCTACTTGTTGAATGCATGGTTTATACCTCAGTGCTTACAATTTCTTTCCATATTTAAGAAAATCAAGAAATGAAGAAAATACCTTGTTCAAAAGCTCTGCTCACATTGTCTGTTAATTCTTTCTGTTTAGCTGAAAGAGAAAAGCATTATCTTAATTTTTCTATTTAAATTGACTCATGATATGAAGACAACACTTCTTGGTTTAAGGCTGCATTCCAGAGCTATAGGGATGTCTAACTTCCAGACAAAACTGGTTTCAGTATAAAAAAAAAAAAAATACTCCCTGAATCAGTATGATGGCCAGTATGTATTCTTTATATTCATTTTTCACCTAACCCCAGACTAGTACTCATAAAATGCATTTGGTGGTATTTTATTTTTTACCTCTGACAATAGATTCGATCTCTTTCATGGCAGCTTCACTTTGAGCTTCTGCAAGTTTTTCGTTAATATCCATTATTTCCACGAGGAATTGCCTGTCCATTTCATAATCTGTTCCTTCTGGAATCTCTATGCCATGGAGCTTTAGCTATTGGGGCATAAAGCAAGGAGAATAAGTTTGCTTCAAGAAACTATGGCCAGAGTCATAAATCCTACTCACCCTTCCTTACAGAATATCATAGGGAAAACATGAATTGTCCTAATAATGAAAGTGTGAGGGTAGGATGCTAGAACCTTGGAAAGGATCCCTTTCTGCTCCTTAGAACTGTGTGACCCTGGGGGAGTCATTCCTTTACTTGAGAGTTTGAACTGGATATCTGTAAAGATTCTATTAAATCCTAAAATTCTAAGGTGCTCACCTCCTCCCTTCCACACTCCCCAAAACCCCCTGAAATTACTTCTTCACTAAAAATCATGACCCTCCAATTCTTGAAATTTATAAAAAATGATTTTAAAAAATGCAACTGAGCAATTGAGATTTACAGAGAATATTCAGAGAAAACTATACTCATGTAGTATCTTTGAGGCTACATATTGTTTGGTTCCTGGACCTGCTCAGGTTTCGAGCACTCCTCTGCTGAATATAGGGGAGCAACTGTCCCATAGTGCAATGGACACCAAGCAGTCATGCATAGAAGGGCTGGAAAATCACCTTACAAGGTATAGTCCTCTGCTCAGGGGGGCCAGAAGGGTCTTATAGGCATCATTCACCAGGGTTGAATGCTTCTCTGAAAAGTCCCTTTCAGTCTGTTAGTGGATATGAAGATAATCTTATTACCATCCAAATCAACCATCTTATATTCACAAACTGTTTCATAAAATATTGCTGGGCAGCCACTTAAGGAAGTGGCCAAAGTGGAATCGGTGTGGAATAAGCTATATTTATTTTCAACTGATGGGTTCTAATTCTGCAGGACAGGTCCAGGGCCTGGCTGGCTGGAGTCTGGCTGCCACGTGGAGCTGGCTGTCCCTGATAAACATATAACCACAAGGCCACTGCCACCCACCCAGAATGCACATGTGTTTCGGTATGATTAGAAGTGGCCAATAGGCTACCTGAGACCTCTGGCTGAAGAAATCTGGGTGGACAAGACGCTGTAGTTGTTGGTACCTATGCTGGAGCTTCACAGTGTCAACTCTGAAGGAACGGTTGCTAGAAGGAAATCAGGAGATGAAATTCATTCATCAAATATTTATAGATTTGTAAACTATGGGCCTGGTTCCTGTTCCCATGGGGAAATATGCAATAAACATGCACACAGAGATAATTTCCAAAAGTGGTAGGTGCTGTGAAGGAAAACAAGTCAGAGAGAGTAGTAGATTGGTGGACAAAGAGGTAGCATTTGAGCTGACACTTGAAACAATGATGAGGTGTAATCAAAGATCAGAAGGGTCATCCAGACAGAAAGAACATGCTAAGTCCCTGAGGTGGGAATGAATTTGGCACCCTTAAGGGTAGTGTTACTGCAACCCGCCATAAGTGTTCAGTGACTGGTAGGGGCAGAGCCCAGAGTTAAAGGGAAGGAGCATACCTAAATCCCATCCTATCTTTACAAGGCCTTGGTCCCTTCATCTCTGTCTCCCACTTTATTTTAATCCAATCCTTTTGGCTTTCTATTCCCAGAGCCTGCCCTATCTCATCAGCTTAGCTCTGCCCAAACTTCACCATCTCTCCAAGCTCCTCAACTGTCAGAGGAAAACAGGAAAAACATTCATTTCTCATTCTCACTTTACCCTTAGACTATGCTCACAATATTAAGTTTTTCTATGCTTTTACTCTCTTATGTTGGATAACCTCTCAGTACTCCTTTCTTAAAATTCTTTATCCAACTTTAATCATTCTCATCCTAACCCTCAAGTCTCCCTTCTCCAGGGCCTTTTAAGTACCCTTACCTCAGCCCCCGCCCCTCAAGTCTCCCTCCTCCGTTGTCTCCATCCCTCAATTTGCCCTAACTTCATTCCTCGACCTTCCTCCAGTCCTCTCTCCACTGTCTCCATCCCTCAAAGACCTTCTCTTAGGCCCGCCCCTCAATTTCCTCTTTCTCGCGACACAGCCCATCCTCCATTCTCCTAGGCCCAATACCCAGTCCCTGGTCTCGAAGGCTCCGCCTACCTGTGTAACTGGCCCCTCCTTTTCCTGCCCAAGCCTGATCGGCCCTCCCTACACGCACACCGGTCCCTGACATCTATCTCCTCCCAGTGCTTTCCCAAAACCGCCTACGGTACCAGTCCATAAGGCTGAAGTGGTCTCGAGTGGGGTCAGGTGGCTGTAGAGCGCGGCACTGCGGGCAGAAGAACCCGTCTCCACGAAGAGGACCCCCTGGGCCACCGCAGTTCCAACAGTGGGCGGAGTTGCTTCCCTCCAGTGATGCAGCATTGCAGCTTAGTGGTCTCCTTCCGAGGACCCCTGCTGGCCACAACCCCCACAGGCGGGACAAGGCTCGGGTCCTCCCACCCCACATTTCTGGCCCCCGGCCTATCTTCGCCGCGGTCACCTGTGGAGGAAAGAGCGAGCGGCCGACCAGAGAAGTGCTGCTGATTGGCTGGAGAGCTGAGGGGGTGGGGCCACTCGGGGCGCGGAGGGGAACCTGAATTCTGAGTCCCGCTGTGCATTTTAAACTACAACTCCCAGCTAGCAGTGAGGCTACGCGTGGACGGCCACACTGCTGGTCCTCATTGGTCCGGCTGGTCCTCATTGATTGGCTGAGGTGGAGTTTGTATCTGTTTAGCGCCACTGCTGGCTGCGGCTACTGTGAATGTGCGGCTCCAGGTGGGCTCACGCGGTGAGTCATAGTGGGAAACTTCAATTGGGTGTTTTGGCTTCGATTCCCGTCCTCAGGGAGTTAATGCGAGCTGGAGCTTCCGCTTTGTCTTTTTGAGCTTGGGTTGCGGGGTAGGAGATAGGAAAGGAATTCGTGGGCGACTCTCTTCCTTCTTTGCAGATGAACTTCCAGGTGAAGTTCACTTCCCCAGTTAACTTACAAGCTGAAACTGGCCCAGATGTACAGGATAAGAAACAAATTGTGCTTTTCAAGATCAGAGCAAAGTTGCTTTGTAAAGGGTTCTATCAATGTTAGTAATTATTACCATACTTTAGGTTCAATCTCAAAAATACCTATTGGGAACCCACTCTTAGTGGCTAGGCATTGCAAGGACTGGAAACATACTGACCTGTGTAGGAGGATGCCTTGCAAGTGGCCATAAGTAAGTGTGGAATGGGGTGGCGAGGAGAGGGTAGGAGGACACCAGTCTTCCTTGCGATTCAGTTTCTCTATTTGAAAAAAAAATTATGTTGCACTTGTAAGGTCTTTTCCGGTTATCAGATTCTTTGGGACTGGAATTCTGTTCTCGCAATGATCAAGCATTACTAGCGGAGGAGCGTTCATGCATCATCGCTTTAACCCGCTAGAGCCTTCTACGTTTTTATATAAGGCACCAAGAGATTGTGATTTACCTAACGGTTCATGCAAAGATTTGACTCGGGTATCTGACTCCAGACCTATTTGCCTGTAACCACTCCACTGTACTTTCTCCTCAGGGCTGAGGCCAGTGCGGTCTCGCCTAGTGGACCCTTATTTATCATAAGCGATGATAGCCACTGCTTTACGCACTGTCTTTTACCAGTTTTCAGGACGAAGTCTTGTTTACTGTAGGTTCTATAATTTTTAACTGTCCATCAAGTTAATTCTAAAGCAAGGGTGGGAGCCGCTGTTATGGTCTCTTGTGGCTCAAAGAATGTTTTCTGCAAGATTCTGAATGGCTGGAAGGCCATTTAGGATGCTGAAAAGATAAGTGATAAGCCCATAGTTACTCAGCATCACAAAGGGCTAGGTGGAGTTGTTTAGTGCAATCCTCTTTGTGTTCTGCCTCATTAAGTAGCCCAGCCCTTAGGAGTCAAGGAATCTCCTGGAGCTGGTTTGGGGGAGGAGGGGCATCAGTGACCATTTGTGCAAATGGCCTCCCTGGAGTGGTGCAGCAAATAAGTTCTTTGCCTGTCTTCTACCCCAAGCCACCAGACTCTCCCTTTTTTCTCTTTCTGAAACATGAAATTTAGTGTTGATTATGATGCAGGACAGGGCAAATTACCCTGAGTGTGGGGGGAGACTATGCTCTGCACTGAGAAGAGGATTCTTTGGCAGAGAGTGTAGAAAGAATTCAACACACACGCCAAAGTTAGGGTCAAAAGAAGTTTATTAAAGAAGGAGAAAAGCAAAGACTAGAGAAAGCAAAAACAAAAACCCAAGACAAGGAAAAAAGGCTCTGAGCGTCCAAGGATCCAGTTTATATATCATTCTTTAGTTCCTGTGAGTTATAGTTTAAAAGACTTTGTTTACCCATTTCCTTTGATATGGACATACAGTGAAGGGAAAGGGGAAGAGTACTTAGCCCGAAAGGACTGCTGCTGGCAGTTCCTAGCCTTTAATCCATAGGTTCCCTATGGTTTTTGCCATAGGGAATGAATGATTTTTTGTGTGTGTGAGTAGGGCAGCCACTTAAAGACTCTTTCCTGTTTCCCCTTCAGAGTGTGGGGAAATGGGTTTTTAGCAATCCCAAGTAGAAATCTTTCTTTGCACTGCAAGTGTCCTCTTGGCCTGACTGTAAAGCTGATCAGCATATTGCAGCCACTGAATATAGCTTGATTTAGCATTTTAATTCTCTTGCTTCCTCCCTACATTAATTGTATTGACGAATACATTTTAGGTTTCACTTTTAATTTTTAAGAATTGGATGAGTGTAAGCAGTTATGAGTCTCTTCCTCATCCCCAACTCATTTTCATTGCTTTTTACTTATTTATAGCCCTCAAATAATTTCTTTTGTTTGTTTCTTTTCCCTGTGGTTTGTGGCTATCAGAGAAAAAACTGATCTAGTGAAAGTGATCTGATGAAAAGTTCAGCCCAGGTTTAGGTCTAGACTGTTAGAATTTTAATTTTTGCAGAGCATGCTTGCCCTAGGTTTTTTTTTAAATCATCATCACAATTTGAACATCTTTTACTCTTGAACTTTAAGTCATGTTCTTTGAAACTCACTTTATTGTTGGACACTTGTTTTTGAGGTCGTAATGTCTCGGGAGACGGATGTGGAATGTCAGCAGTCCCATGGCAGCGCGTCCTCACAATCCCATGGCAGCAGCACCAGCTCGCAGTCCCAAGGCGGCTTCTTGCAGTCCCATGGCCTCTCCTCACAGACACAAGACTCCTCACAGTCCCAGGGCACATCTAGCTCCTCCACTAGCACAGTGCCCACATCCAGCCAGTCCTCTCACTCCAGTTCGGGGACACTGAGCTCCTTAGACACAGTGTCTACTCAGGAACTGTATTCTATTCCTGAGGACCAAGAACCTGAGGAGCCTGTCCCTGCCCCTTGGGCTCGATTATGGGCCCTTCAGGATGGATTCTCCAATCTTGGTAAGACCCTTTGTCATATAGTGTAACATTGATATTGTGTTCAGAAAAATAACTACAGAAATTTGTTGCAGCAGAAAGCTCAAGACACTGCCAGTGTGGGCCTATACAGGTTGGTCAGGACTACAAGCACCTGTGCCAAGACTTGAGCCTGTGCCAGGATCTGACATCCTCTTTGCACTAAGATGGCTCCTACTCACTTGATGCTAGCCTGCCTACCTGGTGTTGGGTGTAGTGTTGGGACTATCTTATTTAAATTTCAAAATATCCTATGAGAGAGTATTATTCTTACATCCATTTTACAGAAGAGCAGACTGAGGTTTAGAGAGAAATTTTTTAACTTGTCTACCGTCATACAGCCAGGAGTTGGGAGATTTTTCAAAAAAATTTATTTTTCAATTAGAGCTGACATTCAATATTTATATTAGTTTCAAGTATACCGCATAGTAGTTAGACATTATATTATTTATGAAGTGATCCCACCAATTAGTCCAATGCCCGCCTGGCACTATACATAGTTATTATAATATTATTGACTGTATTCCCTATGCTGTATTTTACATCTCTGTGACTATTTCGTACTTCTTAATCTCGTCACCTTTTTCACCCAGCCCCTCTACCCCTGTCCCATATGGCAGTCACCAGTTTACTCTCTGTATCTATGAATCTGTTTGTTTGTTTATTTTGTTCCTTAGATTCTCCATATGAGTGAAATCATATGGAATTTTCTTTCTCTGACTTATTTCACTTAGCATAATGCTCTTTAGGTCTATCCATGTTGTTGCAGATGGCAAGATTTCATTCTTTTTTATAGCTAAGTAATTTATTTCTAGGTATTTTTTTTTTTTATGCAGTTGTAAATGGGATTATTTTCTTAATTTCTCTTTCTGGTAGTTTGTTATTGGTGCATAGAATTGCAACCGATTTCTGAATATTAATTTTGTATCCTGCTACTTCACAGAATTCATTTATCAGTTCTAACAGTTTTTTGGTGGAATTTTTAGGGTTCTCTATATTTAGTATAATGTCATCTGCAAATAATGATGGTTTACTTCTTCTTTTCCAATTTCGATGCCTTTTATCTCTTTTTCTTGTCTGATTGCAGTGGCTGGGACTGTTAGGATTTTGGAAATTTGAACCTACTGAGGCACAACAGGGCAAATTTCCCCAAGTCCTTTGGTGGAGAGTGTAGAAAGAATTCAGTACATGTGCCAAAGTTAGGGACAAAAGGAAAGTTAATTAAACAGGGGGAAAAGCAAAGTCTAGAGAAAGCAAAGACAAAAACCTAAGACAAGGAGAAAAAGCCCTGAGTGGGAAGGGGGGTCCAGTTTTATATATCATTTTTTAGTTCTTGTGAGTTATAGTTTAAAGACTTTGTTTACCCATTTCCTCTGATATTGATGTATAGTGAGGAAGAAGGGGAAGGGGAAGAGTATTTAGCGTGAAAAGGTAAGAATATGTAGTGTGAAAGGCCTGCTGGCAGTTCCCAGCCTTTAATCTATAGGTTCCCCGTAGTTTTAGCCATTGGGAATGAACAATTTTATTTGTGTAGGGCAGCCACTTAAAGACTGTTTTTCCTGTTTCCCCTTCCAAGGATATGGGGAATGGGTTGTTAGCAATCCCAGCAGCAGTCTTCCTTTCTACTGCAGGTGTCTTCCTGGCCTGGCTGCAGGGCTGATCAGCATATTGCAGTCTCTGAATATAGCTTGATTTAACAGTTTAATTCTCATGCCTCCCTACATTATTATGACTTTTTGGAATTGAACTTATGACTTTTGGACTTTAAACCTATGTTCTTAACCTGTCATTGTGAAAGAAATGAATGGGATAAGAAAGGTAATGAAATTAAAATTAGTTAGCAGCCAAAGGGGACTATGGAGCCCAAAGGAGGCTTGTTACTGTATAAAATGAGGTTGAGAGGAACTGGTAGAGAGAGAGATTAAAAATACTTGAGTGGAAAGAAAATAAATGTGAGAGTGTAGTTAGAGGAGTGGGGGAAGAGTGAGGGTGCTACGGTTAGAGAGTAGGGGTTCAATTCCTAGCTCTGTCTCTTTCTAGCTGTGTGACCTCAGGAAAATGATGCTACTTCTCTGAGCCTTAGCCCTCATCTGTAAAATGGGGAAATGTTAAAGCAAAGATAAGGAAGATAGGCCAAAGGTTGGGATTGAATAGGATCAAAGGGAGAGATGGGTTAACTTTTCCCAGATGGCCTTAAATTTTTCAGTGTTATAGCATCCTCTGAGAGGGAGGACAGTGAATTTGAACTTCAAAGGGTTCTAGAATACTGGTAAAGAAAAGAACATAACCTCAACTTTCAATTCACTTGCCAAAGCTAATATACTTGTTCCTCACCCCTCACACCCTCTTACCTGCATCCCTTTCATTACTAGGAGGAGGGGCCCGTCCTTCCTTGGATTCATACCCTTAATTGACTCACTGAGAGCTTCTGGTTCCCTTGCCCTCCCTGCCCTCCTCCACACATCTGCCTGAGGTCTCCTAATGAGCAAAGATCAGAGCAGACCTTCCATGGGAGGCTGCCCCTTGCATTCTTTGTTTTACCATCCTTGGACTCAGTGTCTTGATGAGCTCTCCATGTCCTCCTTTTCCCCAATTGCCCAGAAGCTTGTGGTTTCTAATAGATATACCATGATTCATTTATTAATTCCCCCATTAAAAGATGCTTAGGTGGTTTCTAGTTTTTGTTTATGTAAGCAAGACCGTAGTGAATGTCCTTGTAGTTGTCTCTTTGGTTGGTTGGGCAAATGTATCTCCAGGGTAGAGCCTGAGTCAGATTGCTGGGTCATAGGGTAGGCATGGCTTCACTTTGTATGGACACTGCCATATTGCATTCTAAAGTCTCCGTTCAATTTATCCTTCCTGTCTCGCTTCCTCCAAGAACTCTCCTTGATAGCCCCAGCCAGAGTTGCCTAGGCTCTGCATCTGTGCTTCCCTTGGATGGTTTTCCTGAATTGTTTACATGTTTGTCTCCCCACTAGACTACAGACTCATTTGATTTTTTTAAAGAGGTCATATTTGCATTAGGTACAAAGTCTTCATCCAACTTACGCCCTTCCCCCAACTACTTCTCAGTATTGCTGATTTCTTACCTTAGCCTTTCAGGGATTTGATGCATATATAAGCAACTAAGTTCCCTTTATTTTTATACTAATTATAATTTACAACACATTGTTTTGCAACTTGCTTTTTATATTTAACAATATATATTAGACATTCTTTCCTCAGAATGTAAATATCCTCATTCTCTTTTTATAAATTCAATATAAATTTATTGAACCAGCCCCCTTAATAATGGACATTTAATTTATTTATAATCTTTTGTTTTAGGAATAATACTATAGTTAATAACCTTATACATGTGTCCCTATGTCCTTTCATAATACATATGATTCTATCTGTAAGATACATTCTTAGAAGTAGAATTTCTGGGCCAGTGCACATGCGCATATGTAATTTTTAAAAATTGAGGTGAAATTTACGTAACATAAAATTAAGCATTTTAAAGCGAACAGTTCAGAGGCATTTCATACATCATAACATTAAGCAACCACCACTTCTGTGTAATTCAAACCCATTTGCATTACTCCAAAATAAAACTCTGTGTCCATTAAGCAGTTCCTTCCTATTTTCCTCTCCTGCCCTGGCAGCCACCAATCTACAATTCATTTCTATGGATTTAACTATTCTGGATATTTCATATAAATGCAGTCATACAATATGCAATCTTTTGAGTCTGGATTCTTTCTCTTGGCATGTTTTCAAGGTTCTTTTATGTTGTAGCATATATGAGTACTTTATTCCTTTTTATGGCTGAGTAATAACTCCATCATATAAATACCACAATGTTTATTCATTCATCCATTGAGGGACATTTGGGTTGTATCCACCATTTGACTGTTGTAAATAGTGTGGGTATAAACATTCACATCTAAGAATTTGAGTACTTGTTTTCAGTTCTTTTGGGTATATACCTAGGAGGGGAATTGCTGAGTCTTAGGGTAATTCTACGTTGAACTTTTTGAAGAACTGCAAACTGTTGTCCACAGCGGCTGTACCATTTTACATTCCTACCAGGAATGTGTGAGGTTTCTAGTTTCTTTGTATCTTCACCAACACTTGTTATTTTCTTTCTTTTTTTTTTTCTTTTTTAATTATAGCCATCTTCATGGATACGAAGGGATTACATAAGTAATTCTGATAAATCTTGCCAAATTATTTTCCCTAGCTAGTGTATAAATTTTATTCTGACTGGCAATGTATGAGAGTAACTGCTTCTTCATACCTCTTACTAACGTAGTGTAATGTCCCACTTTTTGAGTTTTGTCAATCTGATTATTGAAACGTGGAGTCATAACTTGTCTATATATCCTTCACCCATTTTCTGTTGTATCGTTTTTTTCTTTTTGATTTGTAGGAACTTTACCTATGTTAGGGAAATTAGTCCTAATATCTGTCTTTTCATGAGCATTTACTTGCCTACCATGTTCATTGTTTTAGGTGCTGGAGCTATACTCTTAAACAAGAGACCCAAGGCTGCCTTCCTAGAGTTTATGTTGTAAAATGGGAATGTGGAGAGACAGTATACAAATAATCAAGATAATTTCCAGTTATGGTCCATATTTAGAGGGAGACATAGCAGATTATCATTATGATAACATGTGGGTGGTGAGGTGAGAGTCTGCTTATACAGAAAGCCGAGTGGGAGATGAGAATTTGAGTCCAGACTCAAAGGCAAGATGGCCATTCAAATTACTGGAAACAAAGTATTCAAAGGCCACAATGTTCGGGACAGTGAAAGGAAGCTGGTGAGACTGACTGGACTGTAGTGAGCAAGGGAGGGGTAAAAAGTGAGGCTGGAAGGGATCAGGGGCCAGATCTTGAGCATCTAGCCTTCCATGAGAAGGAGTATAGATTTTATACTAAGTATGATGGGATGCTTCAGGAGGGTAATAAGTAGGACGTTATTATATCATGAGTAGTTTTTCAGATGATTAAAAATTGCTTAAGAACTTTTAATGACTGCATGTTATTTCATGCTTATGTAGAAACCCCATAACTTATTAAACTCACTGTTGGAAATTTTTTTTCTCCCCTATCATTTTTAATCTTATAAAATCTTGATAAATCTATAATTTCGATTGCTTTCATAGGCTATATTCCTACTAGTAGATTTTATGAGCAATTTTTAAAGGTATTAGATAACATGAAATTCAACAGCCCTCTGGTGTGTGCTTTTGTGTTACAGAGTGTGTTAATGACAACTACTGGTTTGGGAGGGATAAAAGCTGTGAATACTGCTTTGATGAGCCACTGCTGAAAAGAACGGATAAATACCGGACTTATAGTAAGAAGCACTTTCGGATTTTCAGGGTAGGTGGCAAATCACCCATATATTTGGGAGAGGTGGTAATCTAATCATCACTGTTAGATAGATATCTTCCCACTATAACTCCCCACAAAATAAAATGTTCTCTATTTTAGGAAATGGGTCCTAAAAACTCTTACATCGCATACATAGAAGATCACAGTGGGAATGGAACCTTCGTAAATAGAGAGCTTGTAGGGAAAGGAAGACGCCTTCCTTTAAATAACAATTCTGAAATTGCACTTTCCGTATGGAGTAATAAAGGTAATATTATCATCTGGTTATCAGAATTTTTTTTCTCCCATATAAAGGAAAATTGACATTGTGTTCTTTGCAGAATATGGTTTAGGTAAATAAAGTACAGTTAGTATTCAAGATTAACTCAGTTGTGTTTTTAAATTATGAAAAAGTTCTATCAAGACAAATTTTCTAAGGTTTAATTGGTTTGGTTAATTTTATTTAAAGCTGTATGCTCTCCCTTGAATTATCATGTTGCTTAAAATAGTTTATAGTTCATTGGTTGTTGCATTTTATATCATGTCAGCCTTAGATGTCTATGAGTTGTTTTATGTTTTAGGCCATTAATTCCTCTCCCTTCCTCATTTTTCCCTTCAGTCCTTCTGAAACTCATTCATTTCTATGTATATTTATTGAACTCCTATTATATGTCAGGCGTTAGGCTGTAGGTTTTTCTGGAAGAATCTTAATTTAGACCTTGCACCTTAAATACTGCTTGGTTATCCTCTGAAAGTGGAGATGTTTATCATCATCATCAGGTAGGTAGCATTGTATAAGTATCCACTCCTAAAACTTCATTAATAACACATCTAAAACAAATAATTTTCATTCAGTGCAAAAAATTCATCTAGAAAGTATAATTGACAAAAACAACCTACAGAGTTCAACATAACTCACAGTGATTTTCAATCCTTGAACAAGAGGAATACTCTTGGTTCTTTAATTAAAAGAAAAAAACACCCACAGAACTTTCCAAAACTATCTGGGATTTGAGTGACTTGGAAAGGTATGAGTATGTATGAGTTTAACACCTCGAAAATACAGATTCCCACAGGCACTGTCCCACAAATTCTGATTCAGTAGTTCTAGGGATTTAAAAAATCCTGCCCAGGTGATTCTCATGCAGTCAGTCTTCAGGCTGGCATCTGAGGACTATGGCCATCCTGGGGATTCTAATGTACATTTTATGATTGCCTTAGTTTTCTGCGTTTCTATTTTGTTTCCTATCTGATAATTACAGTCAGGGCAGCTGCAAAGGATTTTGCTGTTTGAGAGCACCTGGTTGAAGGGGCAGCTGGGTGCTGATATTTGGCCTGTCCTCCTCTTGACAAGCTGTGTGCCACCTTTTTCTCAATTGTCTGCCCAAGGGACACCTCTTCTAATTTGAACAAAGGTGTTATATAGGCTAAGGGCGGCCCTGAGTGAAATAGATCAAACTAGTACTCTGCAGACTGCATTCAGCTTATTGACATTGTATTAGCATGAAACTCTAGATCTGTTTGAAAAAGTGAACTATCTGGCCACACAGAGCCTGTAATCCCATAACTTGAGGATTTGCAAGTGAGAGTAGAGGCTGCCTCCATTAGATGGGTGATGTGTTTAACCATTCAGGTCCCCACTGCTCTATGTTGTCTTACACTCAACCCAGCCTTACTTGGCTTTTGTTGGGAGCTGAGTTTGCAGCCTCTGAAGTAGACCTTGACATTTGTGAGAACTACATCTCCAGAGCCCCTCAGTTACCAGATTCTCAGAGGCCACTGGAATTTCTAGGTTCTTAAATGGTCGTATCCTGGGTGGCTAGTAGGTCTCATTCACTAGGCAAGTAAGTATCTTATCTCATAAGGACCAACTTGGAATGATGCACACTGAGGTGGCTCAAATTTGTGCCACAGACTGGAGCTCTAGGTGACTCCAGGGTGGTCAAAAGCCATCACCTAAAATCTGTTAAACTCAAGGGTCTTAACAAATTTTACTCTTTCAAGATATTATGGGCAGTTGCAAATTTACTGTTGATGACTTTGTAGAACTGAAATGTTTGATAACTCGTTTTAGGCTTGGCCCACATGGATAGGTAAATTATTAAATGAATAGTTTTTTGTTGTTTTCTTTTTCTGAGTTACAACTTAAATAATGGAGAAATAAAGGGGAATTTGAGGGGAAATGCTATTTGTTTAACTTTAGAAAATGTCTGATATGTAAAGATATAACTGGGTAAGAGGAGATAATGCAGTTATGGTGACCAGTGGTCTAATTTTTACTGAGATGTTTATCTATATGCATAGAATATTTTTTTCTAGGCTCAAATGAATTACTTTTTGGTTCTGGTCTTGTGTTAGTGCATAGGTATTTTAGCGTGATTGATTAATCTATTCTGAGGTCAAGGAATAAGGCTAGGTTTATGTATGGATTTCTGCAGCATAAGAAGGAAGATGCTGTGTATTTCCATTGAAGAATGAAATTTGACTGTCATTATTTCCCGTGGGTTTCATGATATGTGTTAGCCAGCTAAATAATTCCTTTAGGATTAGATGTTCAGTTAAAACAATTGTTTTATATTCCATATGTTTACTAAATTTTAGGACCACTTATTTTTTCTTTATCAAATGAATTAATGAGACCTATTTCTGCCCTTTTTCCCTTAGTTTTTGTATTTTTTGATCTGACTGTAGATGATCAGTCAGTTTATCCCAAGGAATTAAGAGACGAATACATCATGTCAAAAACTCTTGGAAGGTAATTTATTTTTTCTTATGGAAATTGCACTTAATTTTTTCCTAAACATTTGTCATTGCTTAGATTTTTATTCCTAGTTTTTAACATCTATTTATAACATACTTGTAGGGCACTGATTTGTGATAGGTATGTTATTGATTTAATAATGATCAATTGAAATAATTAGTTTTTTCTTAAAATTTTTATCTATTACAACTTTTAAAAATCAGTTTTAGTGAGACATAATTCACATACTATATAATTCGCTATTTAAAGTGTACATTTCAGTGGTGTTTAATATATTCACAGAGTTGTGAAACCTTTAGCATAATTTTAGAACATTTTCATTACCTTCCAAAAAGAAATATTTACTGCATTTCTGCCTTCTTCAGAATTTGTGACACCTTGGGAAGTGAAATGAAACTGACTATTGAATAGAACAAAGTTCTCAAAATTTTTGGTCTCAGGACTCCATATAGTCTTAAAAATTACCAAGGACCCCAAAGAGCTTTTGTCCATGTGGCTTAAATCTGTTGTATTTACTATGTTAGAAATTAAAATGGAGACACATTAATATTTATTAATTCATTAAAAAATAAGCTCACTATGTTACAATGAATAACTTTTTAATGAAAAAGAATTATTTTTAAAAAGATTAGTGAGAAGAGAGGTGTTTCACACTTTTGCAAATCTCTTTAATATCTAGCTTACTAGAAAATGGCTAGATCCTGATAATTTGCTTCTTCATTTGGTCTGTTTTGATATCACATGCTGTGTACCATGTAACCTCTGGAAAACTATATACTTATGAGAAAATGAGAATGAAAAAGGCAAATAATGTCTTATAGGCAATATTATTCTGAAAATAGTTTTAACTTTGTGGACACCCCAAATGGGTCTTGGGGTGCTTTAGGGGTTGCCTGATTATACTTTGAGAACCATGTCCTGAGGGAAGGTGTTCAGGACACCTTTTACCACATTATACAATATCCATCACCCTCCCATTCCTTCCCCACCCCCAGAGGCCTTTCTACCTCTTGATAATTTTAGAAACATGAAAGTAGAAAATAATAGAAGAAAATAATCACCCGTGTTCCTGCCACATAAAATCAAGCAGAGTACACTCTTCATGACCATCTATGAGACATATTTTAGTTTATGGACATCAGATTCAGTAATTCATTGTTGTCTCTATATTTGCATTGGCTGCTTGCAAGCTCACAGCCAAATTTGTGCCAGCTCTTAAGAAATGTGTGGGACTCTATTTTTTCTAAGGGAGGATTCAACGCATCTAACTTTTAGTAGGTGACAGAAACTTATATGAGTCAGTTAAGAAAAAAAATTTATTGGCTCTTATAACTGGGAAATACAGGGACACAGCTGACTTCAGGCATGGCCGGACCAGGAGGCTTTTAAGCTTTATATTACATTTTGAGTTCTGATTTTCGGTTTGGCTCTATCTATGCCTATATCTAAGGGCTCCCACAGTGTTGCCAGGGCCCTGGCTCCATCTCTTAATTCAGCTACTCTTTGTTGCCCTCCTATAGAATTGCTCTCTCTGTGTGGCAGGAAAAATGGCTTCCAAGAGCCACACATTCATATTTTCTTTCTTCTAGAAACCACAGCAAAGAGAACTGTTTTTCTCCAAATATCAGTATTTGATCCCAGGGAAAAACCCTGATTGGCTTAATTTTACATGTCCACCCCATGATTCCAGGGTATTGTACTATTATAGACACTCCATATGAGCTACATGAATTCAGGGAAGATTTCTCAGGCAAAAGGTGGCTGTTACCAGCAGAAGGGGAATTGGAAAATGTTTTGAGAGGACTATTCTCACACAATATACAAACATTAACTCAAAGTGGAATGAAAATGAAATGTAAGAGGTAAAACTATTAAACTATAAGACAACTCTTTATGACCTTTGATTTGGCAGTGGTTTCTTAAATGAGGTACCAAAAGCACAAGCAACAAAAGAAAAAAGATAAATTAGGCTTCATTAAATTTAAGAACTTTTGTGCATCAAAAGACATTGTCAAGAGAGTGAAACACAGCTTACTGAATGAGAAAAAATACTTAAAAAGGATTTTGTATCCAGAATAGATAAAGAATTCTTACAACTCAACAATAAAGAGATAACTCAGTTTAAAAATGGGCAAAGGATTTAAGTAGACATTTTTCTGAAGAAGATATACAAATGAGCAAAAAGCACATGAAAAGATGTTCGACATCATTAGTCATTAGAGAAATGCAAATGAAAACCACAATGAGATACCACTACTAGGTTGACCATAATAAAGAAACGGAAAATGACAAGTGTTTGTGAAGATGCAGTGAAATTGGAATCCTTACATTCCTGGTGGGAATGTAAGATGGTATAGCCACTGTGGGAAATAATTTGGTGGTTTCTCAAAATAGAAACCACATTGAATTACCATATATGACCCAGCAATTCCCCTTGTAGGTCTATCTGCCCTCAATTGAAAACAGGTGTTCAAACAAAAACGTGTGCATGAATGTTCACTGCAGCTCTATTTGCAATAGCCAAAGGTGGAAACAGTGTCCACCAACAAATGAATGGATAAACAAATGTGATATATCCATACAACGAAATATTTAGCTACAGAAAAGAATGAAATACTGATACATCCTATAGCATGGATGAATCTTGAAAACATGCAAAGTGAAAGAAGCCAGACACCAAAGGCTACGTATTTTATGAATCTATTGATAATGAGATATTTGATAATAGGTAAATTCATAGAGACAGAAAGCAGATTAGTGGTTGCTAGGGTCTGAGGGCAGGGTAGAATGGAGAGTGAATACTTAATGGTTATGGAATTTCAATTTGGGCTGATGGAAAAGTTCTGGAACTAGGTAGAGGTGATGGTTATACAACATTGTAGATGTATTTAATGCCACTGAATTTTTCACTTCACATTGATTACAGTGATAAATTTTATGTTCTGTATATACACAGTAAAAAAATGTCTTGGCAAACTCCTCACCCCACCCCCAAACACACAATAGTTATAATTGTCTACTTTAGACAGGCAATGAGTGATTGATACTTGGGTAGGCATTACCTCAGACTGACCTAAGCTTTGGAGAACAGAGCCTACGTAGGATTGTGTACTAGATGACATTCCTCCATTATCCCAATTAATTACAAATCTTTGAGAGTTTGTCATAAGCAGGTTAATTGTGTAATTAACTTGTAATTGTGTAATTTTGTTTTTTTAGGTATTGTGATTTTATTTAGGGTATAATTCTTGGCATCAACTACTTTCGTACTTCCTTTGAAGGAAGAAAATAAGAAATAAATACATCAATGAAAGTAATTCATTTACAAATGCTGCTTGTTGTAACTTGTTTCAGACATCATTTTTGACAAAAATTTTGTTCTTTTGATGTTTCTCTGATCTCTGGGACAAGTCATTTCTCTCCTATTTGTTCTTTGTGTCTTTCTAAGAATTTCACCATCTGAAGTGACAGGAAGACTTAAGTTGATAACACTCAGCTCAAAAAGTAGAATTTGGAGCTGATTGATTGTTCTTAGAAGGTCCACATTCACTTATGCCCTTGACATTTTATGTTGGTGAGGTTTCACCGTGTTCTATGAAAATGGGGACAATGGAAGTATTGTGTATGGACCGTCTTTAACTTGGAATAGTTGAAGCCAACTCAGGAGCGGCGGGTCTCCTGATTAAAAACATTCTGACAATCTCTTTCTATGTTTTTCCCTGTAGTGGTGCCTGTGGTGAGGTGAAGCTAGCTTTTGAGAGGAAAACATGTAAGAAAGTAGCCATAAAGATCATCAGCAAAAGGAAGTTTGCTATCGGCTCTGAGAGAGAAACAGTAAGTACCTGTGTTTGTGGCTGCTCAGCTGTTCTTAACACTTCATGTCCCAAAATAATTTTAGAATGGTGATTTTCAATGTTGAGAAGAAAATACTGCTCAGATATATGAATTTGTATTAAAGAGCATTGAAAATACTTGAGTGTATTCAACTAATCTAGAAACTTATAGAGAATTCGGTTCCAAAAAGTATTTGGTTGTACATAGTAATATACTTGCAGGAAGTTGTTTTTTTTTTCCTTCTTCCAAGTTGTTGCAAGACTGTTTTTACAATAAGTGAAAGGAAATTAGGAAAAAAAAATCCAGCCATATCCCTGCCACTATAACCCCACAGCTGTTTTCAGTTTTCCTTTCCCTTCTAGTCTTTGTTCATATGAGTTCGTGTTTTTAGATGGTTGAAATCACATTGTATATACAATTTTGTATTTTACTTTTCCATAGAAGCATCGATGCATAAACTTACTCCTAATAGATGGTCAAGTCTCTATTTCATCAACTTTATCATAATTTATTCAACCATTTCTTTGGTTGATCATTTAGATAATTTCTAATTCTTTGCTCTTTCTGATAATGTGGCAGTGAGTCTTAGTGTTTATAGATTTTAATTACGTCTCTATTTCATCAACTTTATCATAATTCAACCATTTCTTTGGTTGATCATTTAGATAATTTCTAATTCTTTGCTCTTTCTGATAATGTGGCAGTGAGTCTTAGTGTTTATAGATTTTAAAAATCTTAATTAAATTATTCATTACTTTTTATATGCTAGCCATTCATTTTATTACATTTTGTATAACACACTTTTACTGCGTGAGTGAAATAGCCAAATGTATTGGTCTTTCAACACATGACCTAACAAAGTAATGTAAAATGCGACCTGTAATCACGTTTTCCTTTGCGACCAGCTGTTTCTGGGTATTATATTTTAACATTCTTTAAAGATCATTTTTTTCCCCACAAGACAATGCCATTCTCACATGGCAAGAGGAATTTCCTTTCTGTGTTCACTTTGTTATCGATCTTTTCCCTTGTGATTCTGGATTTGATTCCCATTTTGGGGGGAAGAAAATACCTCCCAGATTCTTAATGACTTGGAGCAAAATTTTAGTTTCATCTTTCAAATTGTATTGTACTCTTTTAGACCTCTCTATCATCAGAGCACACCCTGACTTGGTAATTAGTTTAACGGCTTACAGGAAGAGGCCGGCTTTTAAAATTAAACATCTGTGTTTCTTAGCTGAAGTCCATTTTACATAAATATGTAATTCTATATCCTCTGTGCTTGTGGAGGGTGTAGCCCATGAGGTTGAGTAACTTGATTCATCCTTTTGGAATTGTAATGGAGAACAACTTCAGTACCCTGAAGCTTCCTCCAGTTAAGAGTCTCAGTAAATACGTCAGCCTGTAGTTGAAATTAAAAACCATTTTTGCTCTGTTATGAGAAATTTGACTTGACATTTTTTTTCATGCAGTTTAATTAAATAGCTTTTGTCTGGACTTTTCTTGTTTTATCATTTTTATGAATGCATACAATTCTATAGCTAATGCGAACAGAGCTTAACAGGTAAGCATGAGAACAGTGGAAACGCTCGTTTCTGGCTGTGGGAACTAGAGCAAGTGGCTTCCTTTCTCTGAGCCTCAGTTGCCCCATCTGTAAAATGGGAATAATTATAGAACTCAGTTCATTTGGGGATGATGAGAATTACGGGAGATGACCCTTTTAAATAAAGAGCTTGGTATAAAGCCTGCTCACTTATTGAATGCTTCCTATTTGCCAAGCACTTTACAGAGTGATTTTAGGTAAGTTTAAATCATTGACCTCTAGGCCTTGATTTCTCTGCATGAGTAGAGTTGGGTCTGGAAATAAGGCAGTGTATACTCAACTAAGTCTAATTGTAAATATTTTCTAAATATCAGCTATTATTATTATTATTAATAAACTCTAATGATATTTTATCTATCAAAGGATCCAGCTCTCAACGTTGAAACAGAAATAGAAATTTTGAAAAAATTAAATCATGTAAGTATTCTTGTAAAATATGAACCATACTTAAAATCATTTAGCACAAAATATGGGAGGAGTACAAAGCATTTCAATGTGACAAAGCTAGTATTTACCTGAGTTCCTTAATTGTGTGTGTACACGTGTATACATGTGAATGCATATGTGTGTTTAACTGTCATTTAGCTAAAAAGAGCATTCCTCTGAATTTTTGAAAGAACAATACTGTGTAAAGATTTTATGATTAAATAATGATGTGATTTTACACTGACTTAGTTCTTGAACAAAAGGCATAGTAAATCTCCTAAATTTTATATCTCTAGGGACTTTATCAACTGATTATGTTGGGACGACAATGCTAATTTGGTAAATTTGGTTTAATTATACCTGAAGTTTTAACTCATATAAATACCTTTTGATGGTGCTGATTTCCATTTACCTCAGTTGGAGTAAATCACATAAATATAAGGGTATTTAATCTAGATGACAACAACCTGTCCTTAAATCTGATTAAAAGGTGTCAATGGCCTTATTGAGTATTAATAGTATTAATAGTCCCTGATTACTTTGTCTCAGTGGAAAGTGTCTGACTTTAAAGATGTGAAAAGAGAACGTTTGAGTTGTAGGATTGATCCCGTCTTCCTTTTTATTGCTCTTTTCATTTCTTCATCAATTCATGAGCCCCCTGAAGTCATGAGCTAGGTAGGCATTGGAGTGAAACTTGAAACAAGGCCTCCTGTCTGTCCGGCTAAGGATTGTCTTATTCGGTTTTTTACCTCCAGACAACAAAAAGATTTCTTCTCTCTTCTTTCACTTCCTCAAATCCTCCAAACAAGTAGAAATTAAGAACGAATCTCTGCCATCGACACAACAATTCAACAAGTTCCTTTAGAGCTCATGGGTAGATCTGAAAACACTTGAGAATCCAAGTGGCTGATCCCCACCCCGCTGCTTGGCTTTCTTCTAATTACCTTGCAACTTCTTCCTCTTCCCCGAATTCACCTCCTTTTTTCAAAGGCATCTAGAATCTCTCATTAAAGAGAGGAACCCTCCAATTTTCTGGAGCGGGGTAGCTTCAAACATACCCCTAAGATAAACACTTAGAATGCTTAGAGAATTTTCTGTCATGTCAGAGGATCCCCAAACATAACATTTATGTAAATAAATCCAATGTCCACTGCAGTTGAGAGGAATTTAGAACCCCAAAGAAAGTACCTAGAGATAATACATGGTAATTTACAAGGGCACATGGAAGCCCTTGGGAATTAAGTATGGGCTCATGAGTTTGTTTGCAGGAACAACGAGTAGTGAGAGCGTGAGTAAAACATATTGTGCCGGACTCTCTTCTAGGCCTGGGCAGTGGTCAGCACAGATGGACTTGGTCATCCCTTTCCTCATGTGGCTTCAGTCTAGTGGAGAGACAGAGCTGGGTTCCCATCATACCTCTATCACCTGGCTCTGAGAAGGTCATTTCACTTTTCAGAGCTTCTGTTTTCTTATCTGTACAGTGGAGACAATAAGGATACATAACTCAAAGATCAGCATGAGAATTAAATATGAGATATGCTTGTAAAGCTTTCAGCACAGAGAACACTGAGGAATGATAGGTATCTGTAATTCCTTAATCTTTTACCTGTATGACCTAAGTGGAAGGTCTGGATTGTAGTCTCTTGTTCCTTAGAGACACTTTAAGCTGTGACAGCTCCAGCCAGTGACCCTGGGGATCACTTTATGCTCTATTATCTCCCAGCTATTCCCAGGTGGGCACTGCCTGTTATGAAGCCAAGCAAACCAGGAAGTTTTCATTCTTTCCTCTGATCTCTTTCTTTCCCATGTGCCTTCTGCTTCTCCTTTTTCTTTTATCAAAATATCACATGTGTATAAAGAGTCAGATACTGCTAAAAGGTTTATTATGCAAATAGCAGCTCCACATCCCTCTTAATGTCCCTCTGCTAACATTTTAAACATTTTAAAACTTTTTTAAAAAAGAATTTATCTCTATATTTCTACGTAATATACATAAACTGCTATCTCTTGATTTAATAATTTTAGGTAGTTTGTTGATTTTCTGTTATTCTTACATGAGAATTTTAGCTCCTTTCTGATCCTCTTAATATAATACTACAATGTCAATTCAATGTTTTCATTATTGTGACAATAACATGTTCATGCAGAGCCGAGTATACTATGATCATAGGTAAGGAGTGGTGAAGCTGTTTGCTCTCAGCCTGATCCCCATGGCCATTTGCTCCATGACTAAAATGTGGCTGGCAGGGTCTACACTTGGCAGGCACAGTGGGAGCAGGGTATATCTGATATTGATGTTGGTATTAATCTGGGCAGCATACGAATGTCTCCTGTGTGCCAGCTGCTATGCTGAGTGTTGGTCCAAGAAAGGTAAATAAGGCTCGACTTGGCCTATGCAGTGCCTGGTGAAGGGATACCTGTGCTTGGTGTTAGTTTCCTTTCTCCACCCTCCTGGAGTTCACAGCCTGGTGGGGAGACAGACACTGAAGATGTGGTGTGGGGCAGCACAGATTAGAACCACTGCATGGTGTGCGGTTGCATTGTAAGGAGGATATTTTAGCGGGGCCTGAGGCCTAGTGTGCCTGGAGGGCTGGATCATCAGGTAGGAGGATTGCACAAGCAAAGGTATGACACTGGGAAAGATGACAATGTTTGGGGCAGCTGAGAGAGGAGGATGCATGGGACCAGGAGCAGGATATGAGGCTGGGATAGTGGGTGAGGGCAGGACGAGGCTGGGTCATGAAGGCCTGGCCTCTGTGAAGTTGAATTTTAGCCTCTAGGCGGCACAGAGCCAAGGTTGTTCGTCTTGTCTTTCTTCTGCCTCTCTATTACTTATTCCCTTCTTCTCAGTGCTCTCCTTCCTTTGAGTATTTTAAAATTATATTTAACACATGTAAAGTAATAAATGTAAACTACAAAGCAAAACAATAAAATGAACACCTTCGGACTCGCTAACTTAAGAATGAAAACTTGACCCTGCAATTGAAGCACCTCACATTCTTTGAAATCTGTCATTACTTGCCTTTTCCACTTGACAATGTGTTTCCAAGATCCACTGTGCTGGGAGAAGCAGTGGGGCATTCATTCACTGCTGTATAATAGTTCATGGAAAGGTACCACTTGGAGGATTTTCATTAGAGTGATGAATGTGATGAAATTTGCTTTGTAGGAAGATCATTCTGGAGAGTTTTGCTACTCTTTAAAATCTAAAAATCTTATAGCTCTCTTCTCTTTAATTCCACAATCTTCCTCTGTGCTGAGGGATGGGGGCAGGTCCTTGATAGGTACTCACCACATCTCTTACTTCTTCCAACCACTGAGCTTTACTGTCTGTCTCTTTTTCTGTAAAAACAATAGGTGTGTTTTCTAAGCAGAACATCATACTATTAAATATACATTTTAAACTGGACATTTCTGCTCTGCTTTGTTCTTCAATATTCTTTTATGCATCCTGCATTGATCAGAGGTCACAAACGATCAGTCATATGTGTGTATCTCCCTCACTCCACAGATGTGTTTAGAGTTCTCAGGAAACTGGAATTTCCTTCTTCCTTTGAAAAATGGGAGGATCTTGCCACCTGGGGTTCCTGTTCCCCTGGGGTTCCAGTTGTGAAGAACTGAATGAGCCCGCTATCTGGCTGCATGGCGGGGCTCCCCTCCTGGCCCACTTCTTTTCATGCTACTTGTCAGGCTCCTCCAGGTTTCTTAGGTGTCCTTGAGTACCTGTGCTCTGGGGCAGTGAGAAGGAAGGCTGGGGAGAGACTGGCTTTCCTTCCTTGGTGCTATTCTGTGTGTGAAACATTAACCAGTCTGTCACCAACTTGGTTGTGTGGAGAGTTTCTTGTACATTCTCATTGAGGAGCCAGGTAAATTCTGTTCTACTTTCTCCCCTGCATGAACTTCAAAGTGTCCCAAGACATGAGGCCAAATGCCTGGCCTTGGCCTCTCTGACCCTCTGGGCAGATGTCCTGAGTCCTGCTTTTATGTATATCATTTTGGGAGCATCTCACTACTTTTCCTATTTTCTCTCTTTTAGCCTTGTATCATCAAGATTAAAGACTTTTTTGATGCTGAAGATTATTATATTGTTTTGGAATTGTAAGTAGTAAGCTTTTCACTTGTTTCCATTTAAATGCTTATTTAAAGAATCTAATGTTGCTTAGCATTTCTCATCCTGGGAGACCATATAAGAGTGTGGTGGTGGTGGGGCCTCAGAGTACGTGTGGGATTAGTATCATATCTGAAATCCCTCCAGTGTTTCCAAAGGCATGTGGCTTAGAGGTTTTGGGCCCTGGATCTGAGACCTGGGTTCGAATCCCACTCTGTAGGTACCTAGCTGACTGCCCATGGTTAGTTTAATTCCACTCTCAGAATCTCATTTTCTTGGTGTTAAATGGGGATAATCATGATACCCCACATGCAGAGTTGTAAGGATTAAATGTAGTGAGAGGTAGAAAGCCCCTAGCAGAGCACCTGGCACATATAGGTGCTGAACAACAGGTGGATATTATTTCTCTGAAATACCTGCCTTGGTAGACCTATTGGCATGGGATCACAGTACCAGGTTGCAAGGTAATACCTGAATATCTTTCAAGTACTGGTTTACTTGCTTGCTGGTTTGTTTCAGTGTCCATAGAGTTCTGTTCTACTTGGTGTAACCAAAATAAATTTCTTTCCGATTCCTGGAAGAGGCCTATCTGATGTCCATATACAGTGTTTCTGGGAGCGGCTGTTGGAGCAGACAGGCAAGGCTTTGCTCCTGAGTGACAGTGTCTGTGCATGTTGTCTATTAAGATTATATAGAAAACAACAGTCCTGATCATTAGCATTATGAGTGACTGGACAGCCCTTGTAGTGCTTGAGGGAATATCTGTTGCTATTAAATAGGAGATTGTTACCTGACTGGGTCTAGTAAAAACAGTGTAATAATAGTAATAACAATAATAATACAATTATAGTAACTGATACTAATTAAGCACTTATAGTGAGCCACTGCCCTAAGCTCTTTACGTGGATTGCCTCATTTAACCTTTGTAACAGTCATCCAGGTTACTTACAAATTACTGGCAGGTTGCTACTTTTAGTCTCACTTTACAGAAAAGGATACTAAAGTGCAGAGGGATTTGATAGCCTTGCCAAGCATCTGCGCTGTGCCAGGCACTATACCTACATCAGTTATCTCTGGATTTTGAAAACAGCCATCGAAGTAGGTGGGATCATCTCTATTTTTTAACTTGCCCAAAGTCCCCCAGCTGGGACGTTGTGGAGCTGGGATTCAGACCCGGTTGTCTGATTTTAGGTTCCTATTTGCCACTTTATAGCAGTCTGGGGTACGTGATAAAAATGCAAACTCTTGGGCCCTTCCTAATCTACTGAGGCACATTTTAAGAAACTCTCCAAGTGTCTCCAATGCCAATTGTACACTCTTTCCATCCTCTCTTGGTCCTTAGTTTCCTACAGAGACATCTTCATTATGGATGAGGCTTGTTACCTCATTGCCTTTACAGTGGGAGTCAAGAGTGAATACAAATGGCAACTCTTTGCTTGTCTTAATGAGTTTGTTTTGTTTGTGTTATTATCATCCACCCAAGTGAGTTTCCTTCTAGCCATGAACCCCCTGCTTTGACAATGTGTTGCAGGATGGAAGGAGGTGAGCTATTTGACAGGGTGGTGGGGAATAAACGTCTGAAAGAAGCTACATGCAAACTGTATTTTTACCAGATGCTCCTGGCAGTACAGGTAAGAGAAACCTTCAGTTCTTTTGACAACCTAGTTTCTTGTAGGTGAATTACTCCCTGAATCAGATAGAAAGTGAGGGACTGTGGATGAAAAACTGGAGAGCAGAGAGCCTGCGTATGTGTTGTTTGTTCTGTTCTTGGTAAAAACATCCTACCTCTTTAACTCAGATGAGAAAGCTCTTGCTGTAAAGCTTAAGGAGTAAGAAAGGGTTAGTTAAAAGAAATAAACACACGGTCCCATGTGTCTTCTCTTTGGCTTAGAGTTATTTCTGGAGGGGCATTGATCTTTACTTCTGCCTGATCCTTGTATAAATTCCTCTTACCTCTCAGGGTGGGAACTGGGCAGGTATTAGAGTAAAGCTGGCAAGTTGGGGTGGTTGTGACAGATTGCTCGCTGTGGGCCAGTACTAGGTATTCCCTTCACATGCAGCATCGTGTTAACGGCAGGCAGGCAGGCAGGCATTTTGCTCTGCCTTCTCTTCTCTATTCCATGAAAATGTTGGGTGGGTGTTGGGTGGAGGAATAGCATGTGGCATTTTCTGCCTTGAGGAACATCACTCCTTCGCAAATCAAATTGGTTCTGGCAATTCTCTGCCAAGGTTTCTTCCCTTGGAAACCTCCTCCATGTGGGAAACACAGTGACTGGGAGCAGCTCTTATACTGAGTGAGGATTGAGGGAGATTTTCTTGGGGTTGGTCCACCTTGCCTCGTTCTTCTTGGGGGATTCACCAGGTCCCAGTCCCAGTGCGAGTATATTGGAGGAGTTTTTGCTCTAGGCGAGAGGGATAGCCAGAGAACATTGAAGTCCATAAACACTTAACCAGTTCTTTACTCTCTTGATGGTTTATTCCCTTTTTTATGATGAGAATATTGAGATAAATTGAGTGCAGATCAGTGGGTGTGGGAAATTTTTTTTCTTAAAGAAATTTGGCTTAGTGTATAAAAATGAACATGAAGAAACATCAACATATTATATATGGCCTCCAATTTATGATGGGGCAAAAGCGAAAAGCATTCAGTAGATGTCGTACATCCAGTTTTGAATTTTGATCTTTTTCTGGGCATGTGATAATGTGGTATGATACTCTCTCCTGATGCTGGGCAGCAAGCTGCAGCTCCCAGTCAGCCACATGATCATGGGTGTAAACAACGGATATGCTATGGTGTGTTCGTTGTGTTAGATGATTTTGTCCAACCATAGCCTAACATAAGTGTTCTGAGCATACTTAAGGTGTATTAAATGCATTTTTGACTTACCATATCTTCAACTTACGATGGATTTGTCAGGATGTAGCCCCATCGTAAGTTGAGGAGCATCTGTATTTCAGACTAGAGTTTTTGAAGACTCTATGTCATTCTTTGCATTGAGGAATATGTTAACTGGGTATTAATCAGATAATTTATAATATGTCCTTTACAGATTCTTTTAAAAAATATTATTCTCAGGAATGGAGTCATTTTTATGGTTTACTTTAATATGGTCTTAAAATATTTTATGTCACCGTTTACATTTTTATTATTGAAATTGATACCTTATGTTTCTGCCAACCTGAAGGGATAGTTATTATCTTGAAAAGTGAAATAAAATGTCTACTTACTCTCATAAGGTGCTTTTTCCATTTTTTTACTTTTTAAAGATTTTCTTGAAAACAAATTTGTAAGCACTAATCCCTTTACTCAGTAGTTTTCTATGATTTGGGGAGAATATATTTGTGAGTAACATGGCTTATAGTTTCACCCAGATGTAAGGTGTGTGTGTGTGTGTGTGTGTTATCTCTACTCACATACCTAATCCATAAATCTAAGGGTCATGTCTCCCTTTCTGTGTAGTACCTTCACGAAAATGGTATTATACATCGAGATTTAAAGCCAGAGAATGTTCTACTCTCATCTCAAAAAGAGGACTGTCTTATAAAGGTAAGAAATTTATGTTCTTTGTGTGGCCACTCCAGTAGATTTCTGTTCAGAAACTGTCTTTTAATTCATCGGGAAAAAGGAGCATAAAAAGATTGAGAATTTGACCTTTCTACTTTTAGCAATTATTTTAGAGATCGGGTGGTATTGCTTCAATCCAGACTCTAATAAGCATTTGTTGAGCTCCACTCAACAAATTACATAAGTAGTACAAGCTACTTTTGTGTTCAGAGGGAGGGAGGAGGAATCTAAATGGATGAGTGAACAAACACATCCCCTTTTTTCCCGTTCTAAGGTTTCACTTTAGAATCTCTTGTTGATTTTTTTAAATTAATGAATGAATGAATTAATTCATTAATCAATTCATTAATTAATGAATTAAAAAAAAATCATGACATCCAGACTGTTCCTCAGAATCTCTGAAGGTAGCACCCAAGTATAGGTGTTTTCTCTAAGCTTCTCAAGTATTCTGGTGTACAGCCATGGTTGAGAAACTGAGGAGCCATGCATAACTAATTAAGAGGATCCACACATAACTAATTATAATCTGAAAGTGTCTGTGGAAAGGGTTATAACCTTTTGTAATATTATAGAGAACACAGATAAGTTGGGAAAAAACCTGGGCCTTAGGCTTTTGGCTCAGGAATTTTAATCTAAGCAAAATTAAATCACTTGCAAAGTTTAGGATTGCCTTAATTTAGCTATGAATTTAGAAATTCCAAATTAACAGCAGGCATGAACTGTAGGATAGAAACTGATGTAGACTGATATATTTTAGGACTGGCAAACTGTATTAATCTTTTTATTTTATAATATCATTAAAAATGATTCCTCTTTGTCTTTAATTTTAGATTACTGATTTTGGGCAGTCCAAGATTTTGGGGGAGACCTCTCTCATGAAAACTTTATGTGGTACCCCTACCTACCTGGCTCCTGAGGTTCTTAATTCCTTTGGGACTGCTGGATATAATCGTGCTGTGGACTGCTGGAGTTTAGGAGTTATTCTTTTTATTTGGTAAGAAAAATTTTCATTGCTTCAGAGTCTGCTTGGAGGTAATTAGGTGAAATCAGACATGTCCAGGTAGAGAGCTTGTGTTTAATTTAGGTCACTTTTTTTGACCACTGATTTAAAGAAAAACCTAATTTTTCATTATGCTGAAAAAGAAATCTATATATCCAAATGCCACTGAGAATGCCACTTGATTTCTTTTCCTTTCTCTCTCTACCAATATTAAGCCTTAGTGGGTATCCACCTTTCTCTGAGCATAAGACTCAAGTGTCACTGAAGGATCAGATCACCAGTGGAAAATACAACTTCATTCCTGAAGTCTGGGCAGAGGTCTCAGAGAAGGGTATGGATACAAAAGGGTTAAGAATTTATGGTTTGCTAAAATGTGTGTGTGCCGTGATGAGAGTTTCTTTTCAAATTCCATGATGTTTTCTCCTATTGATTCTGTTCCTGTTTTCTGTTATTTTGCACCATCTGAGAGGCAAAGGAAGGTATTAAAAGCACGACTCCAGAGCCAGGCAAATCTATACTCAATCCTTGGGACAGCTACTTCCTAGCTCTGTGACCTTAGGCAACTTGCTTAACCTCTCTCTGAGTCTCCTTTTTCTTTATTTGTAAAGGGGGCACAATAAACTCTACCTTAAAGGGTTTTCATGAGGTTAAATGTAACATTCACAGTGCCTGGTACCTATTTAAGTGCATAAAATAATAAGTAACTTTTTAGTTACAAGGTTTCCTTTGAGTAAGTGTAAGAGCTAAATATAATTACTTTGTATTTAAGAATTTAAAAGTGCAACTTTGTAATTTTCAAAAGAAAAGGTAGATAACTAAAACTAAATGTCAGATAATGTAACCTAGATGATTGTATTAAATGTCAGGATGTCTGAGGAATAATATTGTTGCCATATACAAGGCAGCCTCCACTTGTTACTGGCTGTCAAGCTTTATTTCTGCCAAGCCAGCAGTTCCCATAGCCTTTGCTGGCTGAGGAATTCATCAGTGTGTGTGTCTCAGGGAAAGCATCCTGAGTGTCTTAGGACTGGGTGGAATTTCAGCTTTAATTAGTTTGAGCTTGATTCCAGCAATGAGAGAGGAGACAGAGCTAAGAGGTTGTGATGTCTGAACAGGGAGAGATGAGGGGAGTGTCATGGTCATTCCTGGTGTTCTCAGAGCACTCTGACAGATACAAAGTGAGGAGGATTAGGGGGCCCTGCCCACTCTTCTTGCTCACTCCATGATGACCTGAACCCCTCTCTCCTCTCTCTGGATGTTGGCCTGTGACTCTGGCATACTTTAATTTTGCTGGTTAAATGTATTTACTCTTCTCACTGTGATTTGCTGAATTATCTTACTGCTTTAGCTCTGGACCTTGTCAAGAAGTTGTTGATAGTGGATCCTAAGGCACGTTTTACAACAGAAGAAGCTTTGGGACACCCGTGGCTTCAGGTGGGTATGCGGCAATGCCTGCTGGCATAAAATCCATGGGCAACTCAAACTGTGCCTGAGAGATGAAGATGGAAATGTTTGCTTTGTTGGGTCCTTTTAATGCAGTTGTTTTATTTATTTATTTACTTATCTAGTTATTTATTTATCTAGTTAGTTATTCATTCATTTATCTATCTATCCTATTTATTTATTTATGAATGAAAAGAGAATTATTTATTTTCATCACATTTCCCCAAAATTTATGTCTTCGAGTATCTTATGAGTTAATGCAGTTATTTTAGATTGAACTTTAGATGTGTGTGGTGTGTATATCTGTGTATACGGGTATGGGTGTGCATGTGTCTTTGTGTACGTTTGGTGCAACCTTTCAACTTGACTCGTGGCTATTAGATGCACAAGCTCACTTTGTGGCCAGTCTGCAGTTGGGCTGTGTTCCTTTGAGAGGTTGTTCTCTAATTCCAAACCTTCACTCCCAGCTTTGCCTCTCCTCTTCCCTGAAACCTTGCACCTCAGGTGGGATGGGCTGCATTCCAGCCATCTTCGAACTTAAATCTGGAAGGAGGAGGAAGGCAGCCTCTCTGGGGGAAAATCCTTCTATTTCTTAAGCCCAAGTGGTCGTATATAAAGGGTCCCACTTCTTATCCATGGTGAATAAGCATGCCATTAGTGCAGACTGTCACTGTGCCTTTCAAGTCTGCATTACCTACTGGGGGTTGTGGCTGTCATTAGATTTGAGCTGCCACAGTTGGAAGTCCTTTGTGGCTTTGCTGGGCTAATCTTTGATTTAAGAATTAGCTACAGCATCGGGCAGGTTTTCTGATGGAATTTAGGTCTTCTGTTAAGTGCAGTTCCATTCAGCACAGCCATACTCCTTTCTGTTAACTTTCATTTGATCTGTTTCCTGTGGGAAATAGGGAACTTAAGCAGGTAGTTTGAGCTAGAGGCTCAAGTACTCAGGATTGCTGGTCCAGGAACTCCTTGGACCATTCAGTCTCAGCACTGAACTTCTGGGACTCTGGGAAGACTCCCCATGTTTTCTTCCAACCTTCCACACTTAACAGTTTTGCTCAGGTCAGCTCAGGTTGAGAACAACAAACCCTTAGAAGGAAAAAAAAAGTAGATATATGTGTTTGGAGTGTTGCCCTGGAAACAGCAGGCCCCCTAGAAGAACTCTGTCAGATGATTTAGCACTTAATAGACCACACAGATTTGAAACAGCAGGACCCTGGAGAAAAATAATTTGGAAACAAAGGGTGCCTTTGCATGTGGGGATTTAATTTTGATGTAAAAGAAAAACATGCCCTTGGCTCTTTTCCTGTGCCCTAATAGGGAAACTTGGGGGCCAGACGTGGAGGCAGAGCTGCTGTGAAACAAAGTGAGCTGGCCTGTTAGGCCAGAGGACAAGGTTTGCATCTGCTGCCCAAAAATTTACGAACAAGCCTAGCTTATTTTTCTTGTACTTTTTGTCTCAAAACAAAAACAAAAACAAAAACAAAAAACTGTTACTAACAGCCAAGGGAAGGTGAAGTGGAACCTGGCCACAGGGGTCTCCCTGGAATACTTTTTTTTTGTCTACATTTTGTTTTTGCAGCAAAAGGTAGAGTGACTATTAAATGAGGACAGGGGTGCAAGTTGCCCACATAAATCATCTGCTAGTGATAGTTTAAGCTTTATTTTTGGGAAAATTCAGTGTTCTTGAAGAAACCAAATGGTTTTGTGGGTCTAGCACTGGACTGAGCATTGTAAGTGTGAGTTCTGGTTTCTGATTAACAGTGTGTCTAGTTTAGGAAACATCATCTCTTCTATCCACTTTTTGCCTCATGTTCACTTCCTGAAATAGATGATTCCTTACTGCTTGCTTTCAAGGCATATTACAATTTAATATCTTTGAACAGATTATGGACATCTCAAAGAAAGGGCATTTACAGATACACAGTGTTACCTGTAGTATGGCAAGGTAAAGAGCTTCTTTTTCACATTATTGATGACTGATGACTTGTTTTAAATACAGGCCTAAATAGGCTTGTGGTTGGTCAGCTCTGTTTGGCTGCACTGAAGAGCTGCTACATATGAGAGGCATTTCGGTGTGGTTTCATTTCTTCATGCATTCATTCTTTTAGAGGACAGTTAATGAGCTCGTGTGTCAAGCACTCTTAGGTGCTATGGATGTGAAGAGGAATGTGCCCGTCCTTGCCTTGGGGAACTGATAATCTGGGTGGGGCCAGCTCTGACCACAGTCACTACAGAACAGTGATGCACGTGGTAGTAGTAGGAGATGTAGAGTATTGGAGATCCCAAGGATGAAAGAGGCCCACTGCCCTCGGGGCTTTGGGTACCCAAAGTGTGAAGAGTGTCTAAAGACTGAGTTGCCTGGGGAAGATATGGGTATATTGGTTTGTTAGGGCCTTGATAACAAAATACCACTGATTGGGGGGCTTATCTAACAGAAGTTTATTTTCTCAGAGATCTGGATGCTAGAAGTACAATTTCAAGGTGTTGGCAGGTTTGGTTTCTCCTGAGGCCTTTCTCCTTGCCTTGCAGGTGGCTGCTTTCTCTCTGTCCCCACATAGTCTATTTTCTGTGTGTTCACATCTCTTTTTCTATTCTTATGAGGACATTAGTCATATTGGATTAAAGCCTTACCCTGATAACCTCATTTTAACGTGTAATTACCTCTTTAAAGGCTTTGTCTCCAAATTCAGTCCATAACAATGGGGGACAGCATTTTCCACTTTGAGTCCCTCGGATATGGAAGCCACTGTGCCTATTATAGTGTCTGGCATTTAAGGGTGCTTGGGAAGTATTTGTTCACTGAATAAATGAGGAAGGTGAGTGGGTGGACGATCAAGAAGGCCAGGGGTGTATATTCCAGGTGGAGGCTGTGAGCAGGTATGGGAGAAAATAAGGGATGGACGTTTGAGAATGGCTCTGCATGGGAGTGAGATCCTAAGGGACAGTGTGTAGTGGAATCCACATGAACTTGGCAGTCTCACAATGGGTAATAGGGGAACCATTCTGAGTGATAAACAGAGTGATGGAAGCAGGTGATTCTAGCTACTAGATATAGAACAGATGGATTAATCTTTAAGCACTATAATTTTTCTATAGCCATTAAATTGCTGAATGTTAGAGGCCTTCATTCCTATTTCCTCTCTTCCCACCCACCGTGGTGTACTTGGCTTAGTGGCAGTAGTCGAGGGGGTACTGGTTGGGAAAATATATGCGGCTTTGGAGTCAGGTAGCTCTGGGTCTGCACATGGCTGCTTATCGTGGCTGAGTTGGGCTTTCGGCTGGCCCCAAAGCCTTAGTCACGGATATGTTTCACTTTTCTGAAGGTGGGGAGAGCTGTCCCAGGTCACCTCTTAGGGCTTCCAGATGTAAATCCTTGAACCTTGCAGAAGTGAGCATCCAGGGAGGTGAGGTGGGAGTTCTCTGTGAACATCCTCTACCCCGAACTTACAAGAAACACCTGTAATGATATGACTGTTCACTTGTCTTCCTTTCTCATTAGACCAAAGCTCTGGGATATTGTGGGCTTGGAGTCCTTCTGGTGACTTGCATAGCATTTGCTGGGTGAATTTTCCTAGGATACAGGGTCAGTTTGTTAGGATGGCCCTAGTAACTGGCCTTATTGTTGGCAAGGGGAGGGAGAACCTCCTGGAAAGATCTGGGAACTGCATGGAGTTAGCCCTCAGAGGACTGAGCCAACTCCAGCCTCTGGCCTCTTGATTATCATCTTTTCAGGATCTAAGGTGCTAGTTCTGAAAGTCTTTTAACTGATAAGGTCTGTGGTTCTGACCCACCAAGAGCTTTTAGGCATGTGGTTTTGATTTAGCCAGTGCTGACTGAGTGCAAGCTGCTGATTAGACGACTCTGGGTCCTTTCCCTCCCAGAGCTTTAGCAAGGGCAGACCACTTAGTCAACAGACCAGACATCTTTGCTCTCTTCCTTGTTTCCAGGGGCATCCTAGCCCGGTCTCTGTAGGAGCTTTTTCTTAAACACAGCCTACGTATGTTTTTCATTACAGGATGAGGACATGAAGAAAAAATTCCAAAATTTGCTTTTTGAAGAAAATAAGTCAACGACTCTACCCCAGGTCCCAGCCCAGGTATTCCAGATGATGGTCATTAAACGCAGGCTAAGTTTAAAGAGCTGATGAGCAAGAATGATGAGTTTAAATAGTCTCTTTAATAGCAATTGCTTAACATTTTTTAAAGAATAATGTAGTAGATACTTTGCTTCAGCTTGATCTGCTCTAGCACCCTTAGAAGATTTAATAATGTTTAATGCATTAGCGAAGCACAGCTAGGGATTGTCATTCAAGAAGTCTCCTGCAAGGCAAGACCAAAAGACTGTATTAGAGGCTCAAATTTAAATTTGTTGAAAAATTTAAAATTTGGGCGAGTGGTTGATTTATTGATTATAATTTTATTCCTTTAAGTTAAATTCTCTATATGTTAATCTCTGTTCATTCTTTTCTTGCCTGCTTTCGGTGAATAACACTCTTCCCACTGCTCCCTTGCAATTTCGTAAATTGGAAAACAAAGATACAAAAAACTATCTTCCCACAAAACAACAGCAAAAACTTGGGGATCCCAGTGAAAGTTATTGTCATCTCTTTAAACTTCATAATTTGGGAGATGACCAAGAAGAGGCTGGTTATGCTGCTCTTACTTTCAGTATACATCATTGAGTGATTGGAAGCCACAGGAGAGAGAGATGTCAGTTCATTAGCATGTCTGAGTCTGGCTGGTACTCAGTACTAGAAGTTTCACATGAAATGCTCCAAATTTACCCAAACCTATTGGGAAACTTTGATAATCTTTAAGAAGCCAATGGTTTTCTTTGAATATTACTCCTTTTTTCTTTTTTTCTTTTTCAGCCGTCTACGAGTCGAAAGCGGCTCCTTGAAGGGGAACTAGAGGATGCTGACACCACAAAGCGCCTAGCTGTATGTGCTGCTGTCTCGTGAACACTGGTTGAACCCTGCTGCCATTTTCTTTATATTTGTTTTTTAGAGTTTGTACTTTAATTATGGGAACAGTTGCTTTTTTCAGAGTCATCAGTACACAATTAAAAACCTAATGGAACCTGGGCTTTGTGCTTTAGCTCCATGATCAGCTTTTCAGTTGCATCCCTTTTTGTGTGTGTATTTGAAATCATATGCCTTTTGTCTGGCACTCTACCTTGACAGTCATCAGTTAAGTTTCTCAGAATGTGTCCCTGGGTCTCAGCCTGGGCAAGATGTATACAAATTCTAAAGGCTTCTTAGAAAGTTTCAGAGAAAGGGGCATGGTGAATTTGGGGTGGACTTCGTAGAGAATGGCTGGCTGCCAAAGTCTTCCTGATAAAGTAGGTACTTTGGTGCATATACCATGGACCTGTTTTAAAATCTCATCATTACCCTCATAAAACTACAGGCCCACAGTTAGGCTCAGGGAAATAAGCCAAATAGTATATGATTCCATTTACATGAGGTACCTAGAGTTATCAAATTCATAGAGACAGAGAGTAGAATGGTGGTTGCTAGGAACTGGGGATAATGGGGTTATGGGGAGTTATTGTTTAATGGATATAGTTTCTGTTTTGCAAGATGAAAAGAGTTCTGGAGATGGATGGTGGTGATGGTTGCATAACGATGTGAATGTAATTAATACCATTGAACTGTGTACTTAAAAAAATAGTTAAGATGTTAAATTTTGTTTTGTGTATTTTACCACAATAAATTTAAAAAAAGAGAGAGAGATCCACAGTTTTTGAAACCTTGGGGCTAGATAAGCTGTAAGATTCAAATATTTTCCTGATTTTAAGAAAGGGACATGGTATATCCACTGTGTTATGTACAACACCCAGCAGAGTCCTGTAACCAAACACATTAATATTTCTGCAGCAGATATTCACAGTAAAAGGGCTAGAGAAGACTTCAGTTGAGTCTTTTCTGTCAAATGAATTATGGGTGACTCAGTTTTCAGAGATGTTTGTATTTTGGAAATGCAGGTAAGGCACATGGGCATGTCATGCTGACCCAACAATGATCAAGGAGCCCCTGGGTAAAGCCCCCACCTCCTTGGTTGGTCTTGTCTAGTTCTGGAAGTGATTCTGTGGGCTTGGTTCTCTGACCACCTTTATAGGTGAGGAACCTAGGCTGAAGAAGTAAGGTTACTTGTCCAAAGTCACATAGCTAGTAAGTGGCAGAGCTGGGACCAAACCCAGGTCTTTCTGATTCTAATGTTCCTCATCTCATTGGTCCCATATTTAATTAGACTTAGGGATGCTGACACAACACTGACAAAACAAGAGACTGATGTCCAAATCATGAATGCTAGTGTTTTAAATTATGAGTGGATACAGCTCCATGATCTGGAAGTTGGGACACCCTGGTTGCAAGGAACAGGCCCATGGAAGTTACTTAATGGGAAAGGATTTGTTTTAAGGTTGCAGATGGCTGTGCCTGGGAGCCATTAGGAGCTCAGGCCATTCTAATGACTGGCTTCTCTTTTCTCTTTCTGACTGACTGATTTTGCTTCTCTTATTACTTTGGCTGGTTGTTGCTAGGCCACATTGTAGCTTGCTGGCCTTGCCATATGTTGAGTGCCTTGGTTCAGATGCCACAGATGAACTAGCCAGTGCAGGGTTGGGGGTACACAGCTGTTGCCCCAGATAATGGGGTAGTGGTTGGCAATTTCCATTAGAAGGGTGTGCAAGCATTTTGAGGCTTGGCTAGCCTGGTTTGGGTAGGGGAGATTGAGGATTTAGGTGGTTTTCATATTTAAAGAAATGAGGCTGAGATTGCCAATTTAGATGGATTTTAGCTCATTTGAATATTTAATGTGAAGGCTGTGGTTTCTTAGAGCATTTTTCCCTCATTGGGTAGTTAGCCAACCGGTTAACATTTCCAGAGCACTTTGTATTAGCTCCCTCTGATTATACCTACCATGGTAGGCTGAATATGGCCCCGAAAGATATCCTCGTCCTAATCCCTAGAATTTATGAATATGTTCCTCTTCATGACAAAAGAGATTTTGCAGTTAAGGATCTTGAGATAGGAATATTTCTGACTTATTTGGGTGAGCCCAATGTCATTACAATGTTCTTTTTAAGAGAGACACAAGAGTAGTCAGAGTCAGAAGGGAAGGAATGAAAATGGAGGAAGAGACCACAAGCCAAGAAATAAAGGCAAACCCTAGCAGCTGAATAAAAAACAAGGAAATGGATTGTCCCCTCAGAGCCTCCTGAAGGAACCAGTCCTTTACACTTTGACTTTAGCCAAGTAACTGATTTTAGACGTCTGACCTACAAAATTAGAAGAGAATAAATCTATGTTATTTTAAGCTACCCAATTTGTGGTAATTTGTTACAGCCGCCATAGGAAACTAATATATTCACCAATGGGGAGATACCAGCTGCTGATTGGGGCCACCTAACATCCACTTTCTCTTCCTAATTTCACTCCTTTTCTTTTGGGGGATTTTTTTTTTCTCTATGCCATGAAGACATGGGGAAGCGGGGAGGGAGAAATGGTAAAACTAATTGCCTGCCTGACCCCCACTATGGAAGCTGAAGGGGTCCCTAGAGGTTCTTTTCCGTGCAGAGCTCCTGCCACTGGCCCCCCAGCTGGAGGTGGGCACGGGACTTTGAAACATGAGCAAATGGATGGCAACATTAGTGGTAGGAGCAATATTGTGCTAATCTGAGCTCTCTGCATTTCCTGACTTTGGCTTTGGGCAAGTTATTTCAAATTGCTGAGCTTTTACTTCCTTATCTGTAAAATGGGTACAATAAGAGTTACCAACCTCATGTGGTGTTTGTGAGGATTCAATGGTGGAATGTCCATTTAAAGTGTCTGGCACATGGTAAGGGCTCCATCAGTGTTAGCTTCCATCATTAAAGGTGAAAGGGGCACATAAGTAGACAGAGGGAGCTATAGAAATTTCTCGAGCAGGGAAGTAACATCATCTGTTAAGCTTTTTTGAGGGTGGGGGATGGGGCACACAAGATGGGTGGATAACTGAGATACCTTTGACAAAGCAGATCTTGGAAATGCCCAGGCCTGGAGTGGATGGTGGGAGTCGAGGTGAAGAAGCATTTCCTGGTGGCTGAAGTAACTGCCACTCCCTTCTGAAAAACAGGCATATTGCTCCATGGTGGACCTGCTGTGTGCCTAGATGATGGTGCAGTGGACAGCTCTTATTTGTGCCAGTCCTGCACCAATGCCTCTTGCGGTATCTGCATCCCTATTTTTCTGGGGGAGGCATTCCTCCTCCCACTTTCCCCCACCGCATGTTCTTCTGGAGGAGTTGACCCCACTCTGTTGTTAGAGGGGCTCCATATGGCCAGGTCTGGCCAATCTTGCTGCGATTGGTTCAGGTAAGGGCTTGTGACCCAAATGGATACAGGGAAGGGCACTCCTGAGACTGCTTGGAACTACTGGAAATCAGCTTCTGCTTTCCTGGTAAGATATGAGCTAAGAGCTGCCTGGGACACTATGGGAAGAGAGCTGCATGAGAACGAAGTCTTCACCCAGGGAAGCAGAGCTGAGAGAGACTGGACAGACTGGGGTTATTTTTGAGCACCTGGATCCAGCTATGCCTGAAGTGAGGTACCACCCCAGGACTTTTCAATATATTCCCTTTTTTATTTTACTCCAGGTTGAGTTGGATTTTTTTGTCACTTGTATCTGGAAAAGGCCAGACTAATAAATTCAACCATTTACAAATTCCAAGAGACCCTTAGAGACTCCTTTTTTTTCTGGTACGGAAAACATTCTCTGCTCCTGTTTTTCTGCCAACTTTTGGGTTTTCAGAGAGGTTTGGGGCAGAGAATGGAAAAGATGTGGGAAGTATCAGTCCTTCCAGCCCCAAGGTTGAGAGAACCCCTCCCAGCTAATTATATACCACAGGGGTTGGGAGCAGAGCCCCTTTCATTAAACTTTTAGGAGTCTTGGAAGAATAAAGCCAGAGTTAGACCAGAGAAGCTTGGAGAACTTGGTGCGTGACAGGCATTGTGCTCAGGAACGTACGTATCATCTCCTGAAAGCTTACCTCAACCTTGTGAGGTATTACCGCAACCCTCCCCTTTGTAGATTTAGAAGGCGCTCTGGATCTGTAACGTGACCTGTTCAAGGTTTCCCAATTTGCAAGAGGTAGAGGCGAAACTTGAACAGAGATTTCCCTTCTCAAGAGCCCTTGGTTTTTAACCATTGAACAAAACTACTTAAGAGGCCTTGTCACCCGATTACCACTTGGTAAATCCTAGGCGTGGTGTTGACACTATCCGGATTATTTTATGGAGTCCTCTTAACATGCCTTAATTGTCTGATCTTCCTGATTAGGGAGAAATAGATCCACGGATACCTGACCTTAAGCACGGAAAGGTTAATGGAAATCCGGGACTCGAACTGAGGGTCTCCATTGAGTCTGGCTCTCCCAGGGACATGCATTCAGTGTACCACTTAGGCTCGTGCACGTGCACACCTCTGCGACCGGGATCTCATCACCTTAGCGGCGTCCGTCCCCCTGCACTTCTTAGGGTAATTCCCTCCTGGTCCAGACCCTCGCCCCAAGCTCGGTATAACGGGGGAAGCAAAAAGAGCAGTACTGGAAAGTGGTCAAGGGACCTGGCCTGGGGTCGTCCGCAGCGCGGCAGGCGGCGGCGCCAAGCCCAGAACGGCTAGTGCTCTAGCAGAGCAGGACGGGTGCGGAGGGGGTGGGCGCGATGCCGGGAACAGCGGCCGGCTCTGAGGGCGCGAGGCGGGGCACGTGGGAAGGGGGCACGGCGAGTGCGCGCTTGCGTGGTGGGGGGATCCGCGGAGGCGCGCGGGGAGACGGCGCGGCGAGTGCGCGCGTGCGCGGTGCTGGGGGTGTTGTGGTTTGCCGCGGCGGCGCGCGGGACGGCGGGAACATGGCGCGCGGAGCCGGCGCGCGCGCATAGCTGGTGGGACCGTTAGCTCGAGGCGGACACGGCCCGGTCCCCGAGGGGATGGAGCAGTCGCCGCCGCCAGCTCTCGAGCCTACCCTGGGGTCGACCCCGGCACGGAGCCGTAGGCGGCGGGAGCCGGAGTCGCCGCAGGCGCCGGCGCCGGTGAGTGCGTGAGGGGCGCGGGCCGGGAGACTTTCTTTGTGAAACTCCGTCGGTGCGAGCCGGGCCGGGCCTCGGCTGCTGACGAGAGCCCGCGAGTCGGAACCCGCCCTACCTTCTGGGTTCGAGCCCCGCCTCGCGCCGCTCGGCGGCGGGACCGGGTCTGTCGCCTGACGCCTCAGTTTCCGCGGGAGTGTGTGCGCGCACGGGGGGGCGGTATACAGTTGGCGCCTAATGCGCGCAGCATCTCTCCTTTACCTCCTCCCTTGCGGGTCAGCGGGTCCCTGAGCCGCGTCCCACGCGAGAAGTGCACAGCCGCAGCTCGGAGACAGGTGTCGGCGCAGCTGCGGGAGACTCAGGTGCAGACAGCCCCAGGTGGAATCTCAGGGAGTGAGCTGTCCGTCCTTGGAGGGAAGCAAGTCTTTCGGTGGCTCAGCACAGTGATTTGGGAATGCTTTACACCCAGCCCAACTTCGTGGTGTGTTTGGGGTATTGGTAGGGTGAAGGATGCTGAGCGAAATGGACTTTGGAGGTGTGGCTTTCGATGGGATGGGATGGCCCTGAGCATTGGTCTCTCAAAACAGCTGCGGTTACGAGCGCTTGATAAAAATACAGGCGTCACAGCTCACCCCAAGCCCATGGAATCAAGACTCCAAGGCATAGGAGCAAATTTTGAGTTTTTAACAAGTTTCCAAGTTGTTATGATCCAGCAAATTTGACAAGCACTGTCTTAGAGTAAGCTTTCTCTGTGCAGAGACCTATTCTGTTTATAGCTCACCATGGTATCTTGGTACCAGGCGCAGCGCTTGGCACATGGTCGATGGTCAGTAAATATTTGTGAGAAGACTATACGACTTAGGGAGTTTCCAAAATAAGAGTTCTTGAGACATTTTTAGGAGCTTTTTGAGATTAATGATTCTGTCAGATTACTGTATGATGTGATCTTTCTCAGGTCTCAATTTAACTTTTGTCACTGTTTCTAATGCCTTATTTTCAGTATCTTGTAGGTAAAGCAGGGTATACATTGCTTAGCATAAACCATCAACTGTGTATACCCTAGCTACATTAAGACTAATTCTGAAACAAAGTTCTGAATAAAACATGCATGTTTCTTTCTCATCATTTGGGAACACTAGGCTTACAGGATTTTGTTCCCTTGAGGCAGGTAAATATTTATTTTCGTCAAAGCAAATCTGAATTACTGTTTATTCAGAAAAGTTGGCAATTTGCTTAAACTTGAGTATTTGTCCTCTGTATGTGATATTTTGAAATTGAGATTTATGTTTAGTTCAGTCAGCGCTAAAATAGAATTGTTTAAAAGTTATTTGATATTTCAGAGGCTGTTTTTTGAATTTCAATAGTTGATTTAATTTTAATAGTTTCTTTTTTCAATGACAAAATATGGATATATAGGAAGACAAGACTTTAGGAGTTGAGATTGCATCTGAGGAAGAAATAATGAAAAATCAAGTGCTTTATTCTCTCAGTGTGTCATTTTTGTAGTTTATGTGGATATATATATATTTATTTTTTGAGAGGTAATTGACATGTAACTGATTTGTTTTAGGTGTACAACATATTGGACATTTGTATATATTGCAAAAAGATCACCACAATAAGTCTAGTTAAGCTCTGTCACCACATGTAGTTAGAAAATTTTTTATGTGATGAGAACATTTAAGATCTACTCTCTTAGCCACTTCAAATATACAATACAATATTAATAACTATAGATACATGCTGTACATTGCATCCCCATGACTGATTTTTTAAAAGTGTCTTTAAAAATAAAACAGCTTTATTGAGATATAATTTACCTGCCATAAAATTAACCTCTCATGTACAGTTTCACAGTTTATAGCATATTCACTATATGTCCAACATTACCATTATCTACTTTCAGAGCATTTTTCACCCCTCAGAGAAATTCCATACCCATTACCATTCCTTATTTGCCATTATCCCAGCCCCTGGCAGTAACTAACCTACTTTCTATCTTTCTGCCTTTAGCTATTCTCGACAGTTAACATAATATAATCTTACAATATATTGTCTTTTGTGATTGGATTCATTTGCTTAGCATAGTTTTTTTTGAGGTTCATTCGTATTGTAGCATGTTTCAGTACTCCATTCCTTTTTATTGCTGGATAATATTCCATTGGAAGGATGTACCACATTTTATTTATCTGTTCATGATAGACATGTGGGTTTTTTCTACTTTTTGGTTCTACTCGGTATCTGCGGGGAGTTGGTTCCAGGAACCCTACAGATACCAAAATCTCCATATGATCAAGGCCCTTGTATAAAATGGTATAGTATTTGCATATAACCTATGCACATCTTTAGATTACTTCTGATACCTAATACAATGTAAATACTGTCTAAAAAGTTGTCATACTGTATTGTTTAGGAAATAATGACAGGAAAAAGTCTACATGTTCAGTACAGACTCAACCATCCTAGGCCTAACTATATAGTACATGTCAGCAACAACATAACTTTTTTTTCTGAGTATTTTCCATCAGAGGTTCAATCCATGGATGTGGAACCTTTGGATATAGAGGACTGACAGTATTACGAATAATGCTGCTATGAACATTTATGTGCACGTTTTTGTGTGGACATATGTTTTCTCTTGGGCATATCCCAATTGATGGGTCACATGGTAACTCTATTTTAACCTTTTGAGGAGCTGACAGATTTTTCTAAGGCACTACATCATTTTGCATTCCTACCAGCAATATGTAAGGGTTCCAGTTTCTCTACACCCTTGCCAATACTTGTTATTGTCTGTCGTTTTAATTTTAGCCATGCTGGTAGGTGTAAAATGGTATCTCATTGCAGTTTGGATTTGCATTTCCCTGATAACTAATGATGGGCATTTGTGTGTGTGTGTGTGTGTGTGCTTATTAGCCATTTGGAAAATGTCTGTTCAAATCCCCTGCCGATTTTTTGGGGAAGGGGAAGGGTTCATTTTTTTAATTGGGTTATTGGTCTTTTTATTTTTGAGATGTAGGAGTTCTTTAAATATTCTGGATACTAATCCCTAATCAGATATATGATTTGCAAATAGTTTCTCCCATTCTGTAGGTTGTCTTTTCACCTTTTTTATAATGTTCTTTGTTGCAAAAAAAAGTTTTGTGATGAAGTCCACTTACCTATTTTTTTCTTTTGCTGCTCTTACTTTTGGTGTCATATCTCAGAATCCATTGCCAAATCCAAGGTCATGAAGGTTTACTCCTACGTTTTCTTCTGAGAGTTTTAAGTTTTTAGTCCTTTTGCTTATGTTGTTGATACATTTTGATTTAATTTTTGTGTATGATATAAGGTAGTGGTCCAGATTCATTCTTTTGTGTATGGTGGTGTTCTAGCACTACATGTTGAAACATCTTATTGAAAATCAGTTGACCATATGTTAGGTTTATTTCTGGACTCTCAGTTTTATTCTCTTGTCTATTCTTATGCTAGCACTACAGTATTTCATTATAGTAGCTTTTTAATAGGTTTTGAAATAAAGTTTAAGTTCTGTAACTTTGTTCTTTTTCAAGACGGTTTTGGATTTTCTGGGTCCTTGGATTTTAGAATCAGGTTAGCAATTTCTGTCAAAAAGTAGCTTGGATTTTTATAGAGATTGTGTTTAATCTGTCTTTTCAATGATGTTTGTAGTTTTCAGGTCCAACTCTTGCACTTTTTTTCAAAAATTTCTTTCTAGATATTTTATTCTATTTAATGCTATAGAACATGGAGCTGTTTTTAAAATTTAATTTAATGTTGTTAATGTTTCATCACTAGTTCATTGCCAGTATATAGGGGAAATACAGTTGAGTTTGGGATATATCTTTTAACTTCTTCATTTAGTGATAGACTGTTCCAACTTTCTGTTTCAGATCTTCCCCCGCAAAATAGTGAGGGAGAATGGTCTTTGAAAGGTTAAGTATGGATGCAGATCTAAGTTCATATCTCTAAATTTTGGCTCTGCTACTTACCAGTTGTATGAGTTTTGATACATTTTAGCTGTTCTGCATTTCAGTGTTCTCATATGGAATGAGACAGTAATATCCATCTCAAAGAATTGTTAAATAAAAGACAATGTAGGTAGATATTTAGAACAGTGCTTTGCATGTGGTAGGGATTTGGTATTTGTTGTTTATCTTCTTCTGTTAATTAACTCCATTTAAAAGCATGCCAAAAAACAAAAAGCAAACAACACTAAACCAAAAGAAAAATAACCAAAAAACCTCCCGAAGACAAGCAAACCCCAAACCACAGCCACCCACCCCAACAACAAAAAAACCACAAAGAAAAAGCCACAAACAAAAACCTCAAACCTCTTCCTGTCCCTATCACTTTTCTATAACCCAAGAAAACTCTGTAAGCATTTGAGGAATAGTGAAAGACAAAGTGTTTCATACCACATTTCTATTGTAAAAGCTTTCTAAATCTAGGCTGCTTCATAGGATATTTGACAATGTATTTGCAATTATTATTAAAAATAAGTGTAACCTAAAGCTGTTTGTTTTTTCTCATAGTTTTTATTTAATATGATGTTCTTTCACTACTTATTTCTTCTGAAAACAGAAGCAATATTTTTAAATCTGATGGTTACAATTCTTGTTTCTTTTGAATAATTGCTATTTTTAAAAAACTGTGAGAGACAAAGTTTGATTTTTGTACTTAATAGTGCTTTTTGTGTCTCTTCAGTAGCTAGAGTAGATTACTGTTTTGTGTGGGAAGAAATCAGAGACACAATACAACCCAGATATGATGCTTGGAATATATCATATTCATTGAATGTGTATTTACTATGAACCAAAGAAGATAATGTTTACACTGGAAATAATATTTTAACAAAAAAACTTAGCTCTAAAATCTCAACTATAATTAAATTTATAACTTACAAAACCACAGATTGGTAATTCACAGACATTTCTATAATAAAATTTAAAATCGAAGTTGGTCTTTATTTTAATAGAAACCCCTTATTACAAAAGCTGAATGTGTGCATCATATAAAATTAGGAAATATAAGACAAGCAAAACAAAATAAAACCCCATAACGTTACCCATACGGTGATTACTACTATTAAGACCTTAATACAGTGGTCCCCAACCTTTTTGGCATCAGGGACCAGTGCTCCTATGAGAATCTAATGCCTGATGATCTGAAGTGGAGCTGAGGCGGTGATGCTGGCGCCGGGGAGCAGCTGCAAATACAGATGATGCTTTGCTTGCTGTTCCGCCGCTCAATTCCTACTGTGCAGCCCAGTTCCTAACAGGCTATGGACCGCTCCTGAGGGTTGGGGACCCTTGCCTTAATACATTTCTTTCTGGAACTTTTTCTGTGCATTTTTCTATTTAACAATAGTTATACACATTCACATAAATGCATATAGGCATTTTAACTAAAATAAGATAAAATGACAAAATGTCTTAAATTTGTTTCTATTTAAAATAAGCTTTATTTAGATATAGTTTACATACTATAATATTTACTAATTTTAAGTGTATAGTTTTATGATTTCTGACAAGTATATACAGTTGTCTAATCACCACCACAGACAGTAGAATAGAAAGTTGTTCCTTTTTATTACTGAGTACCACTCCATTGTATGTGTCCTGCAATTTGTTATCCATTCACCAGTTGATAGACATTTCGGTCGTTTCCAATTTTTGGTGATTGTGAATAGAGCTACCATGAACATTCACATATAGGTATTTGTGTTTCACAGATATATGTTTTGGTAGGTACTTAAGAGTGAGATTGCTGGTTTGTATGATGAATATACATTCATTTTGGAATCTACTTTTTCTTTCATTCAGTGATCTCCCCCTTAACTTTCTATTTAAAATTTTTTCCAATCTATTCCGAAAAATTTTTAAAGCTGTTGTGTCAAAATCAGTATCTAATCCAGGACCATGCCTTAGTTAATGCCACTTAAATTTCTTTTAATCTAGTATGGTCTCTTTTTTTCATGACACTGACTCACAGAAAGGGCTGAACCAGGTGTCTTGCAGAATGTCCTTCCTATCTTCTGGATTTGTCTGGTAGATTCCATGTGACATCATTTATCTTGTTCCTCTATTTCCTATGTAGTAGAAGCTGTATACAAGTTAAATATTTTTGGCTAGATTATATCATTGGTAATGTCTACTTAGTGTTGCAGTATAAGGCTCATTTTATCATTAGTATTTTCTTGCTATTGAGAAAGGGAAAGCAGTGATAATGTCACTGTATTCTTTAATTAGAGATCAGAAACGAGTCCTTTTTACTACAGACCAAAAGTAGTACTGGGAGATTGAAAAGGTGGTAACAGTAACTAGGGAGTGGAATGGGAAAAGAAGGAAGCAGGTGTCAATATGGCTCTAATTGTCCTCATAGTAACTACTACCAAAAACCTCTTTTTCATCTTATAGATATATTACCTCTAGGAGAGAATGTTTTAGTCTGAAGAACATGCATTATTTAAAATGATTAATAGTGTAAAGTTAATCAGCATTAATCTGAAATGTGATTTGTTGAGATTCTAGTTTACAAATAATTGATGATTTGTAATGAGAATGTGGTACTAATTTTGTGGATGAAGAACAGGATTGTTAAGGAATAGGTAATCTAAGTAACACAGCAAACCTGACCTTGTGTTGTGGTTTTGCATTCTCAAAAAAAAAAAAATAAATAAATAAAAAATAAAAAAAGGTTAGCCGTGATTGTTAAATAAGAGAAGGCATATTATTGTATATGGTTTCCCATTTCATGATATTACATTTGGTATTTTCATGCTGTCACTAAGTTTGCCATAGTAGAAGTTCAAAAATTACCATAGTAGTATTTCAGCTTACTATGGACTTAGTTCAGAAAATGGTAGAAAATATTTATCAATATATTTTGTGCTTGCAGAATTGCGTAAAGAATATCACTTTGATAAAGATGAAAATTTCTAAGATTATTATCATCTAATGTCAGTCATCATAAAAGAAAATCAAATTAACCTTGATGCTTATGTTTTGCCAAATCATGCATATAGAAAAATGTTAGTGCTCATTTTTAGATTATAAACAGAAAATAGTTTTTGAAGATAAGGAGGAGAACGTAATGATAAACTAGGTCAAAAGAAAAAGCTATATTGGAAAAGAATCAACCAAATAAGTAGAAAGTAGAAGAAATAAGTGAAGATGGGAGAGGAAAAGAGGATAATGATTCTATTTACAGAACATTCTAAAAATATTATTGGGATCTGTATGTAACCGGGCCACTTTTCTTTCTTTTGTAATTGAACTCTGCAGCATCAAGTAGAGCCGGAATGGATTATATTGTTTGAGGCTGAAGGAATTTTTCTTGGTTATTTTGTTTTAGTAGTTGTACTGGGCAGCTTAAAGAATGTAGTTTAAAAATAAGTCTAATCTTGATATCCCATGTTCATGGCCCAGAAGTCTTGACATTAAGATGGCAATACTCTCCAAAATGATATAAAGATTAAATGCAATCCCTATCAAAATCTCATCTGCCTTTTTCGCAGAAATCCTAAAATCTATATAGAAATGCACAGTACCCAGAACAGTCAAGACAGTCTTGAAAAAGAAGAATAAATTTAAAGGACTCACATTTCTCAGTGGCCAAATCTATTATAAAGATACAGCAATCAAGACAGTGTGGTACTGACATAAGAATAACATAGATCAATGGAATTGAGAATCCAGAAATAAACTCTCACATTTATGGTTAATTAATTCTCAGCAATGGTGAAAAGACCATTCATGGAGAAAGAGTGCTCTTTTCAGCAAATGGTGCTGGACAATACATGCAAAAGAATGAATTTGGACTCCGACCTCACACCATATGTAAAAATTAACTCAATGAATCAGACCTAAATGTAAGTGCAAAAACAATAAGACCTTTATCAGAAAACACTGGAGTAATCTTTGTGACCTTGGTTCAGGCAATGATTTCTTAAATATAATACCAAAAGCACAAGTAACAAAAGAAAAAGTAGATAAATTGGACTTCATCAAAATAAAAAACTTCTGTGTGTCAAAAGACAGCATTAAGAAAGTGAAAAGAAATCCCACATAATAGAAGAAAATATTTGCAACTCGTATGTCTGATAAGGAACTTGTATCAAGAATATATAAAGAACTCTTAAAATTCTATGATAGACACCCAGTTAAAATATGAACAAAGTATTTGAGTAGAAATGTCTCAAAGAATATATACGAATTGCCAGTAAGCACATTATTAGTCATTAGGGAAATTCAAATGAAAACTGCAAGATGCTACTTCACACCTACTAGGATGGCTAAAGTAAAAAAGACAATAACAAGTTTTGGTAAGGATGTGGAGCCCTTATGCATTGCTGGTGGGAGTGTAAAGTGATGTAACCATTTTGAAAAACAGTTTGGCAGAATGCTAAACATAAAGCTGCCATATGGCTGGCTCAGTAATTGCATCCTTAGATATATACCTGAGAGAAATAAAAGCATTAGTCCGCATAAAAACTTGTATATGAATGTTTATAGCAGCATTATTCATAATAGCCCAAAAGTGGAAACAACCCATATGTGCATCAGCTAACTGCTGAGTGGATAAACAACATGTGATATATCCATATAGTGGAATATTATTCAGCCATAAAAGGAAGAAGTACCAATACATGATACAATGTAGATGAACCTTGAAAACATTATCTGAGTGAAAGATAATGTTTACATAATTAACTGGTCACAAAAGATCACATATTGTATGATTTCATTTAGGTAAAATATTCAGCACAGGCAAATCCAAGGTAGCTTATTATTTGCTGGAGACTTGTGGAGGGGTAGGGAATGACTGCTATTGGGTATGGGGCTTCCTTTTGGGGTGATGGAAATATTAAAATTGTGGTAATGGTTACAAAGCTCTGAACAAATAAATCACTGAGCTATTAAATGGATGAATTTTATGGTATGTGAAATATACCATGTGTAAAAAAGTAAATTGGAAAATAAAAAGAATGTCTAATATTTTTTAATATTTTAAAATGCTATTAAAGATATTCTCCATAAGTCTTCATCCCCCCCATATTAATTTTTGCTAATACATGGTAAAATGAGCAGGATTATTCTTGTCATCTGAGATGATCCTGTCATCTAAGGTTGTCTTATGGAGTGATAAACTAAATCCAGAAGTAATAGTTAAAATAGAGTATATATGTACAAACAATTTCAAGTGTATAGAAAAGTACATTGAATCCAATAATAAACCACTTAATATTCTCATTATTATTAACATTTCATCAATAATTGGATATATTTTACTATTTTAAAATAGTTATTAAGATTTGTAGAATCTGTCTTTATATTTTCTAAAATAAAATGTTTACTAAGCATTATGTAGAGAACACCTGAAATTAAGATGGATAGGAAAGTTTCTGTGAATTAAAAAATGTCATGTGAACATGTTAAGGTGTCTGAACTTTTTTTGAAATAATTAGGTCTGTAAATGACAACATTTTTAATGCAAGCATGTCAGCCTTCATGTGCTTATGAGATTACTGTGCCAAATTATAGAACAGAGGAAACTGTCAACTCTGTAAGACTTTCTCTGTGACCTGTTCTCTACTAGGAGCTTAGTTTCCTGATATTTTGTTAGTGTAATTTGATATTGAAGGCTATATATTTAATAAGGCCAAGCACGTAGGGTGGTATAGTACCTTTTATTTTGGAGTTAATGAGTCACACATCTGGGTATATTCTCCTCCTCCTCTCAAGAGTTTGCATGTTATAAATATGATTTTGGAATTTAGGTACCTTTATTGGACATTTAGCCCAGTGTGTAGTTTCTTGTCGTTAGGTAAAGTATAACAGATTGCACAATTGTCTGATAAAGTACTAAAAACACTGCCACTATTACTTTTGTTCTGTGTGTACTGTTTTCATATTGCGTGCTGTCTTAGATTCTTATGGTTTTAGCTTATATAGAAACAAGAGTTTTAAAATTTGCTCCATTGTCAAATAATGCTCTTGTTAAAGTTTTTGCTTCCTAATCGCCACAAATGTTTATGAAAATCACTTATAAAAAGTATTCAGGAAATTGGCTATACATTCCAAACATATTTTATATAAAAAAAAAAATTTTCATTAGAGATATTTAGAAGTTGTCTGTAAATTATAGAGTACTTGTGTGGCATAAATATAGTCTGTTGGTTTCATATTATTATAGCTAATATACTGTGCTTACTGTGTATTAGGCACTGTTCTAAGTGCTTTATGTATATTAATCCTCATAGATTCCTTATGAAGTACTGTGACCTCATAACAATAGATACTATTGTTATCTTCGCTTTACATGTAAGGAAACTGAGAAACAGTGAGGTTATTAAGTAACTTGCTCAAGCTCACACAGCTAGGAAGCTGAGTTGCTCTGGATTCTAATGTAGCAATCTGGTTCTGGAGTCTACATTCTTAACCGTTATACTAGACCCCGCCTTTGATTTGAATAATCATTAAGCAAATAGTGGTCAATTTTAATTATCTCTTGCTACTAAATTTTTGACTTATTGCAGGACAGTGATACAGGCAATTCCCCTGGGGATCTTGTTAAAACTTACTTTTTATTGTGAGGTTTAAGGTTATGTTGGCACAGTGGTATTCTGGAATTTGAGTCTCTGTGATGATAGAGTAGAGGGATAAGTATTTGATACTGTTTATTTTTGAATTTTTTTACCAGTAACTTTTTATAAAAACAAAAAATAACTATAAGCAGTTTAATTTTTAAGTATTTAAAGTTAGAAAATTGTTATTAAACAAATACTTAACGGAGTACCTGAGATAAATGTTTTTTTGACTGAATCATGAGAATTAAACCAGATAATGAAGAAAAGGATTACATGAAATGAGGTTATATAAAAACAACAGTTTTTAAGATAGTAAAGGAATGATTCTTATTTTGTACGCATCTCTGAAATAAAAGGAATCATAAAATAAAATCACTGCTTGTATCTTGTTTACTGATGAAGGGTTATCAGTCTTTATAGTGCTAATTAAAAGTTAACTAAAGACAAAGTGTGTTGATACTATAAGATGTTTGTTGATTCAGAATTTTAGCTCTAGGCCATGTTTGTGAAATAAATGTATAATTATAGTTTCCTGAGAAAAGTTTTTATTTTTGTTAAAAAAGTGGATTCCAGATAGATATTTATTCTTCATTTGAATTTCTCATGAGACTGAAATATATTTACTTAATAAATATTAATTTTTGAGCTTATTTTTTCTAGAAAGAGTTGAAATAATTGAATGTCTGGAGACATTTTACACTATGTTTTAAGTCATATCTATTTGTAAGCTCAAAACTATTTAAATAAGAATTTTAAATTAAAGTTTTTTTATCCTTTGTGAGATGAGTTGTAAACAGGTCAGCAGAGAATAGGATTACTCTTCTACTTTAGAGTACATATTTCTAGTTGAAGTTGAGAGAATCGGAATTAATTCATGTGTTTACTAGTTAAATTTTTTTTTTTAAATGTGCTTGGTTTCCCACCATTGTCATAGTATTTTGATAGATTTTTCAGAGCGTGTTGTGAAAGTAAATTTGTATCAATTTGGCTCAAAAAGTTTTAAAAATTTGGTTTCTTCTTGTGTAGTATTTTAATTACTTATTGTACATAGAGACTTTAGATGCAGCAATATTTTAGCATTGGCTTTTTATAATCCTGACTCCTTAATCATTATGCTAAAAACATATATCATTATATTAAAAAATACAGCGAGAAAGTAAATACTTGCATTAAAGTTTCATTTATACAAAGTTTGTATGTGAGACGTGTATTTAATATTAAGGCTTAGGACCCTTTAATTTTACATTCTCACCCCAACACATTTTTGAGCTTCACTCAATAAGAAAAACAGTTTATAAAATAAATTGTACGTATCTACCATGACTTCCGAGTGAGACAATAGTGAAGGCAGTAGTTTTATTTTACAGTGTGGAAGATTATTCTATTGCATTAATGCTGCCCATTTTATCTGGTATTGTTTGAGGGCACCAGAAGTGTGTTGCCAGGTTGGATGTTCTCAGCAGAGTTTTGAAAAATCTCTCAATGTTAGAGAAAATGATTTTCCATATAGCTGTAAATCCAGATATGAACTTTACAAAGCATGTAAGCAAGTTGTGTTTAACAAGTGTTGCATTTCAAAGGCAGCCTTGAATTTAGAGGGAGTTGTGTTTCATGGTGTTGTAGCATATTCTGTGACCAAAAGCATGGGATCTGTATCTCATTGTCCCATTTATAAAGTTAAAATGCTACTATTGCTTACTTCATAGGGTTGTTATGAACATTAAATGAATTAATACATGTATACTATTTAAAATAGTCTAGGCATGTAGTAAGTGCTAAATAAGTGTTAGGTGCAGTTTTGTTGTTATTATTACTATTATTGTTTTTATTACTCTCAGAGTAGTGGGAGATGATTAAATGTTAGATACAGATAGATGACATTGATTTTGATCCCCTGCACAATTTCCCCTGGAGATTATTAAACAGATAGTTTATGTTGTAACAGAAAATATTTTGCCAGATAAGTTAATCCCTTCCAAATCTGTCTTGTTTATTCTGCTTTGTGATCCTTGTGTCTGGGACTCTGCAAGCCACATTTCTGCATTGCCAGCTGGTCCCTTTTCTGCTGGAAGATAGGGGGCAGTAAAGTGCTGGAGAAGACAGGAGGTACTTGTTCGTTTTCTTTTGCTTCCAGTGGCCTTCCTCTCTGCTGTTCTGTGAGTGCCACCCTAACAACACTTTTTAATGCTGGCAGCAGCAGTACCTTTCTGTAGCAGTTGCTTGATCCAGTTTGGAGTTTTTCCAACATTTGAGTACAAGTTTCATCAAGCTTCTTCCTTCAGAAACCACTAAGATCAGCCAGCCAGTGCCCTCTTCAGAGGTTTGGATCCCAGGCTCATGGGGCCTCTTCTAGAAAATCAGACACCAGCAGCAGCGAGTATTGCCTTCTCCTTGTATGTCTTGAGTTTAAATTCCCTGGATCCCTCTTCTAAGATTTGGTAGCCTAGCCTTGGGTGTGATAGTTGCTCCCTGCAGTTACTATCTCTATGATTCCTTAGCTCTTTACCTAAAAACTTCATACTCAGTTAACAAATCTTAAATGATATTCTGTCTGTTCAAATAACAGGAATGGTTCCTGTCTTTCTGACTGAATTTTGATTGATATAGATAGAGGTAATAAGGACTAGTGGTCAACAAAGTTTCACTTAAAAACTTCTCATTACCTTTTTTTAAGATGGTAGTGTGTATTTTGATTTTTCTAAATTTTGTAAAGTATCCCACGACAGTTTTATGGACAACATGAATCTTGTAGATTTAATGATAATAAAGTTGTTGAATCAGACAATTAAAGAGTTGATAGAAACCTGCAGGAAGTCTATACCAAAACATAGGACTCTATTTTTTAAATGTAGTCTTATTCAATAATACTGCATCCTTGATGAAGGCATGAAAGTTTTTATAAAATATAAGATGGATAGATAATACACTGAAAGAATTAGGATTCAAAGAGATATTGATGTACTAGAACAGTAAGATAAAACCACCAAAATATTCTGTAATCTTGACAAGGGCCTGGACCATATCTATTTTCTTTTCTTTTTTTTTTTTTTTTATGTCCAGTCCTTTGTAAATGTCTGGCTTAGAGTATATGCTCAACAGTTAAGTAGATTGATAAATCAAGGCAAACTTCATCAGTTATAAATGAGGTTCTGCACTTAGGTTAAATGCATATAAACAAATGCATGAAACTAGACTATCACCATACACTAAAATTAGTTCAAAATGGATTGAAGACATGAATATAAGACCTGAAACAATAAATTGCATAGAAGAAAACATAGGCACTAAACTCATGGACTTTGGATTTAGAGAGAATTTTACAAATTTGACCTCAAAGGCAAGGAAAGGAAAGTAAAAGCAAAAATAAATCAATGAGACTATATCAGACTAAAAAGCTCTGCACAGCAAAAGAAACTATCAACAAGGCAAAGAGACAACCATCTGACTGGGAGAATATATTTGCAAACAATGCCTCTGATAAGGGACTAATTTCCAAAATATGTAAAGAACTCATACAACTCAACAATAAAAAACAATCCAATTAAAAAGCAGGCAGAGGCCCCATCAAAATCCCATTGGCATTTTTTAAGGAAATAGAACAAAATTTATCAGAATTGTATGGAAGCACAAAAGACCCCGAATTGCCAAAGCCATACTGAGAAAAAACAAGGCTGGAGGTATAACTCTGCCCAACTTCAAATTATACTACAAAGTTACAATAATCAAAACGGCATGGTATTGACAAAAAAACAGACACATAGACCAGTGGAATAGAATTGAGAGTCCAGAAGTAAACCCCATTTATATGGACAAATAATTTTCAACCGTGGAGCCAAAAACATACAATTTAGAAAGGAAAGCCTTGTCAATAAATAGTGCTGGGAAAACTGGAAAGCCACCTGCAAAAGGTTGAAGCTAGACTGTTACTATGACCACACACCAAAATTAAATCAAAATGGATTAAGGACCTGAATATAAGACCTGAAACAATAAAGTGCATAGAAGAAAACATTGGAACTAAACTCATGGACCTTGGACTTAAAGAGGATTTTATGAATTTGACCTCAAAGGCAAGGGAAGTAAAAGCAAAAATAAATGAATGGGACTACATCAAATTAAAAAGCTTCTGCAGAGCAAAAGAAACAGCAAGGCAAAGAGACAACCATCCAAATGGGAAAATATATTTGCAAGCAACGCCTTCGATAAAGGCCTAATATCCAAAATATATAAAAAACGTATACAACTCAGTAACAACAAAAAAGCAATCCAATCAAAAAATGGGCAGAGGACCTGAACAGACTCTTCTCCCAAGAAGACGTACAAATGACAAACAAACATGAAAAGATGTTCCACTTCATTAGCTATTAGGGAAATGCAAATCAAAACCCAATGAGATATCATCTCATACCAGTTAGAATAGCTGTTATCAACAGGATAAGAAATAATAAATGTTGGAGAGGATGCGGAGAAAAAGGAACCTTCATACACTCCTGGTGTATGAAGAGGATGCGGAGATAAAGGAACCTTCATACACTCCTGGTGGGACTGAAAATTGGTACAGCCACTATGGAAAACAATATGGAGGTTCCTCAGAAAACTAAGAATCGATCTACCATATGATTCAGTAATCCCTCTACTGGGTATTTACCTCAAAGACTTGAAAACTCATCCGAAAAGATATTTGCACACTAATATTCATAGCAATATTATTCACAGTGGCCAGGACATGGAAGCAACCAAAGTGTCCTATGATAGATAATTGGATAAAGAAGCTGTGGTACATATATACAGTGGAATTTTACTCAGCCATAAAAAGAGATGAAATACTGCCATTAACGACAACATAGATGGACCTTGAGATAATCATGCTAAGTGAAATAAGCCAGACAGAAAAAATTGAAAACCACATGATATATCACTTATATGTGGAATATAAACCTAAAAGCAATAAATGAACAGGACAAACAAACAGAGACTCATGGACATGTACAATAGACTAGTGGTTATCAGAGGGAAGGAGGGAGGGGGGAGGAGAGAGGTAGATGAGGTCAAAGTGGTCAAATATGTGGTGGCATTAAAGAAAAAAAAAAAAAAAAAAAGAAGTAGAGTACCTGAACAGACATTTCCCCAAGAAGACATACAAATAGCCAATAGAAATATGAAAAGATGCTCAACTTCACCAGCTATAAGGGTTTTGAGTCCAGTTTTAAGAACCATACATTTAGAGGAATATATTAACTAGAGAGCATCCTAAAAAGTGACTAGGCTATGTGATGAACATTTGAGGGAAATTGAGGTTTTAGAGAGGAAACATCATTTCCCACCCCTCACTTAAAGATTTACTGGTCCACTGGGAATGGTTGAAATGACAGATTTGTGATAATTTATCTTCTTAAAGGATGTGCTAAGAAAACACCTCACAAGTGAGGGAAGGGAAAGGAAGGACTAAGCATATATATATATTTTTTAAGTCCCTGAGCAGTCACCCCTGTTCAGTTTCTGACCAGGGCTTTAGCAGGGGCTCACTTCTGGGAATGCATAAGCTGGCTTGGATGTGTATAGTCATTCATTAATTTTTAAGCCATTTTTAGCCCTTACAAGTTACTGAGGGCACTTGGGCTTTTAAATGAAGTGGTGGAAGAGGTATAGATTATCAAATAGAAATGAGATTATCAAATAGAAATAACTCCCATCCTTGTTCTTTCTTTCAAGTGAAAGGAAACGTTGCAAGGACAGAAGTTCAGCACACAACAGTCCTCAACCACAGATACTATAGCAGCATTCAAGAGATACGGGAGCTGTGTGCAGTATCTGAAGGCAGAACACTTAACATGTTTTAGGGCACAAAACTCGGACCAATGGCTGGAAGTTTTAGGGAGGCAGATTTAGGCTAATGAAAAATAAACCTTTCTGGATAACAAATAATAGAAAGTTGTATTTTCTGATGAGAGTTTGTAACGTAGGTATTCTTCAGTGTACCCTGAGGTCATCAAATGGGCAAGTGGTAAAGATGCTATCAGTGTCCTTTTTGCAATATTGAGATGTTTAACCTGATGCTTCATCTGATTGAAAGTCTATCCTTTTTGCCTACAAAACAGGTTGAGGAAGTACCTGCAGTCAAAACTAGTATTTTCTGAAGAAATAGTTGTCTGTTTCAGCCTAAAACAAATGAAATTCTCAAAGTTCTGCAACGTAAAACATAGCTAAAAAAATTCTGCTCCAAAAAATGTTTAAGTAGACATCCATCAGCTATAGAACAGAATCTCACAAATATTTCTATGAACTTCTGAGCAACATAACTTACCTTGAATTTTCCAGGTCAGATTATAATATGTTCCAGGTCAGATTATAATATGTTCCCTTATTTAACTAAAGTATGCCAAGATTATTGAGATTAAATATAAGCCTATTACATTTTGAGAGATGTCTAGCAAAAACTATAGAATAGTTGCTATCAAGGCATTATTTTTGATGACAGTTTGATAGCAGGATTGATTAACCAGCATAACCTTTTATTTGCTGTAGCGTGGAAACTTCTACCAGATCACCACTCTCTTCCTGTTTTGTGGATTGCAAGGGCGGTCCATGGTACAAGTCACATATACACCAAGAATTATCTGTAGTCCGAGTAAATAAAATAACTTGTTTACATACATGCTTCTCTTGTTTTCAAAATATGTATAGATATTGTTTTGATTAATAAAATATACATGCATTTAAAGGCAATACTGAATTCAGAGTAGCCTTTGCTATTGTATTTTTTCAATTAGTTTTAGAATGTACAGTTAAGAGATTAGTAAAAATTTTGATGCTTAAAAAGTCAAGAAACTAGAAAATATTGGCAATAATCAGTCTAGATCAGAAGCTGGCAAACATTTTCTACAAAGGGCCAGATAGTAAATATTTTAGGCTTTGTGGGCTGTACAGTCTCTGTTGCGTTGTAGTGCAGAAGCAGCCGTAGACAATATATAAATGGATGGGTGTGGTTATATTTCAATAAAACTTTATTTTCAAATTATGCATTGCTAGGTTACTGCAGGCCAGATTTGATAACATACACTGAAGTTTACTGAGCCCTGATATAGATCTTCTAACAATGCTTTCAAGTTCTAAGAATTAACTTTAAAAAGATAGAAGTGAGAGAAGGAGTTAGACTATAATCCTACTTTAAACCTCACAGAATACTCGTTAGGTAATCAAGGATCATTCCTGCCAATCATGACTTACATTGGATTAAAATGTAGGTTTTATAAGGGTATTGGTGACTGTGAGGTTCAGTATCCTGTACTTCTTTCTGTGCTTCGGCCTAGGTTTCTCTCTCCCTGAATGATGTGAATACACAGAAAATTGTATTTTCATTAATTATGCATTGCTAGGTTACTGCAGGATTGAGTTTTTTTCCTCTCCCTCTTTAATTTCCCTCTCCCCACTTCCACCCCTGACCTATGGAAGTTGCTGTCTCCCTTTTTTTTTTTAAGAACTGGATCTCTGAAGGTGAGGCGTCTTCCCTCCTACCCTCCACACACCCAGGGCCTGGCACCCCCTGGCACCCCTGGTGCACCCGGCGGGGGCGGGCCTGGCACACCCAGGGGGCCTGACACCTCCTGGCACACTTGGGGGGGGAGCCCGACGTACCTGGGGTACGGTCCATGGCTTCACCTGGGGCACGAACTCAGGACCTTGTGCGTGTAAAGCAGACGTGCTACCCATTACACTATGGAGCCAGACCCTAGACTGAGTGTTTTTATTTGTATCACTCCTTCTTTCTAATTATCTCATGGTAGGCTTCTTTTGATCATGAATATTTTTCAATAAAAGATAGTTTCTTTTCCTGGATTCCAGAGTAATTCACCTTGGGACTGTTGGGAAAAATTGTAAAAGACTCAAAATAGACTTGGAAAAAGGTTACTGTGTTTCTTCAATGGCAAACCAGGTTGTCTGGAATGCAGCATCTGCTTATGGGTTATCTGATTTTATGAAGTTTGTACCTGTCATTGCCTTTGAACTACATTATAGTCCAGTACACTGTAAATAATGACAACAGTGCAAATTATACTTGTCCATAGATAATGCACATGTTCTTTTCAGGTTGAGTAATAATTGATTTCCCTTTCTTCCTCTACTGTTTCGTTTTAGTAGTTTTATAATTTTATTTTAAACACTTAATTCTTCGATTTACCTATAAATTTTTGATATAATCAGTAGGTATTCTGCTATATCATTTGAGTAACCAAAATTTGTAACAGGGCTGGAACTATGTTTAGTAATTGTATGTGGCTGAATATTCTGAGCCCATTTGGTCCATATGTTATTGACACTACCTCTACTTTTTTAAGATGAGTTTGTCAAAGGGTCAGGAAAATATCAACAATGTTAATATATGTCGACACCTATAAACTGTACATATATGAAATATTAGAGGGAAGAAACAATATAATAATCTAAATGAGTAATTCAACATTTTTTCTTTATCTCCTTAGGTAGTACTATTCACTCTAATAGTCTCTGAATTTAATATGACCACTTCTTCCAAGTACTATATGTGTAATCCTAGAAATCCATGCATAAGTCTCTTTTTTTGAATGTCATGTCAAGCTTATTAACTGTAGAGAAGCTAGAGAAGGACTGGGGAAATTATATTCTTTTTTTTAACCATACACAAAAATTGCTATTTCTTAGCCTCCTAAGGACTACATTGTAACCAGCTGAGTAGCCATAGGCGTATTTTGACAAATTAGAAAGAAGCTTTTGTGTACATTTACTAGAGTGCATTTTTCTCTTAAATTTGTGGACACTTGGGTGATAATGATGGTGTTGGAGTTCTCCTCTAGTATATAATCTTTCTGCACTAACTTTTCCATGGTGTTTTTCTGTGTTCTCAGAAGCTTTCTTTAATAGTTTACATCGGTGTTTCAAGCAATTTCTGGTCCAGCTAGATGCTCTACCAAAAGTGTCTTTTGATCTCATAATGTAAGTATCTCCCCCTCTCAGATTCACAATGAGCACAATAAAAGCTCTGAGAGATCTTCCACTAAAGAAGAAACTTACTTAACTTTGTTCATCCCAGTATCTCGAGGACCTAGAGGTTCCTAGGAAAATCTTTTGGAAATTGTTAGTTTATATTACTATGTATAGAAGGAATGGCGTGCAGACCCTTTCTTTTCTTAATTTGATTCTTTTCTCTGTTGGCATTGAACCAAAATTAGTACTCTGAGAAGTAGAGAATGCTCTAATAGTAAGAGCATGTCTTTTTTACTTTTAGGCTACAAATGAACATAACCATTTTGCTTTTAAAGGCGATTATTGCTATTTTTGTGTTGTACCCCTCAAATTTTTAAATATAGACTTTGTTTCTATAATTTATGGCTAGTACTAACCTTAAGTATTATTGCGATGACTGTGTTTTCCAAAATGAATTAGTCTTATACATTGTCAATGTCTTACACATTGGTTTGATGATATGGATAAAATAATTAAAAATCAAGACTATTCAGGAAGATCCTGGTTGTTTGGTAAATGTTACATAGTCCATTCACTTTCAAGCAATGTGTTTCACTAAAAAAAGAAACCCAACCAGAGTACATTATTGGTTAGCCACTTCCAGTACGAGGAAGTTGTGGGATGTAACTTGGACACTGATATTTGAAACTTCTAGGATATTTTAATGTTGTAAATTGTCCTCAAAATCTAGGACATGATATCCCTGTATACAGAGGAAAAATAGTGTGTGGGAAATTAACTCTGCCTTTCTTCCTGCTCTTTGTGGACTTTGTTCTTTTTAATGCAGATACCTCTGTGAGGAGTCTTTTACTTTTGTACCTGTTGGTGTATTATGTATCAGATCCATCTTTTGAATCAAGGGACTGGACTTAGACTTAAAGGAAGATGTGGGGAAGAAAATTTACATTTTGTTTTTATTTTACTTAGGGCAAGCCTGCTTAGAATTGCAAATTGTTTCTCTTGATACTGCTGTCTTAAGTTTCATCCCTTGGGACTCTAATGCAGTTCCTGTTTGCTGTTTTAAAAATGAATAACATTTGATTGATTCATTCCCTTTGGTTTTCAGGTCACTGCGATAAAGTCATAGAAAAGTTAGTGACTTCGAAAAATCAATACCAAAACAGGCCTTAAATGCCAACATATAATTTCTAGCAGTTTTTTTATTTTTTATTTTTGACGATCTCTAAAAACTGGTGTTTGTCTTTGAAATCCCATAATAGTAGCCAAATTACAGTTACACATTTGCCAATTTAAAAGGATTCATTATTACATTAAAATTTATTTTTATTTTAAAACATGTGCTCATTGCCTAGTATTTAGATAAGAGAAAATTTTAAGAAAATAAAAATAATTCATAATCCTATGTTCAAAGATAACTTAGTATAGTTAATATTTTGATCTTGTTCCTTTACTATTAAGTGCAACCATATTAACATGGTTGAGATCATATTGTCTATGTAGGTTTATATTTTGGTCTTTCCCTTAATAAAACTTTTAATTGCCAAGGAAAAGCTTGAGTACTCTTTTGCATTCATTCAATCAAAAATATATACATAAATATAATATGTAAGTTTATAACTATATGTATATATAAACACATACATACATACCTATGCACTCAAGGCACTGTTTGCTGCTGCTTGCAAAGTTTATTGTCTTTCAGGGCACAAAATTTAACTGTTATATAAAGTTGATCATGAAGAATGTCTGCATTCTCTTAAAGTTCAGACAAGGAACCCCTCTGGATTATCCGAACTTTGTCTTACAAAGTTTCTTTGTTTGTAGATTCCTCTCTTTGGTGCTAAGACTATTGGCCAGAGAAGTCCTGATGGGCCAGTGCTGAGCAAAGCTGAATTTGTTGAGAAAGTTCGTCAGAGTAACCAGGCCTGTCATGATGGAGATTTCCACACAGCTATTGTTCTGTACAATGAAGCTCTGGCTGTTGACCCACAGAACTGCATCTTATACAGCAATAGATCAGCAGCATATATGAAAATCCAGCAGTATGACAAGGCACTGGATGATGCAATCAAAGCTCGACTTCTCAATCCCAAATGGCCTAAGGTAGAAATTTCATTTACTTTCATAGAATCTTTTGTGCTGATTTTTCATTTTAATGTAACATTTTATTGACTCAATGCAGTTTATTAATATTTTAATAGTCTCTACTTTGGCAAAATGTAGAATGGCTTCATTGAGCTGGTACACTAGTTAATGGCTTCCTTTTTTATGCTTTGGAAGTATGCTTTCCATGTCCAAGTTTAATTCTTGTATGTTTGAGATTTGAATTTTTTTTACTCATCTTCTTGATAGGATAAATTTGAGTTATTTATATAGGTTTTGGACATCTCTTTGTGCACAGATGTTTTAGATGGAGTATGATGATCATGTTGCTTTCCTTCAATTTGAAATAATTTTATTTCCTGTCAATAGCTACTTATTTTCAGAATGGTGTATAATCAGAGGAACTTTTTTTCTAATAAATCATTGTAATAGTCTATATTTCCTTGAATGGTTTAAGAGTTGAATTATCTTTGTTTCGTACATATTTTCAGTGTGCCTGTTCACCACCTAACCCCTAATTTATTTTAGAAACGATTTCTTAAGATGTGACTGAAATGTTTGAGATATTTTTTATTGAATGCAAAACCACTTGATTCCATTCTTGGCTTTCTGTTGGGTTAAAAAAGGCTAATAGATATTTCCTAGAGATTTAAAGAAGATTCTTGCTGTCTTAATAATATGTCACAGTCATATTATGTTATACTTCAACTCTGATATTTTTGGCCCCATTCAGTGCAATTTTCAGTATTGCTGCTGCCTCAAGAATTGTTTAGTATTCTCTACTTCCCTAAAGAATTTCTTTCATAACTATAATCATTGTAAATGAAACAAAATCTGTTTTTAAAAAAAAGTGTTATATGACAACATTTGGGAGTTAGAATGCTGTTTTCAAAGGACAGACCTAAGTTCAAATTCTTTCTCTTTTAATGAATATAGGTAAATCTCTTAAACCTCTCTGGGGTTAAGATAAATAGGATAATAATACCTATCTTGTAAGGTTATTTAAGAGCTAGGTAATTTGTTACTTGTACATAGTAGGTGTTATATAATAGCTATGATTGTGACTTTTTTTTAAAGGTTCAAATTAGTAAATTTTTCTAGCATGGTTTGGCGGTGTCTCGTCTTTCTTTCCCTTTGATTTTTTTTCTTTGTTGGTTTGGTTTTTTTCCCCCCTCTTTAACTCCCCTCCTCTCTACCCCTGACCTATGGATGTTGCTGTTTCCCTTTCTTTTTAAGAACTGGATTTGTGAAGGCAGGATGTCTCCCCACACATGCTCGTGGCATGCACCTGGGGCCTGGAGCACCTGGGGCCTGGCACCCCCGGTGCACTCTGGAGGCCTGGCGCACCCAGGGCCTGGGGCACCCGGGGTATGTTCTTTAGCTCCAACTGGGGCGCAAACCCAGGACCTCCTGCTTGTAAAGCAGATGTGCTAACCACTACACTGTGGATCTCTCTTTCCCTTTCATTGATGTGATGAGCCTGATAAATATAGAGTTTAATTTTTAAATTAAATATCTCCATTCATTCCTTTTAGAATCTGTTTGTACCCTTCTTATATTTGCGAATATCTTTAAACTTTTATCTTTTTCCTTTTTCTATATTACTTCCACTTTCTTTTGTCAACCTCTTGTGTTTTTTATGTACAAAAAAGGCTGAAAACAGTGAACTATGATTATAGATGAAACATCAACCTTTTATGATAATTTCTATCATTTTAGTCTCTGAATTTTTCCTTATGATAAATGAAGTTATTATATATTTATAATTTACATTAATATTTCAGCTCCATATTTGGTTTTAAGCAAGCTAACTTAGGAACATCTAGAATTATATAAAATTAAATTAGGATTTATTATTGAAGTCATGAAAGGATCTTCTTATGCAATATTGTTCATAACAAAATTAATCTATAAAGAATTTTCCACTACGTAAAAAAGTTTCATTTTATGAAAATTGATATTATACTTACTTTTCTAGGACTATACTCATGTGAAAGAAAGTTTACTTATACTCTTGTCATAAAGGTATGTCTGGTGAAATTTTATTATTTTTTTCTTTAAATTTTGACTCTTCTAACAGACTTTTTCATTATAATCCTTTGCCTTTCTGAAATCTTGCTCTGAAATATAATTGTTGTGTACGTAGTTTGATGTGGGAAAACATGTCTTCCAATTTCTCTCTCTCTTTTTGTAAAGATCCAGGGACTCCAGAGATTGAATGGAGAGTCTTTTATTCATGTCTATTTTGTCTGAATGAAAGAATGATTTTGGTGTGATCTGGGTTACAAAAGAGGTATGAACTTATCTCCAGCTGCTTCTTAGCTATTGTCTGTTTATGTTAATTCTTTTTGCGTCATGTTTAAGAAACATTTGTCCTTCTTCAGGTCATAAAGTTTTAATATTTTCTTCTAGAATTTTTATAGTTTTCACTTTTGGGTTAATGATTCATTTTGAGTTAATTTTGGGTGATAGTATGACATAAGGGCCAAGGTTTATTTATTTTATATAGATAACCATGTTCTTGTAACATTAGTTGAAAAGACTGTCTCTTGTTGAATTATCTTTGACACCTTTGTCACATACCTTTTGATCATAAAACTATGGGATTATTACTGGACTCTGTTTTGTTCCATTAATCTGTCTATCATTATGCCCTAACCATACTATCTTAATTACTGTAGCTTTATTGTATGTCTCAACATCAGATATTGTGAGTCTTCCAATTTTGTTCTTCTTTTTCTAGGTTGCTTTTGCTATTCTCTGTCTTTGCATTTTTAAATAATGTCAAAAAGCTTACTGGAAAATTAATTGAGTTGTATTGAATTTTTAGGGCAATTTGGAGAGAACTGCCATCTTAACACTGTTGTCTTTCAACCCATGAACATGGCGTATCTTTCCATTTATTTAGTCATTCTTATATATCCTTGTGCAATTTTTTTGTAGTTTTTAGTGTTAAGATCTTGCACATCTTTTGTTATATTTATTTCTAAGTATTTTTGATACTGTTAAAAATGGATTAAAATTTTTTCATTTTCTAATTTTCATTGCTAGCCTATGAAAATACTTTTTTTTGTATTTTATGTTATGTCTTTGCAGATCCTTTAGCATTTTTTTTCCTGTACATGAGCATGTTGCCTACAAATAATGACAGTGCTACTTCTTCTTTTCTTTTGCATATGCCTTTTCTTTCTTTTTCTTTTCTTTTTCTTTTTTCTTTTGTTCCAGTGTACTGATTAGGTTATCCAGTAAAGTTTTGAATAGAAATGGTGAGAGTGAAGTTTTTTTTAAGTCATTCCTGATCTTAGTGGGATGGCATTGAACTTTTCATTTTTGAGGATGCTGTCCTTAATCAGGTGGAGGATGTTCCCTTCAATTCCTTTTATGATTGAGTATTGAATTTTATCAATTTTTTCTTCATCTATTGAAATTATAATATGTTTTTTTCTCATTTACTCTGTTAATATGGTAAATTGAATTGATTTTTTTTTGGCTATTAAGCCTACCCTGCATTCCTGGGATAAATGCCAATTAGTTATTAGGTATTATCCTTTTTATATATTGTTGGATATGATTTGCTGTAATTTTATTAAGAATTTTTGCATCTATGTTTATGAGGGATATTGATCTGTGTTTTCTCATGATACTGTTGTCTGGTTTTGGTATCAGAGTGATGCTGGCCTTATAGAATGAATAGTGAAATGTTCTTTCTTCTTGTATTTTCTGAAAGATTTTATGTAGGATTGGCATTGTTTCTTCCTTCGTATTTGGTAGAATTCACCAGTCAAGCCAACTTCACCTGGACTTTTCTTTGTGAGAAGGTTTTAATTATTAATTCAATTTCTTTGATTGATATAAGGCCATTCAAATGTTCTAATTTCTCTTAGATTAGCTTTGGTATTTTGCTTTCAGTAAATTTTTACATGTAATTTAGGTTGCAAGTTTATAAGCATAAAGTTAACATTTCCTTATTATCCTTTTAATTTCTGTAGGATCTATAGTGATGTCGTTTCTTTCATTCCTGATATTGTTAATTTGTGTCTTCTCTCTTTTGTCTCATTAGTCTGTCTAGAGCTTTATAAATTTTGTATTTCCAGATAATCAACTATTAGTTTCATTGATTTCAATACTGTACATTTCTCTTTCATCAATTTCTGCTCTTTATATTATTTCCTTCTTTCTAGTAATTTTACATTAAATTTATTCTCATTTCTTAAGATGAGAACTTAGGCCATTGATTTTAAATCTTTATTCTTTTTTTTTAAATATGAGCATTAAAGCTAACTGCTCTCTCAGCACTGCTTTTGCTGTATCCCACAAATTTTGATATGATTTTTTTTCATTATTATGCAGTTCAGAATATTTTCAAATTTTTCTTGTGATTACTTCTTTGACCCATGGATTATTTGCAAGTTTGCTGCTTAATTTCCTAATATACATATATTTTGAGTTATCTTATTGTTGATATCTAATTTCATTGTGGTTAAAGAACCTACTTGGTATGACATTAATGCTTTTAAATTCATTGAGGTTTGTTTTATGGCCCAGCATATAGCTTATCCTGGTGAACCTGCTAGGAGCACTTGAAAAGAATGTGTGTTTTGCAGTTGTGAGATATAGTTTTATAGATATCAATTAAGTCTAGGTGGTTGATAGTGTTGTTCGTATCTTCTATGTCTTTGCTGACTTTTTTTGTCTAGTTATTCCATCAATTGCTGGAATAAAGAAATTAAAATCAACTAAGATTTTGGAATTGGCTGTTTATCCTTTTAATATTATCACTGCTTCATTTTTTTGAAACTTTGTTAGTAACATATATATTTTCATGATGTCTTCTTGATGAATTGATCCTTTTATTATTATGGAAGATTCTTCTTTATCTCTGATAGTTATTTTTGTCCTAAAATCTATTTTGTCTGATAATAATATAGCCACTTCAGCTTTCTTCAGCTTACTCAGTGGTCCTTTACATTTAAAATTTATTTCTTTTGGACAGCATATAATTTTGTCATTCTCTGCCTTTTAATTGGAATCTTTGTCCATTAACATTTAATGTAATTATTGATGCTGTTGATTTTTTCCTATTATTTTATTATTTATCTTCTCTGTTTTTGCTCCTTTGTTACGCATTTCCTGCCATTTGTTGATTTATCTGAATACTTCTTGAGTTGATTTTTTTTCTCTTGAGAAAATTGTGCAGTGTTTTCAATTGTTGATGATGTTATTTGGCAGGTAATTATCTTGGTTATAATAGAACTGCATACTTTGTTTCTTGCATTGCAGCTCCAGCTTCAGTGCAGATAGTTTATCTTTAGTCGAACTGCTTTGGCTTTGTTTCATTTATGTTTAAGGGTTAGCCAAAGATGTGGGTAGAAAGAATTTGAGTATCCCTTTTCTGGTTCTTTTCCTAGTGGGATTCCCTTTCTCCTTGGCCAAAGGCTATAGTTTCCTGTGCTTCAATATTCTGATTTCCTAGGCCAGAAAAACAGCACTCCTGTTACCCTGCTCAGCACTCTGATTGCACCTTACCTGTGCACTTCGAAAATGAGAACTCACTTCCTAGGTCTCTTCTTCCAGATCTGCTACTGTCTGGTCCTTCAGATGATTTCTTTTTCTATTATGTCTAAATTATGTACTTGTTTTTTGCTCTGTCATTACTGGAAGCAGAATTGACTTCTTTTCAGTGATATAAGATTCTTCATGGTCATTGGATCCCCAACAAACTCATCTTGCCTCCTTGGCCCTGTTGGCTTTCTCGATGTTTTGAGTTCTCCCATTGGTAGTCATTGTTCTCAGTTACCTGGTCTCATACATTTAGGATATTTAGGATATTTTTCTTCTTTTTCATTGTTTGTATCAAGTTGGCCAACAACTCCTCTGCACTTAAATGTATTCCATATATATCTTATACAGTTTATTTCCACAGTCAGTATTACAGTCCAGGTTCTTAGAATTTCATTCTTATTTTGTTGTGATAACCTTTTATTGTAAGTATTCTTATAAAAAATTTTCTTTTGTTACATGCTGACAATTGGCGTGATATTCAAGACTCAGCACAAGTGGTCCCATTTCTCCCTTTATTTTTTGCTACTCTGCTGACAAACCAGTTCTGCATGTTGGTCCAGTTTTTTCCTTCTTCCTTGTTTATATCAAGCTCTGTGCCTAGAGTTTTCTCCTTTGCTCCCACTATTATTGGGCTAAGTAGATCTAGTTCAACTCTTACTTTTTCCTGGAAGCTTTCCTGGAACATTGAACTTCTAGGAATATAATATAACATTCATTAGTCTATTGCTAATTTCACATAGTTAATTATTTATATTACTGTATAAACATGTCACTTGAATGTATCTGAGTCTTAACCTAGTTTGAAAATTCTTTGAAAGTTTGTCTTCTATTTGTTTTATAGCCCAGCCATTGCTGGCCACCATTTTTTTTTTTTTTTTAACTTCAGTGTCTAAATCAATGAGAAAATTAGATGATGGTACTGCATTTTCTTCTTAAAGACTTCTAAAGATGCAGATTTTACAGATCATAAACTTCTCGCCTTGATGGTTTAGAAGTTCTTGTTGTCATTAGTTGAATTCCTCAATAGTTTTAGTCTACTTTTTAATCAGTTCTGGAAATAATCTAACATTTCTTTAAAATTTCTCATTATATGTTTAGTGAGATAGCATAGTATAATGGAAATAGCATATATAGCCAGCTCTTGCTTTGCATGTGTCACTACCACAGAAATGACTGTGCAAGCTGAAAAATCTTGCAGGGTGATTTTTGATTGTTCTGTGACCTTTAAAAGTTTTTCTTAAAACATTAAAATCTTTCTTACAGTGGATTATAAATGTATAAAGAATGAAAAAATGTTAAAACTATTTAGTACACTATGATTTAAACTGTTAGAAACATTGATAATTTGTTTTATTTTTTCTGTAAGAAACTTACTCAGAGTTATTTGAACAATGCTTGCTGCCTTCCTCTCATCATATAATTTATAATACAGAGTGGACATCTTTTCTATGTGTTGGCAAATTGTATATTCCTAATTTGGATCAAGTTCCAACACTAACCTTTGTTTTTGCAGTTTCAAATATCTCTGAAAGTTCCTAAATTCCAAAAATTTTGCTAACATCACTTTCTCACCTTTGGTCACAACTACTTTCCTCATTTATGTCAATAAGTTCATTAAGTTCTGACTGAATCTCTTGTACGGCGGATGTGTCAACATTTCTACTGTCAGGTGTTTCTTCTGTAACTCCCTTTATGTTTGATTTGAAGTTTACTTCAAGCATTATCACTTTTTATTCCTTTGCTGCATTTGTCTTTGTTGGTTAGTTCTCTCTTTCAAAAAATCCATTTTTATAAAATGTCCACAGGGGTTTATCACTGGGAAATAAGGAGGCAACTCAGCTACCTCTTTGCTATTTGTGTGTGAGATGAATAACAGATATGCAGTGAGCAGTCACCAGCAGACTTTGAAACAAGTGATGTGACTGGTCACTAATCATGATGCACATCTCTTAATTACGAAGTGATTGTGGACTGAAGAACTAGCAGCGGAGTTTGTTCTTTGTGTTTACTCAAGGTTAATATATTGTGGTAACTGAAATTTGAACTGTGTTATTAGGGAACTGGTGTTACTTAACTTCGGTAACTGAATTCATGTATTTTGAAACAATATACATGTGAAGCAAGGACCGTTGGTTCTTTGGAGTTGGACCTAGGTTTTTTTAAAACCCATTACATGTTACTTTTCCTCTGTAAGCCTCATTTTCACCATTTGTAAACTAGGTTAACATCACAAACTTTGAAGGCTTGTATAGAGGATTAAATAAAATAATGTTAGGCATTTAGCACAGAGCTTTTCATTTTCCGTTTACTTAATACATGATGGTCATTGATGATGATGATAATGATCATCATAATACTGTTAGTAATTGTTCTGTATTTATATACACATAGTTTTAAGTTAAACTACTCAGTCTTTTTTTGAGCATTTTTCTTCCTCTTATAATAATCTTAGTAATCTTCTGAATCCTTCCAACTTCTGTTGATCATTTTTTTAAAAAAAATTATGATGTCAAATGGATAAACTATTCCACTAAGATATATTTGTTGCAGAGTGCACAGGAAGAATTTTTTTTTTACCACGTATTTGGTACATACAATCTTTTGAATAACTTATTTGCTCCAGTTGCTCTTTTATATGTGGCTATATTTCATTTATTTCAGTTCAGTAAATATTTATTAGGCATTTACTATAGGTAAGCATAGTTATTATCTTCCCTGGTAACAATATTTAATTATTTAAAAAATTTAGCATATTGAAATTGTTTCATTGTTTTGGTATTCTACCTTTTCTCTATTATTTGGGGGAAAAAATGTATCTGCTAGCTTTTGTTTGTAAAACATCACTCCAAAACATAGTGGCTTTAACATAACCATTTATTTAGTTCAGGATTCTGAATGTCAGCTGGGTAGCTCTTTTGGTCTGGGTCGACCCAGTTGATTTCTGTGGTGCTTGCTCATGTGTTTGAGGTCAGCTAGAGACTTGACTGGCGGTTGGATCATCTAAGACGGTCTCACTCACATTTCTGACAGTTGGTATGCTGTTGGCTAGGGGAACAGCTGCAAGTATGTTGTGTGTCTTTTATCATCCAGCAGGTTTTCCTGGGCTTCTTCACATGGCAGTTGTAGGATTCCATGAACTGTAAAAGAATGGCAACACCAATGCACAAGCAGTTTTTGAGTCTGTTTATACCACATTTGCTGTTGACCCATTGGCCAGAGCAAGTCACACGACTAAACTCAGACCCGCTGTAGAAGAGGAGTACCCAAAGGCCTCTATAGAAAGGAAAGAATTTGTGGCTATCCTTGTAATTTACCTCAGTATTCTTTGTCAGATCATATACACAGTATGGTATATATTCATGTACCATCATTTCTGGAACATATCCTTTTTTAGTTGTATCTATTATAGTTTGACTTTTAATCCTTTTTCTTTCTGTTCTGGAATTTTCTTGAATCACATCTTTTCAGACAAATCAGTTGTGAAATAGTTACTGTCATTTTAGTGTGAATTATGAGATTCAGAAATAGTTATATTCCTCAAGGGTACCATAGGAAGAGAAACCCAAAGGAATGCTAGATTTTAATATGGTGTAACACTATATATGGGAAAATTTCACAGTAGGACTTTCCCATTAATTTTAAAGCACACCATAAATACCTTCTCTTTCTTCATGGATTTAAAGCTCTTCTTATGTTCTCATTCAGTGGTTATTCCTGATGACAGAATCCTGTCATCAGGTATAATACTTGATAAGAGGGTATTGTTCCTTATTAGTCAGGTATTATATCTGATGACAGAGTTAAATATAAGAAAAAGTGTTAAAAAATATCTTGACTACATGTTTCCTTTTGGTTTTACCTACATTATAATAACAAAATATAATAGCTCTTATTGAATGCTTATTTAAAATGATCATCTGAATCCTTTTATTTGTATCACTCACAATAATCTTATGGAGTAGATATGATTTCAACTTTAAAAAAGAGAACATTTATACTTAGTGAGAGCTTAAATAACTTGTCCAGGACATCTAGCTAGTAACTGTTAGAGTTGAATTTTAACTGAGGTCTGTCTGATTCTAAAGAATTTTTTCTTAAGTGGTATGCTATACTACGTACCTGGACAAAAGAGTCCATCAATTAAGAAATCTTAAGAGTTCAGAATTCTCTTTGAAGTTTTAACACTCATATGTCCATATGATTTAGAGGACACTATTCAATTTCATTTCCTATAATGTAAACCAGAGTCTATGTTGCAATTTATTTGCGTTTTACTTGTCATTACAGGTAAACAAAATGTTTTAAATGCCTTGGAGCTTAATAACAGAAATGCATAAAATAATGTTTTAAAACTGTATTTTTAATAGTATGCATTCATTATACACTTTTTGGGTATATGTGCTTTCTATAATTTCTATAAAATCAAGTCATTTTTTGAATAAGAAATAAATTTGTTGAGCATTTCTGTGAGCTAGGCAGTATTCTAAACCTTAGTGATTCAGTCAAGAACAAGGTGGAATAAAGTTACAACTAACATTCTAGTGAGGAGAAGCAGAAAATAAATAATAATTACATATGAAAATGTTTGAATGTGATAAGTGCTCTGAAGACATTTAAAACAGACTAAAGGGAAGAAGAATACTGAGAAAAGAGAATGACGGTTATGAGAGAGTTTATAGGAGAAGAGGATTCAGATGAGACCTGAAAGAACCAAATGTGAAGATCTGGGCAAAGTGCATTCTAGTCAGAGTTAACAGCTAGTCTGAATTTGGTAATATAGAAAATAGCATAGAGGCCAGTGAAGCACAGTGAGTGAGTGGAAAGGAGATGGTAAGAGATGAGGTGGTTGAGTTGGGCAGGAGCCAGGTCATGTAGGCCCTTTTAAGCAATTGTAAGGAGGTAATATTTTATTCAAAGACTGATGAGATATCATTGGAAGATTTTAACTAGAAAGATGACATTTAATTTATGATCGGTCTAGTTAAAGATTATGAGTATATTTAATTTCCACGTATTTGTGACTTTCCAAATTTTCTTCTGTTACTGTTTTCAAATCTCATTCCATTGTGTTTGGATATCATACTTTGTATCATGTCAATCCTTTAAAATTTATTGAGGCTTCCTGTAGCTAACATCATACTCAGTGGGGAAAGGCTAAAAATTTTCCTTAATATTAGGAACAAGACAAGGATGCCAACTTTCACCACTCCTCTTCAACATTGTATTGGAAGTCTTAGCCACAGCAATAAAATAAGAAAGAGAAATCAAGGGTATCCGAATTGGAAAGGAAGAAGTAAAACTCTTATTATTTGCCGATGACATGATACTGTATATAGAGAACTATATATAAAGATTCCACCAAAAAACCGTTAGAAGCGATCAATTAATTCAGTAAAGTAGCAGGGTACAAAATTAGCATTTAGAAGTCAGTGGCATTTTTATGCACCAATGATGAACTTTTGGAAAGAGAAATTAAGAAAACAATCCCATCTACAGTTGCATCGAAAACAACAAAATGCCTGGGAATCAAATTAACTAAGGAGGTAAAAGACCTGTTCTCAGAAAATGTAAGTCATTGAAAAAAAGAATTGAAGAAGATACAAATAAATGGAAGCATATACCGTGCTCATGAGTAGGAAGAATCAACATCATTCAAATGGCCATTCTACCCAAAGCAATTTATAGATTCAGTGCAATCCCTATCAAAATACCAATGACATTTTTCAGAGAGCTAGAAAAAGTAATCCTGAAATTTATGTGGACCCATAAAAGACCCTGAATAGCCATGGCAATCTTGAGAAAGAAGAACAAAGTTGGAGGTATCACACTGCCTGATATCAAACTATACTACAAGTCTACAGTAATCAAAACAGCATGGTACTGGCATAAAAACAGATACATTGATCAATGGAACAGAATAGAGAGCCCAGAAATAAATCCACGCAGATATGGTCACTTAATATGTGAAAAAGGAGGCAAGAATATATAATGGGGTATAGACAGTCTCTTCAATAAATGGTGTTGGGAAAATTAGACAGATACATGGGGAAAAAAAAAAAGAAACTGGACCACCATCTTACACCATATATAAGAATAGACTCAAAATGGATTAAGAACTTAAGTGTAAGACCCAAAACTATAAAACTTCTGGAAGAAAACATAGGCAGTAAACTCTCTGACATTGCTAACAGTAATATTTTTTTCTGATATATCTCCTTGGGCAAGGGAAACAAAAGAAAAAATAAATGGGACTGTATCAAACTAAAAAGTTTTTGTACAGCAAAGGAAACCATCAACAAAAAAAGATGACTGATTGGGAGAAGATACTCGCTTATGATAAATCTGATAGGAGGTTAATATCCAAAATATGTAAAGAACTCATATAGCTCAACAAGAAAAGAACAATCCAATTGAAAAATGGGCAAAAGACCTGAACAGATATTTCTCCAAAGAGGAAATATAGTTGGCCAATAGACATATGAAAAGATGTTCAAGGTCACTAATCATTAGAGAAATGCAAATTGAAACCACAATGAGATATCACTTTACACCTGTCAGAATGGCTATCATCAATAAATCAAAGAACAAGTGTTAGCGAGGATGTGGAAAAAAGGGAACTCATACACTGTTGGTGGTATTGCAAATTGATACAGCCACTATAGAAAACAGTCTGAGGTTTCTCAAAAAATTAAAATTAGATGGATCTTTTGATCCAGCAATTACACTTCTGGGTATTTATCCAAAGAAAACCCAAACAATAATTTGTAAAGATCTGTGCACCACTATGTTCACAGCAGCACTATTCACAATAGCCAAGATATGGAAGCAACCTAAATGCCCATCAGCAGATGATTGGATAAAGAAGTTATGGTTCATATATACAATGGAATATTACTCAGCAATTAAAAAATGAAATCCTACCATTTTGCAATGTCATGTATAGATCTAGAGGTTATTACACTGAGTGAAATAAGTCAGACAGAGGAAGACAAATACCATATGATTTCTCTTATACATGGAATCTAAGGAACAAAAAGAACAAACTAATCAAAACCAGACTCACAAATATAGAGGACAATCTGGTGACAGACGGAGGGAGGAGGGGTTGGGGAGCTGGGAGAATGGGGCGAAGGGTTAAAGAAGTACAAATTAACAGTCGATAGTCATGGGGATGGAGAGCACGGCATAGGGAATGCAGTTAGCATTAATATAATGGCTAGGTAGAGAGCCAGAGGAGAGAAAAAGCGATTAGGGGAATCATTTTATAAACTATATAAATATCCAACCAATGTACTGTATACTTGAAACTAATAAAATAAATTAAAAAAAAAAGAAACACTTTCTCGGAGGCAGTGTTTTTCAGGTGATACTACCGTTAAAGGTAGTGAGTTCTCCGTCCTTGCAAGTGTGTGAGCAAAGATACTGAAGAGAGGATTGGAGCATCGGGTGAGTGGTTGTCCTAACTGGCTAAGGTTTTAGTATCATTTTGACCTCTCCGACCTCCAACCTACCAAGTCAGCAAATCAACTGATCAACTCTGAGCAATGCCTGGACAACACCTGTCAAAGGATGGAAGCATTTTGAGCCTGCATTCTGTATCCTGCTCACCTGTATCTGCAGCTGCCTACATGGCACATAGGAGGTGCTTAGTGAAGACTTTGTGACTAGCTAACCAGCTGAATGACCTGTTGACCTATATAATCCTTTCTGCAACTTCATGAGATTTTAGTGACCATTTCTAAGAAGTCTTTGAATGATATGTGGTCCCATTTACAAATTTGACATAAGTGAAACCATTTTAAAATAAAGTCGGAGCCACCATACTAGAGGAGCTGCCTTCCACATCTTGTTCCTTGAAACTTTGGAATGTTTGAACTGGGTAAAACAACCTTTGGACTGGGCCAAACCAACTGTGTTTTATAATTATTTGTAAAGCTAATAGGAAAGCAGACATCCTGACCACAAGGATTGATATTATAAACTCTCTGAAGATAGAATCAGTAACTAGCCATGTACAACTAAAGAGTAACTCAGCTTGTTAGCTCCAATAGGAATCTCTTTCTTCTATCTGCGTAATTACTCCATCTTTTCTCTTAAAAACCCCTCGCCCTCACCCTGGAATTGGGACACTATTTGGGTTTCTGCCTGAATCTGTGCTCTTAAATTGCACTTCTTAATCCCACATAAACACTTATTTCCTCATCCCCCCCAAAAAAAAAATTTATTGAGGCATGCTTTATGGTCTAACACATCTTTTGTCCTCAGGAATGTTCCATGTGCACTTGTGAAAAAAATATGTATTCTGTTGTTGGGTGGGGTGTTCTGTAGATGTCCATTAGATCTAGTTTATAGTGTTCAAGTTTTCTGTTTTCTTATTAATATGAGATAGTTCTATTCATTATTAAAAGTGGGATTTTGAAGTCTATTTTCTATTTTCCCCTTCAATTCTGTCAGTTTTTGCTTCATGTATTTTGGCATCTTTGTTGTTGGATACTAATATTTTTATGATTGTCTTTCTGAAAGATTGATTACTATAAATATCCTTCTTTGTCTCTAGTAACAAAGAAATTTTTGTCTTAAGATCTGTTTTGTCTGATATTAATTCAGCCACTCCACTTCTCTTTTTCTGTACTTTTCCTTTTAATCTATTTGTGTCTTTGAAACTAAAGTGTCTTGTAGAGTTACAGCATGTTTCTTTTTATGAATATACTTTTATCACACATTATTTATTTGATCAGATACTTCTAAATAAAATCGTGTTTCTGCATATAAAAAAATGATTCTCATCTATGGCCATGCTACCCTGAACAAGACTGATCCCGTCTGATCTCGGAAGCTAAGCAGGGTCGGGCTTGGTTAATACTTGGATGGGAGACCACCTAGGAAGACTAGGTGCTGTAGGCATAAAAATAAAAAAATAAGGGATTATAAGCTGATAAGGTCTTTGCAATCTGTGAGGTCTACCAAGGGTTGCCTCGCCTAAAAAAAAAAAAAAAATTGATTCTCTTGTAAGTATTAAACAGAAGTTGCTTAAAGTCTACTTCATTGTGTGAATAAAATGTTTAATGCATATTTTACTTCTTGTACATGCTCAGTAGTTTTTATTTGTATTTTTTTTCACTGCACATTTCTAGTAACACTTTTTTTTCTGGCTGTATTGAAATATAATATACAATTAGTTTTTTGTATTTACATTGTTCATTTCAATGAGTTTTTCAATTATAGTTGGCATACAATACTGTATTAGTTTCAGTTGTATAGCATAGTGATTAGAGATCTATATAACTCACTAAGTAATCACTCCACTAAATCTAGTACCTTTCTTCCCCCTACATATTTATTACATTATTAACTATCTTCCTTATACTATCCTTTATATCTCCATGACTATTTTGTAACTCTCCATTAGTACTTCTTAATCCCTTTGCCCTTTTCCACCAACTTCCCAGCCCCCTTCCCATTTAATAGCCCTCAGTTTATTTTCTGCATCTATGAGTTTGTTTTCATTTTTGTTGTTGTTGTTTTGTTCTTTGGATTCCACATGTATATGAAATTATGCGATATTTATCTTTATCGGACTAACTTCATTCAGCGCAATACCCTCTAGGTCCATCAAGGCAATATCTTTTTCCATCCCCTGCCTTTTAGTCAGTATGTGTCTTTTAACCCGAAATGAGTCTTGTAGGCAGCATATGTGGGGGTCTTGTTTTCTTAGCTATTCAGCCACCCTCTTCTTTGTTTGGAGCACTTAATTTTTTTCCATTTGAGGTACTCATTGATAGATATGTAATTTTTTCTTCACGATTTTGATACATGTTTTTTCTTCTTAAAGAAGCCCCTCCAACATTTCCTGTAATAATGGCTGAGTGGTGATAAATTCCTTTAGCTTATTTTTGTCTGGGAAGCTCCATCTGTCCTTCAACTCTAAATAATAGCTTTGCTGGATAGAGTATTCTTGGTTGTAGATTCTGGGTTTTCATCACTTGAAATATTTTGTGCCAAGCCCTTCCGTCCTGCATAGTTTCTTTTGTAAAATCAGCTGCCAGCCTTATGGGTGCTCCCTTGTAGGTAACTGCTTTTCTCTTGCTGTTTTTAAGATTTTCTCTTTGTATTTAACCTTTGTCTTGGTGTGGGCCTCTCTGGGTTCATCTTTTTTGGGACTCTCTGACCTTTCTGGGGTTTTGTGTCTATTTCCTTCACTAGGTTAGGGAAATTTTCCATCATTATTTCTTCAAATAGGTCTTAAGCGTCTTATTTTCCTTCAGGTACCCCTATGACATGGATGTTTTTACATTTAATTTTGTCCCCATAGGCACCTTAAATTATTATTATAATCTTGGCTTTTTTTTTTTTTTGCTATTCTGATTGGGTGTCCTTGGCTTCTACATCCTCTGCATTGGTAGTTTGATCCTCTTTTTTATCCATTCTTTTGATTCCCTTTAATACACTCTGCATCTCAGATTATGTGTTCTTCGTTTCTGACTGGTTCCCTTTTATAATTTCCCTTTCTATTTTTTATGTTTATCTCTTTGCTGAAGTTCTCACTGAGTTCATCTATACTTCCCCTAAGTTCATTGAGCATCTTTATAACCAGTGTTTTGAACTCTGCATCTGTTAGATTGCTTGACTCCATTATTCCTGGATCTCTGTTCTGTTCTCTCATATGGTTTCTGCTTCTTTGTCTTCCCATTTTGGCTGTGTCTGTTCCTATGTACTAAGCAAAGCTTCTGAGTGTCTTGGTTTTATTAGTGCGGCTTTGTGTAGTAGGTGTCTAGGGGCACAATCTTGAGAGGGGTTCAGCAGCAGGCCAATTTTTGCCCCAGCCTGTGACCCTCTGGGACCACCTGCTAAGATTCAACAAGGAATCCATAGATGCTGTGTTTAATGTTGCCTCAAGAGGCCACACCATAAACCGAGACCAGCTGCCACCAGTGTGGGTCTTGGAGTTGGCTCAGTAAGGAGCACCGGACTCACTGAGGATACAACTGAATGTGTTTTGGGTGGGGCCATGAGTTGGGGGAGGCAGAGTTTCAGGAACTCTTTTGGGCAGATGATGACATTTCAGCTATGGCGGTGCTGCGTCCACACACTGAGAGAGGGAAGGGCTCAACAGAAGAACAATGGATTTGCTGGCACTTCTGCCAGGGAGAGATTCTCACATCTGGCCCTTGCTCCAACAACTCAGTGTCCCTCTGAAGTTCCTGGTGCCCTCCAAGCAGCTGACTTGATGCTGGTACTCAGAGCAAGTGAATCTGTCACTGCAAAAGTTTGGTCATGGACACAGCCTCTTTAAGAGGTATCTGCAGCTTTTGGCTGCAGTACCCTGTGTCCCATTCAGCCACGGAGGACCGGGCAGACTCGGGCCTTCACCCTATTGTACCTTTTACCATTGCAGGTTGATTAATTATTTCTATTCCTAGTTGTAGTGTTTCTGTTCATCTAGATCCCAGGAGACTGCTTGCTGTTTGCTCCGTATTTCTGTTCCAACTTTGATATGATTGCAATAAGGATGGACAAAGCCTCTATCATCTATGTGACTTTTAGATCCTTCCCTCATGTTTTTTGTTTTTTAAAAATCCATTCTTCCAATCTGTGTCCTTTCATTGTAGTGTCTAATCCATTTATTTTAATGTAACTGTTGATAAAGTAGGATTTATGTCTACCTTTTTGTTATTTTTTATGTCTGTATTGTTTCTTATATGTCTTTTTCTTTTCTTCACTACTTCCTTTTTTATGTTACATAAATATTTTCTAGTGTACCATTTAGATTCCATTTTTTTAAAACTATATATTTTTAAATTATTTTATTGGTGGTTGCCCTAAGGATTATAATTAAAACTTTAATTTAAAACAATAGTTTGAATTTATATACATTAAATTTTAATAGTATACAAAATTTTTGCTCCAATAAAACTCCATTCTCTTCTCCTTCTGTTGTGCTATTATTGTTGTACAAATTACTCTTTATACATAAGCCCATCAGCATAGTCTTATAATTATTGCCTTATGCCATTGTCTTTTAAATCATACAATTTCTGTTCTCTTTATTGATATTCTGTATTTGGTGAGACATCATGCTTACACTTTAATTCTTTAGACATGGTTTTGTTTGGTACTCCGAACATGTTTATAATAGCTGATTTAAAGTCTTTGTCTAGTAAGTTTAATGCCTGGATTTCCTCATGAACAGCTTCTATTGCCTCCTTTTTTGTGTGTATGTGTCTCATCATTTTTTTTTGTTGTTGAAAACTGGAAATTTTAAGTAATATAACATGGCAGCCTTGAAAATCAGATTGCTTGCTCCTTCCTCCCCCAACAAGAGTTTGTTGTTGTTGCCTTTTGTGAGTTAGTGACTTTCCTGGACTAATTTTTTAAAGTCTATATTCTTTGTCATGTGTAGCCACTGAAGTCTGCTCGATTAGCTTAATGGTCAGCTATTGATTAGACAGCCCTTAAATGCTTTGAATCAATAAATTTACCAGTCTTTGTTCAAGAGTTCCTTGTGTATGTTGGGCTAACCTTCAACACTGGTGACTTACAATTCTGTTTTAGCCTTCTTGCTTGTGTAGTACTGTAATTTCAGCCAGAGGTGAGAGACTGAGGTATTCTCAGGTCTTTTTTGGGCATGTGCAGAGCCCTGAACATTCCTAGGTTTCCAAGAATATTTTGGAGTTTTCCAAGCCCTTTTTTTTTTTACGTCTAAATCTATAGATTTTTCTTTTAAGTTTTTCTTTAGCCTCTTACTTATCCAATTTGTATTGCTGCTTCAGGTAGCTGGGATGTTAACTAATTGCCACTGATTTTGTTGACACACACGCTGGGAAGAGGGCTGTTTTTACTGAGCCATATCTGAGTCATGTAAAATAAAGTCCTGTGAATGGATTTTTTTAGGTTGCTGCCAGACAGATCAAATAGTGGTAATATTCTGGGGATGGGATGTTTCGGGGAACTCCAAACCATTTTGACCCCTCCATTGATTTCCTAAGTTTCTGATTTTCACAGGTATTATGCTTGAGAGGCTGCTGGCTTTCAAGTCTATCATAGAGCTAGGGAAAGGGGATAAAGAAGTGTAAGGTAAAACCCCACAAATTTGCTGTTCTTTGAGAGCAGCTGTTTCTGTTGAAGAAACACTTCTTGGGTTGCTTCAAGTTGTTGGTTAACTTCCACAATGCTGAAAAAGTTGATTTTGACAAGTTTTGCTTGTGTTGTTATTGCTTTTATGGAAGAGTTTTGAAAGTCCTTACCTTGCCATTTTGGAAGTGCTTTTCCATAATTTTATTTATGGTGAAATATAGAATACTGTTGTCAGGAAAATGGAAAGTAGGAGGGTGAAAGCAGAAGCAGGCAGACCAATGATGATGCTAACTTAGACTGGAGTAGTGGTATAGGTTAAGACTCACTGAACTTTATATCTGAAGGGCTCTCACTGATCCTCATAACAATCATCTGTAATAGGTAGTGTTATCTATTTTATAGATAGGTGAGAAATTTAAGTAGTTTGCCTGGAGCCAGAAAGTAAGAAAAACCAGGATTAGAAACTGTATCTGACTCTAATTTTTTTTCTAATCTTTCTGCCTCACGACATTAAAATCAAAGTTATAAGTTAAATACTAATTTCATAATACATATTTAGAATAAAGTTGACTATCTTTCTGACATTTCTTTTGCATAATTTTATTCATGTTTTTAAAGAGGTGTTAATTTAGTTATTCAGAAGCTTTTCGTAGACAGTTGGAAGGATGGTCAGGAAAGGGGATTTTTCATAGGCAAGAATGTGACACTTCCCTTAATTTAAGTTCAAACTGTATTCTACCATGAGTGAAATCCATCGCAGCCAGCTGTTACTTCTTTTAATGTTACAGATTTCATTACCAAAACAAATGTTATTACCAATTTATCTTTGGGGATAAATGGTTTCTTGTTATTAATATAAATCATTATTTCATATGTTTTAAACACATGATTTTATGATAGGCTTATTATTTGTATGCCTTTGAAGCTATGTTTCAGGTGTTTTGGGTTAATCTATAAATTGTACATACACACATACATATAATTTTTTAATTACAAAAGTAACTCAAAATTACTTTTGGAAAACTCTCAAACAATAAAAATTTTATTCCTCGCCCTATTCCCCATCCCCCATTTCAGTTCTAGAGTTAACTGTTTTTATCCAATTTGAATATTTTTTGAGACCTTTTGCAATATATCTAAACTCTACATATATGTACACATGTGCTCACATACATACACCTACATACTTTTTTAAGAAAAGGGATACTTTATATGTGTGTGTGTATTTGTAATACCTTCCCAAAACAGAGACATTTAACAGTAGTTAGAATGGCATCTCTCAACATTAAAAAAAAGCTGCACCCCCAAATGGGAAAACAGAGTAGTAACCTAGAGTTCAGCTGCGTAAGCCACTGTGTAAGCCTTAAATGCCAAGGTCTTCCAATTTCAGAGTGATGTGTCTTCAACTTGTATCATCATTTTAGTGGAAAAATGTAATTTAATTTTGGTGAAATGGGATTTATCTTCCAACAGGATTAGTAACAGCATTCACTGAATTTCACATTCTTCTTTTGTGAACTGTGAAGAAAATAAATAGTAGCTAGTAGATCAGTGGGATTCCAGCTCCTGCTGCAAATGAAATGATGTACCAGGACAAAAACACCTATATTTGGATTTACAAAGCTAACAGCAGTTATAAATCTGCAGCTTAATTACAGACCATCTGCACCACAACCTTTTCAAATGACAAAAATACAAAGAGTTAAGTGTTACAAAAGTACTTTAGAAAAAGTGCATAGTCTAAGTGCATAGTAAATGAAAGCACTGAAAAATATCTTACTAGAAGCAGTTCAGCTTGGAAAGGTTATTATGAAAACTTAACATTTTTATTTTATACAAATTATACTTAAAAATAACTTCATGGGACTGATTTCTGGCTAAAAGTATCAAAGAGTTTATTTGTTAAGAAACAAATACCTTAACTGACGTGGTCGGATAGAAAAGAAACAAAGCTACGTACCCCAAAAGTTCATACTCATTAAGATTTCTGCAATATTGATTCAGGATAGGGCAAATTTCCCTTAGTGGGGGGAGACCAAGCCCTGTACTAAGAGAAGAGCATCCTTTGTCAGAGAGTGTAGAAAGAATTCGACATACACGCCAAAGTTCAAGTCAAAAGAAAAGTTTATTAGAAAAGGGATAATACTCTATAGAGTGTGGTCACCTCAGAGGCAGAGTGAAAGGGAGGGTGTAAGAGAGATGACAGTGAGAGAGACAGAGTCAAGAAAGACAGTGAGAGGGACCAACAGAGAGAGACAAGGAAAGGGCCTAGTGTTCAGGGATTTCTTTAGTTCTCATGTATCATTCTTTAGTTCCCATTTCCTTTGATATAGACATACAGTGAGGATTGGGAAAAGGAAGAGTATGTAGCCTGAAAGACCTGCTAGCTCCCAGCCTTTAATCCATAGGTTCTCAAAGGTTTTAGCCTTAGAATGAATGATTTTATTTGTGTCGGGCAGCTACTTGAAGACTCTGTTATTTTTCTTTCCCCTTCCACAGGTATGGGGAAATGGGTTGTTAGCAATCCCAGTAGAAATCTTCCTTTATTCTGAAGGTGTCCTCCTGGCCTGGCTGCAGGGCTGATAAGCATATTGCAGTCTCTGAAGGTAGCTTGATTAACATTTTTAATTCTCTTGCCTCCTCCCTACATTAGTATGATGGTGCTGATAATATCCTTTAATGGCAGAATGTGGTAATCATGGAGTTAATTATTGCTAAAGTAGATTTCAGATGAAAAAAAGAAAGAAAAATTAAGCTTGACACAATCTGACCAAATGTGTCAATTTACAGTTTCAAGGTTATTTTAGAAAATACCTACATTTACACAGTAGGCTCCTGGTAGCATTTTCAGATGAAAGTTCTTTTATTTATTCTGACATGCTATAAAAGAATAAATTATGCTATTTAAAAGAGTATTATTTATAAGTCTTTCTTCCTCTTGGGTCAGAAAGAGAAAAAAGTGGCACGTAAGATTGAGGAAGCGCAGTCAACTTACAGAAATGGGTGGGCTAGGGAAGGTCATCAATCACATGAATTGAATTCACATGGTGTGATGTTCGCCAAGGTTAAGAGTCATTCTGATCAAAGCCGATTAGGAAGGAATTTGAAGAAAAACTGTGTTTTGTAGTTAAACCCTTTATTGCTTTCATTCTTATTCAGAATCAGTCCAACTGTTAGTCTGAGGCTGCAGGAGTTATAGTGTCAAGGCTTGTAGCACTCGGTATTTGTGCTTGCAAGTCATGTTAAAAAAAAGAAAAATGAAATAATGCATTTCCAGAAAAGGGATACTTTAAAATTATTAGATTTGTAGAGTGTTCATTTTTCTGTTAATATAGATACCTAATCATTTTTAATAGCTATATAATATTCCATATTAGGAATATGCCAATTTAACATTTTTGATTTTTTTATTTAAGATGAAGATAAAAATCTATAATAAGAGATGAGGAAAAGTGATTGAAAGTTTCTATCTTTTCTTGGATACATATATGAAGGCACAAAGTAATTTTTTTTTTTGTTATTTAAGAATAGACTATAAGCAGACTACAAACAAAAGGACATTTTTCTAGTCGGCCACCATTTAATTGATAGCTTTTTCTGTTTGGTATGGAAGTGAGCCTCTCTTAAGCTCACTGGTCATTGTTTACTTATTTATACATTTAGTTTTTATGTCACTATTGTTGATTTGAGATAAAACTCACAGTTTTTCACTGAGAGGAATTTTTCTCATAATTGTAAGCCTGAGGTAATGCACAGTCCACAGCATCTCCTTGGAAATCAGACTTTTGTGGGATAGAACCAGCTACTTTAAGATGAGTGCTTTGCCTTAGGAAATGTTTCAGGAAGTCTGGCAAGAAGGAAAGTCTTGTAAAGGAATTTCAAGAAATAGGAGCTCAGTTATTTAAAATCTCAGATTTGCTTGTTATAATTCATTTCAAGAATGTTCTAATAATTAAGTTCTAAACATATGATAAGTAATAAGTTTCACTTCCAGCTCCCAGATGGTACATATTTATCACACTAAGAAATGTGAATGTATTGTTTTAAATGAAGTGGTAGTTTTGTTGTCATTTATTGACAATTGATTAAACTGTAGATATGTGCTTTGTGGGTGATATTATTTAAAGTGTATTAGGACACTCAACTATAAAGGGTTTCTATTTGTTTTGTCTCCTGTAATAAAAGTTTGGTAGCATTTTTTATGTTAGTGAAAAAGAGAAAACTTTTAGGGATTTGCACAGTCATTTCATAAAAGTATTTTTAAGTAGTCTCAAAAAACCATTTTGGATTAGAAGGTATGAAAGCACCTCCAGAAACAATGGCAGAGAAATATTTTTCCAAAAAACATTTTTAAATGATAAGATTGGTATATGAGCAATATACGTAAATAAAATTCATTTTTTTTGAAATTGAGGTACTACTATTGGTCCAAATTGGAACATTATTCATATATTTTTTGTTTCTATAGCAACGCTGAATGTTATTGGATATATCTAGTCAGTGATTAAATTTTTTTACAGGAGATTGGCTGATATTTCAGAAGTGTTATACTGTTTCAGTTTTGAAGAGGGCTTTTAGAAGCATTATTTTTACATTGTATTTATTGGCTTATAAGTCTCTTTACTTATTATTATTTTCTGAACCATTTGAGAGTAAGTTGCAGACACGATGTCCCATCACCCCTAAATCCTTCAGTATGTAGTCTGAGAATACTCTCATATATGACCTCAGTACAACCATTAAAATCAAGACGTTAACATTGATGCAACACTGCTATCCAATCCACAGACCCTTTTCAAATTTCAGTGATTGTCCCAGTGATATCCTTTATAGACATCCTTTTCTTTCTGGTCCAGGATCAAGTACCTGGCAAGAAGTATGTTAGGAATCTAGTTCAGATAGACTGTATCAGGTCTGTACTACTCACTCTTATTACAAATAACTTATTAGACTGATTGGAGTTTGACCACTCTGGAGTTCCTGATTGTTAGTTCCTTGGTTTGTGCCCTGACTTTTGATCACAATGTATTCTTTATGCTTTGTTCTGGACTGTCAGCCTTTGCCCATACTACCTAACCTGAAGCTCACTGCTCTTTTGATCCTAGCAGTCAGTTCATCTTTTTTGTTTCCTTATCCTAATAATATGGAAGGGATAATTTTACCATACGAGGTCCTCATGCGTCAGTTACCTCTTCTTTGTAGGAGTTAGGCACAGTATGAAATTATTGGCATTACGAATAATTTTATGTGTCACAGCCAGCATTGGGACTGTATAAAGCTGAATAGAGCTAAACACAGCTGTGTGTGTGTATGTTATATTCTGCCGTGAATCTTGGGGTAGGCAGAATGTACTCAGGAATTATTTTGGATTATGTTCCTACTTATAGGCTCTGTAATCTTAGCCTGGTTGCCTCAAAATCTTCAAGTGATAGCTTGTTATTTCACTAGGGAATGAATTAATGAAATCAAAGCCCACTATTTGGGATTGGTTGCAACTCTTGGAATAGATCATTATAGACAGAATAAATATTCACTGCTTAAGAATTAAATAGCTGATATTAGAATGATATAGATTTGCGTTAGTTTTTAAAGGTTGGATGTCTATTTCCTACAAGTAAGTTTATTATAATTTTGATTACTCGATAAGCTTTAATGATGTTTGGAAATAGGCATATTAAAAGTTGGCTAGCTTCTAAATAGTAGGTTTTCCAAAGAGGAGTCAGATTAAAAGGTGGCATAAACTTTTGGTTAAAAGTCATAATTTTTCTTAATGATAAAATATTAAATTTAGGTTTAAAGACAAATTAGATGAGGAATTTGTGTTATCAGAGAAGTAGTGATTTGATTTCTGGAAAATACATTGAGAAAGGAAAAAATTTTCTGTGCAATTGGCCTCTAGCACATGCATGACGAATCCTTTATAAATTCATGTGACCGTGCATTAAGAGCTGCAAATTATTGAGTAAAATGCAACTTGCCTTTGGTTTTATTAATTTCTCAGACTTGTGCGCCCTCTTGTGTTTAATTCATAGTTAAGACTGTTCTGCATTGTGTGGCTTTCAGTTAATGGTTTGGATTGGTATATGTACATTTTTGAAGAGATTAAAAATTTTCAAGTATAATGATAAATATTCAATGCATATTACCTAATTTCATTATTACAAGGGAAAAGAATGTTAAGCATTTCCCGGGTTCTGTTACCTACATTTACTTTTACGTACTCCATATCAAATTTTATATTTAATTACTGCATTTATCGAGATATGTGTCCTTGAACATAGTTATTTTTTATAAGATTAAGCAGGTTTAATTATACTATAATTTTTATATGAAGCTTCTGTGGCTACTGTAGGTTATGTTAGGTGATCAAACGAAGTGCTTGGCACATTATTGGCCTTCAATAAATATTTGTTGAAAAGAAGAATGGAAGTATTATAACTGATTACTTGTGTTTTCTTATTAACTGAAAGAATTAAAATTAGTCAGATAATTGCCAGCTTGATATATTCTGAAAGACAGTGTGTTACTCTGATTCCAAAGGCATCTAGAGAACAAGTGACTTTTGATCTTTGGGTTAGTATTTAATTAAAATAGGACCTTTATATTTAATGGTACTTTAATAACCCTATTAAAATCTCAATCAATAGCTTTCTTCTAATTGACATGAAACTAGGGCCCCCCCTTATATGGACTTGCCATTGATTGAATTACTTTGATTGATTTGGTGGATCCCATTAGAATCAGATCAACTTTGGTGCACATTTATGAGCCATTGTGCCAAGCTGCTTATAGAAGCTTAGCAAGTGATGTCATAAACAGTGTTCCTTTCAAACAGGGGAGGAAATGAAAAGGTGATTATAAAGGGTTTGTTACCAAAGGTTCAGAATTTGAGAATGCCTTGCCTACCTTCTGGATAATAATAAAACCCTCTTGCATTTGATTCGTCTGGGCAATTGTAGGCTAAATCGTATAATTTGAAAAGGAGTTAAAGGACTTTATGGCTTTCTTGATTATATTCTCAAATTTGATAAAACTTACCTTTTAAAGAATGAGATGTAGAATCCTTCATATAAATCCCACATAATTCTGTAACTGTTGTCACAGAAAAGGATTTTTGTTCTTGGTTTTAGTGTTAATTTGTCCCATATGGCATCTTGCCTGCACTTGTGCCCTTGTAATTTTCATTGAACACGCATTTCACTGATAGTTTTGCAATTTACCGAATCACTAATTAAAAAAGAAATTACTTTAGGAAAAAGTTACCTATATAGTATATTTTTTCTAAAGATTTGCTTGCTGTGTCACAAGTAAACATACTCATAATGCTGTCCCTTTTGTTCTTGTTATATGTAGCATGTAGGTTTATATTTTCATCTTTTAACTTTGACCTCACCATTAGCAGATTTAAGAGAGCTCATTTTCTGTGTATCAAATGTATAGAGGAAATTTGCTGACTCTTCATATTCAGGATACTCTATAAATTATTTGACAAATATTTAGTAAATAGTAATTGCATGCATAGCACCATGTCAGTTATTCCTTGGTTTGAAGTGATACATTTGTTTGGTTTTATCTTTAGACAATTTATATATACGTAGAAGTACTTACAAATTTCAAATTGTATTTACTTTATTATTTCACTTTTTTCCTTGTTTCAATCCTTCGAGGTCAGCATAGTAGCCATTTTTATGATGACTTTACAGATGATGAAAACATCTTACATGTTAATTTTTTTTTATATAAGTATATTGACTAGTTGTCCTTCTTCTAGTGGCCAGTTACCCTGTTTATAATGATTTTGTTAGTATTCATAGTGGATTGGAAATAGTATAATGTGATTACAATATAATTCTCAGTCATTTCTTCTATGTTCCTGCCTACATATTGGAGGCAATTTTTAGCCCCCTCTACTATCCACATTTTGGTTAAGAAAACAGGGAAGAAATTGTTTAAACAAAAACAAACTAAAATACCAATTCAAAAGCTTGTATACATAGTTTCTTTTGTAGGGTCTTGGGTACTGTTACATTATAATAGTATCAGTTAAAAAAAAAAGGAGTGATATAGAAACAAAGTAGAATGGTGGTTGTTACAGGGAGGGGGAAACAATTCAGTAGGTGTAGAATTTCAATTTTGCAACATGAAAAAGTTCTGGAGATCTTTTACACAACACTGAATAAATTTAACACTACTGAATTATACACTTGAAATTAGCTAAGATGATAATTTTATGTTAATTATTTTATTATAATTTTTTAATTATAATAAAAAAAGACACATTAAAAGGGTAGAGAATACAAAGTTTAATATATCAAATGTTCAGGAACCTGCTCCTAGAATAAGCAAATGTTAATAATTTCTCCTCAGTGATTATTTGTGAGGTTAAATTTAATTGAATCTTGGCATTATAGCTTGTTATTAGAAGCTCTGCAGCACCTATATCATCTCAGGTGCCCTTAATTTTTAGGCTATTGCTGTATTTTGTTCAGTTAATACGACGAGAAGTATTCTTGCTTCTAAATCTATGTTACTTTTTTTTTTAATTCTGGTTTCTCTGGTAATAGGAAGAGATTTCTTACATTTAATGACATTTCCATACTTTTGCTCAGGAACTTCCTCTCCAGATGTCTGGCACTCATCATGAACTATTTGGAGATATCTTAAACTTTGCAGAATTAATGAATGATTAGCATAAGATCCTAGTAAAGTCATCTATAATGTACAGGGGTTTATGCAGGAGTGCTTTAGATTCTTCCGGTAATGACTGTCAAAATCTCATTATTCTAACTTCCATTAAAATGTTAGTAGACTGCTGTTTTATCCTTTAGTTTGAAGATTTAATTATAAAATAACTTTTTTACTAAAAAGTAATTTGTTTAAACAGAAAGGCTCTCTAACCGAAAGCATAGTAATTTTTCTTTCTCTGTATTAATTTTCCTTTTAGTGCTACCTATGATGCAAATGTAGCAATTCGAATCGGCAAATACATATTATGTAACCTTAAATAACTTCTCATCTTACTTAGAATGAAATTATTAGAAAGACCTCATCTTCCCCTTGCCTACCTCTCTGTTTAATCTTTTAACACTCTCTCATTGGCCCATTATAATCTAGCTACAATCTTTTTTTTTTTTTTCCTGTTCCTCAAATATTTGCATTTCTTGCCCAGTTTGGGCCTTTTGCACTTGCCAGCTGGAATTGTCTTTTCCACATATCGTTATGACTGGTTGGTTCTTTCTTACATGCAGATATCAACTTGAATATTGCTACCTAATCTGATATACCTACTTAGCCATCTGTGTTCTCATTGCCCTATTTAAATTTTCTCTATGGCTTTTCCTTCTACCTGATAATTTTTTTTTTTTTTTTGGTCATTTCCCTTGCTCCCTAGAATGTGTGCTTTAGGAGAGCACGGAGCTTGGCTTTTATTTATTTATTTTTTTTACCACTGTATCTCCCGTGTCCAGAACAACGCCTGTCTTGCAGTAAATGCTTAATAGTTGAACAAATGACTGAATGATTCATTATTTTGTCTTGCTATGTGCAAGACACTGTGAAAAGACCTGTGGGAGTACAGAGTTTAGTCACAGAGACTAACAGTCCAATAAGTGTGATATAAAAGTGTTAAGTCTTATAATAGAGGAATGTATAAAATGCCATGGGAGTCACAGATAGAAGAGTAACTAATTTCTCTTAGAGGTTGGTCATGGGATATTAGAAGTGAATTAATGCAGTAGTGCTTCATATTTCACATTAAACTGTTTTGTGGCACTTTGCTGATTAGTTAATGACTAGGTTTTGCATTTCTAATATTTCATTTAACTTTACTATTTACTTTTCTGTAAAAAGATGGTAATGATATTGATCTCAGGAATGCTGTAAAAATTGTTTAATGTTGGCTAAGTGCTTTGAAAATGTAAAATGTTGTATAAGCCCTGATGTTCTTAATTTAACTACCACTTTTATAATTGTTTTATTATGTACTGTTTTCCCAATTATTCAGATAAGAATAAATATGACAGTTTTTTTTAAAGAGGTTATTTAAGGAAGGCCTCATTTGTTATTTGATGTGGACTTTTTGCATTGTGTTTTCAATAGAAAATAATATCTGTATTTTCTCTTTATGCCATTTTCTCAGAAGAGTAGTAATGTACCATAACCCCCAGGAGGCAGTCATATACCAAGAACATTGTGTGCTTGGGTAAGCTTAACAGCAGTGTAAGCCTGTTAGTGATTAGTGACTTGATTTAACATGCAGAGACTTCCCTTTACTGATCAGATAGTGAAGGTTTCAACAGATATTTTAACTTTCCTTTTCCCATAGTATTGTGTTATCTTGTGTTTAAGAGTTTTTCTTCTCTAAAGAGAGGATCCTATCTATTTCAGTTGTTGGAGCGTAATAATATCTAAGGATTGTTATATACACAGTGGTATCTCACTTTATACTATATTATACTATCCTATGTTGTAGTACAGATTTTTCTAAATGTTATGAATAGATTGGAAAATTAATAAATTGAATCTTACTTTAAATTTATTTTGACAATGAGTTTCAACCTTTGTTTCTGTCCTAAAGTGCTAAGGGATAAATACATTTAAAACTCTAACAGTGGCTTGCTGCTTCAGTGATTCTCAACTTTTGGCAATTTTCTGCTCCAGATCTTAGGGAGTGTTATGTTTCATTATCTGAAGTTAAAGAGTCCTACTTCAGAGAATTTGGGTTAGCCATCTTCACAGAATTAGGGTGAGTGGCCATGAAAAAGAATATCATTCTTAATATTTTACCCTGCATCTCACTTATCCTTAAGGGTTTTTTTTTTTTTTTTTTATGTTAACAAACCAGAATGGTGTTTTTTAAAGTATGGAAATTTTAAAGATTTTTAACAGTGAAGTGGTTGGGCATTTATAGGTTCTTCTTGGGGGCCCCTCTGTGTGCTCCCATAATACCCTGTCCTTGTTCCTATCCTAAGTACTGACTTATCACACTGTATTATAACTGACTTAGTTTTGTCTATATCCCTGTGAGCTTCTTGAGGATGGGGACTTTGTTTTGTTCACTTATGTGTTCCAGGCCAAGCCTGGCACATAGTAAATGCTCAATGAATATTATAAATGAATGCTGAGTTTGTATAGACTTGAGATATTTTAACTAAAGATACTTAGTGCAGCAACAGAAGGATGTTACTTACAAAGGTTTTCTGCTGTACAAGGTGTTTGGAAGTTTTACATAGTACATGGTATCAGAGAAATATTGGGAAATTCTTATAGGGAATACTGGTTTCAGAGCTTCCAGTGGGTACTTAAAACTGGTTTTAGTCTGTGACAAAGAGATGAATACTGATAGGTTAGATATTTTTAGAAGATGGTTTGACACATTGTTTCATTGATTACTAATTCTAGAAATTACATGTAGTTGATATGAGACCTAGTGTTTTAACTCATTTCAAAATAGATGTTGAGGCTTGATTCTAATGTTTTATATTAACCTTTAAAAAACACTTCTGTATAAAAAGCATTCTATACTATATTCTATATGAAGGTATGAAACCCCTACTCTTCCTCTTGTGGTACCCTACCCTTATACCTACATGTGTATTTTCCTGAGACTGACTTTAGAGTCAGCACTGTATAGTTTGGGCAATGCTGCCAGTCATGTAACTTAAATAGATTAGTGGCATAAGATACTGTCCTTCTGTTGTTTACTTATAGAGATACTATAGTCTTTGGCTAAAGCTTGATTGACTGCACTTTCACCTGCCTATAGTTATGATAATTACAGTTTCATTACTATCTATACTAAAAACTGCAGAGCTCTATGTTACATAGGTTGGGGTGTGTGTGTGTGTGTGTGTGTGTGTGTGTGTGTGTGTGTGTGTGTGTGTGTGTGTGTGTGTGTGTGTGTTTGCTTGCTGTCATCTAGAACATGAGGAAATGCTTTTAAAAATACTTCAAGCTCTAGGATAAGACTTTTCAGTACAATTATTAATTTAGTTGTTTGGGATTCATTGACAAAGAAGTGCAAGGAATATTTTTCCCCCATTATAATGTATAAGAATTGAGAAAAACTTTTAAAAAATCTATTCTTTTTTTAAAGCTATGTAGAAACCTTGAATTCTTTGGGAGACAGATATGACCAGTTGGTAATAGCTTCGGTACTGGAAGTTAGGGAAAAGATTCTAATGCTTCATTTTACTCAGTTCCCCAGAATGTACATTTTAGGTCAAAAGGTCTGGTAAACTATGGTAATGTATATAATCCCTGATTAAAATCCTCAATTTATTAAAATTTCCAAATTATACTTTTGACTAGTCACCTACTTTCAGAGAATAAATGTTATGATTATCAATCTCATAATAAGGTTAATAAAAGCTATTAATTCTCTTTGTTGATGAAAGATAATATTAACTAATTAGCAGTTAAACAATAATGCTAGAGACTAAGTCATCTCTAAAATTCATTTTGTTTTTAAAGTTTTAGGTACAGCATCAATGTCTCATCACAACTTCCAGTACTTTATCTGTGCCTTAATTATAGCACTGGGGCCTTTTAATTTTTGCCTTTGTATCTTTCAAGAGTAGTTGTTAAATATACCAGTGAACGATTGAGAAAATTTGTTTTATCAAACTTGAGAAGCCTAGCTCTACATCTGATCTTTTCCCTGTGAATTCAAAGCTTCATTCCTGAGAAGTCATTCTTCCCCTGAGCAGTAAAACTAGTAAATGATCATAGAAAAAGAACCTTTGGATCTGTGGGCCCTTGGAGGCATAAAACAATAATTATGTGGGTATATATCTTTTAAATAACTCATTTTTGAATAGGTGATACATGCCTATAGCATGAAATTCAAGAAAGTGCAAAAGGGTATACAGTAAAAAGTAAGTTTTCCTTTCTGTCTTCTAGCCAGTTTCCTTCTCCAAAGGCAACTGCTATTACTAGATAGCTTTAAATCCTTCCCAGACTATTTGATGAATGTATAAATCTTTTTCCATATTTTGTACATACATATATATATAATAAATAAAATATTTTTATATTTTATATATCTTCACATAGATATATAAAAATCTATATATCTATGTCTAATTTGTATATGATTGTTAACAGTTTGGGATTGGATAAGGAAAATAGAGGTATTTAAAATACCTTAGGAATAAGAGTTTTAATCTGAGAATTAGAGTTTACATCAATATTAGAAGAGCTGGGGAGTGAATGTCAGGGAAGTCACCTTGGAAAGTCAGAGAAGGAGACACTGAAGACTTCCAGTGTTCTCAAAAGCTGATAGGGAAACTGCTGCAATTATCAGGGGTCTCTGAGAACTACTTCTGCCACCATGTCTTGGGCTGCAGCAATAAAGCAGGTGATTCTCAAGCACTTGTCCAAAGCCACTATGAATCTAACATTTGCCTTCAGCCACCTCAAAAAAGTAATGGCCTCTATTCTTTCCATATCTCACATGTATTTTTTCATTGGCCAAATGTAACCCAGATCAATACAGGGAAAGGGATTCTGGAAAATAATAGAGGAGTTTTAGAAGAGAGGGGTTGTGCCAAGTTAAACAGACAATGGTTAGTAAGATTTTTGACCCGGGAAAACTGCTGTGTCCCAAATGGAACTGTCATTCTTGCTTGTACACCAAGTGGCTGAGGTTTTTGATAAAAGCTAATAGGTTATAGACAACTTAGACAACAAAAAAGGAAACAAGCAAACAAACAAACAAAAAACCAATAAAAAAGAAGAATCAAGGGACTTCAGTGTCTTCAAAACCAATGAAGGAAAAAATTTCCAGAAGAATTAAGCAGTTAATTATAAATAATACTGTCATGAGAGAAAAGAGAAGAGGAAAAAGAAATCTGCTGGGTTTTAATTTGATGGATTTAGTGAGATTCAAGAGTAGTTTTTATGGAGTAGCCAGAGCAGAGATGTCCTATAACCAGTCAGTATCATAATAATCACATAAATGAAGAAAAGTTTATCAAATCAACTTTGTCTTACTCTATCACCTTTTAATCATATCTTCAGATCCTTTTCTGCTACATCGTTTATAGTATTAAATATAAATACCCAATTGGAATGTAATACTCTTATAATTGTCAGAACAAAATAGTGTATACCTAGAAATTACACCCTAGCTCATTTAGGTAAATTATCTTCATTTGAGTTAAAAAAATCTTTGAGTCATATTGTTTGTCATCCGTTATATTCCCAGGCACAATAACGAAAAAGTACATAGACCAATATTAATTAATTGTCTTGATATAATATTATATTTATATAAGATGTAACCATTGGCAGGAACCTGGTGAAAGGTATATGAGATCTCTGTTCTATATTTGCAACTTCTTGTGAGTCATGAATCTATAATTATTTTAAAAATTTTAAAAAGTACATGGACCTGGAATCGTGTCTAGGAATCTACTTATTAGCTGAGTCACCTTGGGAAATCCTTCTATTTTTCTGTTAGCCATTTTATAGATAGTTACCATATCTATAAAATGAGGTTAATGATAATACATCTCTCACAGGATTGACATAAGAATCAAATCAGTCTTTTTGAAAACATTTGTAGACAGCAGAGCTCTATGGGAATCTTACTTAAAATTGTATGCTTTTTATAATTAAGAATACTTGTAATTATTAAGGTTTTTTTTTTTAACAGACCATTTGACAAATTCATCAAATTCACTTTGAAGCTTTGAAATTTCTAAGATTATATTTCTTCTAAATTTGGTTTTACCTGTAAACAATCAGGATACTCTCAATATTATGTATAGGACAAACATTTTTTCAGTGGGGTATGGTCCCTTTTGGATTAAATTCCTAGTTTCATTGTCTTAGGAACAACAGCTTGAAGCTATCATTTGCAAATCTTGTCATCATTTTTAGGGCCAGTAGGTTTTATAATCTATTTTTGGGGCTAGATTGAATAAAAAGAATAGGGCCTTATGGCTCTTAGCAGTTGTAGTCCCTTATATTTCCTTAGTCACTAATAGGCCACTGACTTATGAGTTTTGGTTTTTTCATTCAACAAATGTTAATGGGGTAACTATTACATGCTGGATAATGTTATAGGCACTTGGGATAAATCTGTAAACCAAAAGAAAAGGTTGCCTTCAACTGAGATGAGCTTTCTGATGGGACAAAAAAGAAATAAATGATAATCAAAACAAACATATAATACATTAGAAAGTGATAGTGCTGTGGAAAATAAAAAAGCAAAGCGAAAGTAGTGTTGGTGAGAGGGAAGGGAGTGAGGGTGTGTTTTATGTAAAAGGTAATACTTGAGCAAAAATTTAAAGGAAGTAAGGGAGTTAACTATGAAGTTGTTTGGAGGAAGAGCACTCTAAGTAGGGGGAACAGCTAAAGCAAGGCCCCTAGGCAGGAGGGTACATGGCTCATTTGATGAAGAAGATTTATAGGAGAAAGTAATAGGGCATTAGGGGGCCAGATCATGTAGGTCATTGTAAGCCATTTTAAGAACTCCGGCTTTTACTTGGGAAATGTGGACAATTAGAGGGTTTTGAGCAGAGAAGCACTAATCTAACTTACCTTTTAAGAGGAAAGAATAAGAGCACAGAGACCCGTTAGGAGGCCATTGCAGATGTGAGAGATGATGATGGTAGTGTGGAGACAGTGATATATATCTAGTTATGCCCAGATTCTGGATACATCTTGAAATAGTGCCACCAGTATTTTCTGACAGTTTGGAGGAAATCAAGGATGATTTCAAGGTATTTTGCCTGAGCAACTGGAAGGATAAATTTGCTATTAACCAAGATGAAGAAGGTTGTGGTTGAAGTTGGACTGGGAAGATTGGGAGTTTGAAATATCTAAAAGACATCCAGTCTATGGCCAGGCCACCCTGAACTAGCCCGATCCCGTCTGATCTTGGATGCTAAGCAGGATTGGGGCTGCTTAGTACTTGGATGGGAGACCACCTAGGAGGATCGGATGCTGTAGGCATAAAAAATAAAAAATAAGGGATTATAAGATGACAAGGTCCTTGCAATCTGTGAGGTCAACCAAGGGTTGCCGCACTTAAAATAAATAAATGAATGAACGAACAAATAAATAAATAAATAAATAAATAAATAAATAAATAAATAAATAAATAAATAAATTAAAAAAAAACAAAAAAGACATCCAAGTGAAATACTGAGTAGGCAGTCAAATATATAAGTCTAGACTTTTAAAGATATGAACTAGAGATATAAATTTGTTTTTAAAACTATGATACTGGATATAATTACCGAGGGGAGGTAGATAGAAAAGAAAAGAGGTCTAAGGAGGTCTGGATGTGCTCTACCATTCAGAGGTCAGGGAGGAGATAACAAGTGAAGGAGATTGAGGAGGAATGATGAATGATGCAGAAATAAACGAGAGTGTGGCATCTCAGAAGCCATAATATAACTTATTGGGCCAGTTATCATTGACATGAGCATAATCAAGATGCTGAAAATATATTTGATATCAAAAGATGCTTTGTGACTCTTTTTCCTGAAAGTAGTGGTTTTAATTTAAGTGGGTGTGGAAGTTGCTGATAACATTCTATAAATGTCCTTTAATTGAAATATTTTAAAAAGTCACAATTTCTGTAATTGTTTTGCAGAGGTTTATTGATCCTGCTGATTCATTGCTTAAGCAGATATTTTGCATCATTGCTGGAGATTTTGAGAGTTCTTGCAGATTTGTTCTAAATTTTTCATGGAGATTACTGAGGCCCTCTATGAGATTTAGAAATTGGAGGATGCCCATAAGATCAAATAGGAAGTTATAGGAACCTTTTTAAGTTCCCTGTTTTTTTTCTTGTTAAACTGAATAAAAAGTTGTTAATATCATTAACTATCAAGCCACTGTTCAAATTTATAATTTTCTCATTAAGATCATAATTAAAAAAAATCAGTTTATTTGTTTGGATCCAGATCTATTTAAGGTCCATACATTATGATTGCTGATATGTCTCTTAAGTCTTTTTTAATCCTTGGTTTTCCTCACAGTTCTCTGTTATTTTTATAATTCAGCTAGAGTTAATTGAAAGAAGTTGCCGCAAACTCCATTGACTTCATAAAACTGGATTTACATATAACAGTCCCTTTTAGGAAAAGTGTCACTAAGAATGCACAACAAGATTATTTAAATAAAGTAGAGATTGAAAAATAGAGGACTGGTGGTTTTATCTTTTAGGATTTAGGAATGCTCGAAGTAAGAATTGGAGGGCCTCCTTTCAGAATATCTCAATGCTACTTTATTTTTCTTAAGTAGTTAAAGAGAATAAGAGCTAAGAAGTCTTGAGCATAGTATATACATAAGTTAAAGACAATGTTCAATGAAACATACATAGTTTTTTCTCTAGGATCTGAAAACATGAGGTTAGTTGTGTATTTCATAAATTATTTTTGAAATGTTACTTTAAAAAAATCACCTTGGGATTCTAGTCTTTGGAAGAGAATAAATAACCAAAAGGCAGTTTTATAATATGAGTGAACAGGTTTTCAAGAGCACCAGGAGCAGCATGTAAACCCTCAGTTTAGGCATTCCCAGTCAATTCGTAAAGTTAGGAGTAAAGGTGCAAAAGTTTATCCAAAATTGAGGCTTTTTCTGTGGCTCTGGAATAGAATGAAGTCTGGCCTAGTACCTTGTCTGCTCATGGTAGTTGAGGGTCTTCAAGTTCAAAGGTATTTCACTTTTTGTACTATTGTGCTAATGTCATATCTGGATGTTAGAGAAGCAAAGAGAAATGAATTCAGTTGCTTCCTTGAACTAAGAATCCAGTAGGAGAGATTGACATAAAGCTATGTCTTTTCCATTTCAACTGTTGTTATTTTAAAAAAAGGCCTTTTCTGCTAGTCTTTAATATGTTAATCAAAGTAAGTCAAAATTCCCTATGTGTTAGTTCTAATATCTGGGCTAATTCTGTTGGGTGCATTGTCTCTTGACAGTGTGTTATTTTTTCTTGTTTCTTTGTGTGTCTCATATGTTTTGGTTGCAAGTAGACATCTTGTGTAGAACAGTAGACACTGAAGACAATAGTATTCATGCCTAGAAATGGTCATGCCTCTTCCTTTGCTTGGCCTTTGTTGTAGGACTTGTATCAGATTAGTCAGAGGCTGAACTGAGTTTTGGGTTTTGTTGTTGCTATCCTTGTCCTCAGTTCACCATAGGCTTCATACTCATCTAGTGTTTTTTTTTTTTTTTTTTTTTTTTTTTAATATTCATCTAGTGTTACCTTGTGCTGAGGGTGGGAGAAGGTTTACCAGAGACTTTTTCTCAAAGTCTGACCCACCCTCAGCTTACCTTTGTAGGTACAAAGATATCTACCATCTTAGACAGGATCTTTTTCCACATTCTTGCCTTCCCCCTAACAGATCTGCCATTGTTTGTTACTCAGTGCCTCCTAACTTGGTATTAGGGGTTGGGGGTGGGGAGCTGTTCTGGTTCAGCCTTAGGCAGTTGCTGTGTTGGGGTTCCTGACCCAAGTTCCCTCAGAGGTAGGAGATGATCTGGACCTAGAACATTTTCCTGTCTCTTACCCTGCCTCAGGTCTTTTTTCTGGTCCTCTGTCCAGCTTATAGCTTTTGTTCTGTAGGGGAGAAGGATTCTGATAGGACGTTAGGGCTTTCCTTGGATCATCTGTTGCTTTCCTCTACTGAACCTGCACCACAAAGGAGGTCTCTGGTTTCTCATACTGCCGCCACACTTTCTCCCCAGTACCAGGTAAGATCTCTAGAGAAGAATCTGTGAATGGGTACAAAGTTCTCATGTTCTGTGGCTCCCAGGGGTTCTGTATTGTCATGGTAGCCCATACTTGACATTTTGCATTTTGTTAAAAATTTTGGCTGATTTTTTCTACCATGTGTATGGCACTTGGTATCTGTGCCAGGTAAGCAAGTACTTGTCTTCTATTTCTCCTTGGAGACATCTGTGTTTCTTTAGATTTCAGGATAGTTGGTTTTCTTACAATCTTAGCTGTCTAATGATTTCTAGAAAAGTTACATTTTTTAGATTACCTTTTTAAAATTTTATTTTATTATTAGTTTCAAGTATACAGTACACTGGTTAGATACGTATATAGTTTATGAAACCATCCCTCTGATTGCTCTTTCTCTCCTCTGGCTACACACCTAGCCATTACATTAATGCTGACTGCATTCCCTTTGCCGTGCTCCCCACCCCTGTGACCATCTATCAACCACTGTCTTGTACTTCTTTAACCCTTTACCCCTTTCTCCAGCCCCCCTAAACCCCCTCTCCTAGGGCTGTCACCAGATTGTCCTCTATATTTGTGAGTCTGTTTTTGATTAGTTTATTCTTTTTGTTCCTTAGATTCCATATATAAGTGAAATCATATGGTATTCATCTCTCTCTGTCTGACTTATTTCACTCGGCATAATAATAACCTCTAGGTCCATCCATGTCATTGCGAATGTTAGGATTTCATTTTTTTAATGGCTGAGTAATATTCCATTATATATATATGAACCATAACTTCTTTATCCAATCATCTGTTGATGGGCATTTAGTTTGCCTTTTTTTTTATTATAAGAGTGGGAGTAACTCTATTTCTAGTATTCTACATCCTAAATGGAAGCTAGGAAGTATTTATAATGTTTTAAAATTTTAAACTTTGTTTCTATCATAGCCAACTTAAATGGCATTTAAAGATAAATTAGTTCTAGTGATTAATGATAGAAAGTATAATGCCCCATTACAGAAGTTTACAGCTTTATACATATTTCTAATTATATTTTACTGAAAGTGTTTTTATAAGTATTTATTTTTTATAGTTTAGAGAAAATCACTGATATTTTAGAAATTTTAAAAAATTTGACTTTAAATGTTTATTTAAATTGGGATTCTTTTACAGTTTAAAATTCAAGATAATAGAGCTAAAATGTCTTTACAAAAAATTCAAATTGTGGTACAAGTGCATGGTTTTAGCATTGTTAATTATAAAAATTATTATTTAAATATATTTAGTTTTCCCTAATTTATAATAAGTCCAATGAAAGGTGATGCATCATACTTATGTATTACTCATGAAAAAATATAGCTATGGTAAATTTTGTTAAGTGTATTTTACCACAATAAAAAACTTGGAAAAAATATAGCTGAGATTCTTAGGGCAAGATGGTGTAGAGTGTAGAAGCTTTATGCATCTCCTCTTGTGACCACACCAGAAATGGGACAAAACACAGAGAAAACAGCAAGCAGAGTTACCTGGGATCTAGATGAACAGAAGTACTACAACTAGGGAGAAAAATAAGAAATCACCCTGCAGCGGTAGGAGGGGGCAGAGATGCAAGGCTGTCCAGTTCTGAATGGCTTAGCTAGACAGGAGCTGTGGGAGTTGCAGCCACAGGTGCAGATGTTTTTCTTGGGAGGGCTGTGACTGTGACTGAACTTTCGTGGTGATGTACTTGCTGGGAGCTCCAGCGTGGGTCAGCTGCTGGTGAGGGGGCACCAGGGACATATGGGGGGATGCTGAATTGTCACGGCTTCAGGGCAAGGGCCGAAGGCAAAGCTTTCTCCTGGGCAGAAGTGCTGGTGACCCATTGTTCCTCTGTTGAGTGTAGCATTCAGATGGAGCAGCTGCCATAACTGAGATGTCATCAGACTGGATAACAAAGATCACTCTGCCCAGAGGACTCTCTGAAACTCCATCCATCCCAACTCGTGGCCCTTCCCAAGCCACATCCAGTGGAGTCCTTGCTATGCTCTGTGCCCCTTGCTGAGAGCTCCAAGCCCCACACTGGTGGCACCCGGCCTCAGTTTCTGGCATGGCCTCTCGAGGCAACTATAAGTACAGCATGGGAATCAGCCATATGAGGGTAGCTTGCTGAATTTTAACAGGTGGCCCTGGAGGGGCACACACTGGTGCTAAACTTGGCCTGCAGCTGAACCCCTCTCAGAACTGTGCCACTAGATACCTTTTACACAAAGCCAGTCTAATATGACTGGGAGACTTAGAAGCATTCCTTAATATATAGAAAGGCAGCCAAAATGAGGAGACAAAGAAGCATGTCCTACATGAAAGAACAGAACAGTGCTCCAGGAAAAATGGAGACAAGCAATCTACCAGATGTAGAGTTCAAAACACTGTTTATAAGGATGCTCAATGACTTAGGGGAAGAGTAGATGAACTCAGTGAGACCTTAAATAACGAGATAAAAAACAAAAATGGAGATAGAAATTATAAAAGGGAACTAGTCAGAAATGAATACAATATCTGAGATGAAGACTGTATTAGAAGGAATCAACAGAGTGGAGGAAGCAGAGGATCGAATCACTGATATAGAAAATGGGGTAGTTGAGGACACCCAATCAGAATAGCAACAAGAAAAAAGATTCCAAAATAACGACGATAATATAAGGAACCTATGGGATAACTTCAAACATAACAACATTCGCTTTATAGGGGTGCCAGAAGAAGATGAGCAATAAGTTGAAAACCTATTTAAAGAAATGATAGAAAGCTTCCCTCACCTGATGAAGGAAATAGACATAGAACCACAGGAAGCTCAGAGAGTCCCGAAAAGATGAGCCCAAAGAGGCCCACAGCAAGACTCATCATAATTTAAATGCCAAAGGTTAAATACAAAGAGAGAATCTTAAATGCAGCAAGAGAAAACCAGTTACCTACAAGGAAGCACCCATAAGACTGGAAGCTGATTCTAAAAAGAAACTGTGTAGGAGAGAAGGGCTTGGCACAAAATATTTCAAGTGATGAAAACCCAGGATCTACAACCAATGTTATTTTATTCAGCAAAGCTATCATTTAGAGTCAAAGGACAGATAAAGAGCTTCTCAGACAAGAAAAAGGTAAAAGAGTTCATCACCACCCAGTCACTATTACAGGAAATGTTGAAGGGACTTCTTTCAGAAGAAAAAATATGTAGCAAAAATATGAATAAAGAATGACAATAATATGTACCTATTAACAAGTACTTCAAAAGAAAAATAATTAAGTGCTCCATTTAATAGTAAGGGTGGCTAAATAGATAAGAAAACGACCCTTACATATGCTGCCGACAAGAAACCCACTTCAGGCTAAAAGATACACACAGACTAAATGTCAGGGGATGGGAAAAGATATTGCATGATGGATCTGGAAGGTATTGTGCTGAATAGAGTAACCCAGATAGAGAAAGACAAATGCCATATGATTTCATGTGTATGTGTAATCTAAAGAACAAAATAAACAACAACAACAAATGGGAACAAACTCATAGATACAGAGAATATTTTGAGGATTACTGGATAGGAGTGGGGTTGGTGGGGTCGGTGAAAAAGGGCAAAGGGATTAAGAAGTTCAAATGGGTAGTTACGAAGTAGTCATGGTGATATAAAGTATAGCATGGTCAGTAATATGGTAATAAATATGTAAGGGGCAAAGGGGTACAAGATTTATTGGAGTGATCACTTTGTGAATTATAGAGATCTCTAATCACTATGCTGTACAACAGAAACTGATATATTATTGTCTACCAACTATAATTGAAAAAAACTCATTGAATTGTACACTGTAAATATGAGCAACTAATTGTCTATATTTCAGTAAAAAAGGAAAATATATAGCTGAAAATTATATAAGTATCAGAAGAAATTTGATCTCACGTAAGAAAACATTTGGTTTAAGCACTTTCTATATATTTTTTAAATGTGTCAGATACCCAGCATTACTAGCTAAATATCAACATCTAAGGACTGATGATAAAAGAGAAGTATCTTTTCTGGTCTCAGGTCCATTATGGCTCCCTTTCTTTCCATTGTTGTTAGGTCAAACCATCATCTTTAAACTTTAATTACTTTCCTCTTTTCAAACAAAGTCTTGCCTTCTCCTTTACAGGGAAAATAGAGATCATCAGGTTTTAATTTTATCTATTTCCTGTCATCCGTAAACTCTTTGTACTATAAACATACATACATTCACACTTAATTGATTTCTCTTTCCAATCTCAGATGAAGTGAGCTTTCTCTTCTCATCCAAGGTTAATCTTTTGCATGGACTCTGAGTTCCATTTTAACTTATCTTTTCTAAAGCCTTGTCCCATTAGTTACTCTATCACTCTTTTAAAATTTTAATCTTCCTATAGATCTTTAACTGCTTTAATCCTGCCTTTCTCTCATCAATTCTACATTGACCTGTGAGAGACTGAAAAAGACGCTAGTTTTATAATCCCAGGCTCACCAGAATGAACTTGGGCAGGTCACTTAGCTCCTTAGAGAATTATAAAATGGAGATGAGGTTTACTACAAGTTTGTTTTGAGGATTAAGTGAAGTGGAATAATCAATATGAAGCACCTTCTTTCAAGTTCGAACACATGATAGCTTCTCCAGGATATTTGTTCCCCACTTCTTTCTTCCTTCAATATGCAGACTTATTGAAAGAATGACCTGTATTTGCAATCTCTATTTCCAGTGAGGTTTGCAACCCCACTACTTTACTGTACCTTCTCAGTCTTATATTTTGAGTGGTGTCCTAATTGTCAAATCCAGACCTCCAGTGTTACTTTCTTTTTCCAACTCCTATGGTCATACTCTCACAAAGCAGCCAGAAAAAGCTTTCTAAAATGTAAACCCAACCTTTTAGTAATTCTCCAACATCTGCAGGATGAAGTAAATAATTTCTGGTAAAGAAAGCACTCTTGCTTTAGATCTGCACTGTGTAATAGGGGGGTTACTAGTCATACATGACTATTTAAATTTAAATTCAAGTTAATTACAATTCAATAAAATATAAAAAGTCAGTTCCTCAGACACACTAGCCACATCTGAAGTGTTCAATAGTCATATGTGAGTAATAACTCACATATTAGTCAGCTAAGATATAAAATATTCTCATCACATAATGTTCTCTTGGAGAATGCTGATCTAATTCAAGATATCTTTAAAAAAGTGAGACAGATTGGCAGTATACCAGACCTAGCTGAGTTGGGCAAGGGAAGCAGAGGTGATGATGCTAGAGAGCTCATTTTATTAATCTGCAGAATTAAGTTTCTTCGGAGGAAGCTGGAGAGATGGGAAAAAATGTCATAGGTGATAGAGGCTTTGTTCATCCCTCTTGTGACCAAATCAAAGTTGTGACAGAAACATGGAGCAAACAGCAAGGAAAGTTGCCTGAGAGCTAGATGAACAGAAACACTACAACTGGGGAGAGAAATAAGTAATCAACCTGCAACGGTAAAAGGTAGGAGGGATTGAAGATGTGAGGCTGCCTGGTTCTAAGCGACTGAGTAGGACAGAGGCTGTGGCACCGGCAGGCGGCAGCTGCAGATGCCTGTTAAAGGGGCCGTGTCTGCGAGCGGACTTTTGCGGTGACAGACCTGCTCACTTGGAGCACCAGTGCCGGGTTGGCTGCATGCACCAGGAACTTATAGCAGGATGCTGAGTTGTTGGAGTGAGGGCCGGAGGCGAGGCTCTCTCCAGGGCAGAATTTCCGTTGTTCCTCTTTGAGCTCTCTCTGCTCCCAGTGTGTGGAGGCAGTGTTGCCATAGCTGAGATGTCATCATCGAACTGGATAACAGAGGTTGCTGTGCCCAGAGGATTCCCTAAAACTCTACCTCCCCAACTCCTGGCCCCACCCAAGCCACATCCAGATGTGTCCTCTGTGAGACAGGTGCTCCTTGCTGAGCAGTGCCTAGACTAACACTGATGGAAGCTGGCCTCGGTTTCTGGCCATGGCTTCTTGAGGAAACTATAGGCACAATATCTATGGATTGCTTGCTGAATCTTAACAGATGGACCCAGAGGGGCACAGGGTCAAAAACTAGTCTGCAGCTGAGCCCCTCTCAGGCCTGTGCCACTGGACACCTACTACACAAAGCCGTGCAAATGAGACCGGGAGACTCAGGAGCTTTGTTTACTACATAGAAACAGACACAGAAGGGCAGCCAAAATGGGAAGACAAAGAAGCAGAAACCGTATGAGAGAACAGAACAGAGATCCAGGAATAATGGAGTCAAGCAAGCTACCAGATGCAGAGTTCAAAACACTGGTTATAAAGATGCTCAATGAATTTAGGGGAAATGTAGATGAACTCGGTGAGAACTTTAGCAAAGAGAGAAACGTAAAAATGGAAATGGAAATTATAAAAGGGAACCAGCCACAAATGAAGAACACATTATCTGAGATGAAGAGTATATTAGAGGGAATCAACAGAGTGGATAAAGAAGAGGATCGAACCACCGATACAGGATGAGGAAGCCAAGGACACTCAATCAGAACTGTAAGATAAAAGAAGCCAAGACTATAATAGTAATTTAAGGTGCCTATGGGACACAATTAAATGTAAAAACATCCATGTCATAGGGGTACCTGAAGGAAAACAAGACGCTTAAGAGCTATTGGAAGAAATAATGATGGAAAACTTCCCTCACCTGGTGAAGGAAATAGACATATAACCCCAGGAAGCTCAGAGTCCCAAGAAAGAGGAACCCAAAGAGGCCCACACCAAGGCACATCATAATTTAAATGCCAGTGGTTAAATACAAAGAGGCTCTTAAAAGCAGCAAGAGAAAAGCAGTTAGTTATCTACAAGGGCACACCCATAAGACTGGCAGCTGATTCTCAAAAGAAACTATGCAGGACAGAAAGGCTTGGCACAAAATATTTCAAGTGATGAAAACCCAGAATCTACAACCAAGAATACTTTATCCAGCAAAGCTATCATTTAGGGTCGAAGGACCAATAAAGAGCTTCCCAGATAAAAATAAGCTAAAGGAATTCATCACCACTAAGCCAGTATTACAGGAAATATTGGAGGGACTTCTTTAAGAAGAAAAAACATGTATCAAAAACATGAATAAAGAATGGCAATAACTACATTCCTATCAACAAGTACCTCAAATGGAAAAGAATTAAGTGCTCCAACCAAAAGATAGAGTGGCTGAATGGATAAGAAAACATGACTCCTACATTCGCTGCCTACAAGAGACTCACTTCAGATTAAAAGACACACACTGACTAAAAGGAAGGAGATGGGAAAAGATATTGCTTTGATGGTCTTAGAGAGTATTGCACTGAATGAAGTAGGGCAGATAAAGACAAATACCACATTATTTCACGGACATGTGTAATCTAAAAAACAAAATAAACACCAATAATATCAAAAACTGAAACAAACTCATAGATATAATGAATATTTTGAGGGCTACCAGACAGGAGGGGAGTTGAGAGGGACAGTGAAAAAGGGCAAAGGATTAAGAAATATAAGTGGATAGTTACAAAATAGTCATGGAGATACAAAGTGTAACATAAGAAAAATAGTCAACGATGTAATAAATAGGTAAGGGAGAAGAGGAGTACTAGATTTAGTGGGGTTATCACTTGAGCTCTAATCACTATGTTGTACAATTGAAACATATATTATTGTATGCCAACTATAACTGAAAAACTCATTGAATTGAACCATGTAAATATGAGCAACTAATTATCTATTATATTTCAATAACGATGGGGAAAATAAATAGCAAAAAAAAAAAATCACAATGTAGCTATTTTGTTATTTCAGAGGACATCCCTGGTTGCATTCAGTAGTCATTCACTCAAAATATATTGGATGTTCCACATTTCTATTGGCCAGTTAGATCCATGATCTGCTAATACTGAATGCTATAGCTGCCAGAGCTGTTGGTGAAATGTGGGGAGATCTGGACACCTATGCTACTAAGTAGAGGGAAAATTATTCCCGTTAGCTCACATCTATCCACCTGCCTTTCACCAGTGTTAAAACCTGATATAATAATCTTGTAAAAATCTAGTTAAAAAAAAAAAAAACCAATCATCTGAAGGCATAACCAGGGCTGGAGGATCCATTTCCAAGGTACTTCACTCACAGGCCTCACAAATTGATGCTAGCTGTTGGCAAGAGGCCTCAGTTCTTCTCCATTTGGGGTTTTGGTCAGCTGCTTGAGTGTCTTCCCAATATGGCAGCTTCACCCAGAGTGAGATATCCAATAATGGGCAAGGTGGAAGCCACAATGTCTTTTATGACCTAGCCTTAGAAGTTACACTCCTTCATTTGTGCAGTATCCTATTAGTTATGAAGGTCAGCTCTATTAAGTGGGGGAGAAAACCACACAAGAGTATGAATTAATATCGGGAGGAGTCATTGTATATCATCTTGGAGGCTGGCTACCTGGCACAGTTTTACCTACAGCGTCTTTAAATGTGAATTTATTTTTACTAGTTCTACTTTGTATAGATTGTGTTTCCTGTATCTATAGATTCAGATCTTTCAACAATTCCAGAAAATTCTCAACTGTTAATTCTCTAAGTATTTTCTGTCCTAGAAATTTCTAGTCTCACTTTCTGGGGTTATTATTAAGCCTATATTAGACCTTCTTATTCCATTTTTATTAATCTCTGTCATATATCCATTTTTCTGCCTCTGTGCTTCATTTTGTGTGATTTAGTCAAATCTATCTTCCAGTTAATTATCTCTTTAGCTATATCTCATTTGTTGTTTAACCACACCATTGAGGTTTTATTCTGACATTTTTCACTTCTAGACATTCTATTTGGTTCTTTTTCAAATCTTGTCTTATTTAATAATCTCTTGCTGCTTGCTCATTTTTTTGAGTCCATCTCTTATTTTACACAGTTATTTAATATTCTATATTAAATATTTTACACAGTAATTTAATATTCTGTACCTGATCCTCCCAATATGTGAAGTCTGTTTTTTCATACAACTCCTTAACAATGACTTGTTCTCTTGTGTGATTGGTTAGTGATCTTGACTGTTATCTTACTATCTGCTTGATCTTACTCTGAAAGAATCCTAGGGGTCAAATTAAGGATGCTTTTCTTCCAAGAGAATTTGTATTTGCTTCTGCCAGGAACCATGGTGCTCTATCAGTCTTACTTTAGTTCCCTTCTGTGGTTCTTGGCTTAAAACTGGAATCTCGTATTCAGCTTTCTTACCTTGTCATCAGCCCAAGGTTTAGACTCCCAACTGCTGTGCTGATATATGGGCATTTACTTAGAGTGTAAACTTTCATGTGTGCCTATCTTTTACTATACCTGTTTTAGTTTACGGTTCTTAGTTGAGAATTTGTTGTTGTTGTTGTTGGTTTGCTTTGCTTTGCATTTGAGGGATATTATAAGATTTCCCTTATTTTCTATGAGTCCAGCAATGTATTATCCAATGCTTTGCAGTGAAAGGTTCCTTTAACCTAACTTTTGTATTACTCTTCCAGAAGTGAAAATCCTCAAGTCCTTTTCTTAGCCACTCATCTTTTACCTAATAAATAATTCCAGAGAAACTATCATGGACTCATTTTAATATATATAAGTAACTCATCATTTTGAGTTTATTTGCATGGGAAGATGTAAATTATCACCAAGAAGTAAAAACCTTAGGGTGTTTTAATCACATAGCATCTTGTTAATGTGGACCTCATTAATGTAGACATCAACATGTAACGAGGATAGAGCATGTGAGAAATATTGCAAAGTCTGAATAACAAAATTTCCTGAAGAATATTAGTTTATTTCTAAGTGCACAGTGACCATAAAAAGAGTTGCTATGTAGAAGGCCTGCTCAAAATTGACTGCTTGAAAATGGTTTACAGTAGTTAATCATGCCCCTCGCAATCTTTACCTTATCTGCGTGCTTTGAAATATTTTTTCCACAAAGGCTAACTGATATATCCTAATCCAAAATATTGATTAAAATGTCATTAAATAGTTTGATTTAGCCAAGCTTGTACAATCTTGATGACTTCAAATATAACTAAAAAGCTCAGTCTCCAATGTATTGCAAAATACTCCAGCTGCAGTAACTTAAGTTTTTTGTTTGCTTGTTTAGATACTTTCGTTTTTAAAGTTCATACTTTTAAAATATTATACCTAAAACCCATAACACTCACCCCATACCCAATTATCAAGTCTGTTAATTCTGTCTCTTCAATTTGCCTGTGACTCTCCGTGCCAATTGCTACTGTGCCAGTCTAAGGCACTATTTATCATTTCTTTTCTAGGCAGGTACAATGGCATTCTATTTGTCAACTTCTAGTCTTGCCTCTCTGTGGTCTATCATCCATACAATCTATAATCAAAATGGTCTTTATTCAGGATATATCTTAGTATTTTACATAATGGATCATTCCATCCTTCACTAACTTCTAGGATATCACATTCTCCAGTTTTTTCTCTTACCACATTGTCTGCTCCTCCTCAGGCTCTTTTGCTAACCTGCCTACCTCTTTTCAAATCCTAAATGTTGAAGTGCCACAGGGCTCAGTCTTCAAACATTCTCTCTTCTGTATATACACTCTCATCAAGTTTAATCATAACTTTAGTTACCAACTATGTGCTAATGACTCCCAGATTTATAGCTTGAGCTCTGACCTCTCCCATGGGCCAAGATACCTACTTGTCATCTCCACTTGGATGTCTAATAGGAATCACAAATTTCACATCTGAAACAGAACTCTTAGTTTTGTACTACTACTTCCTTCCACAAAATATCTATTTCTCCTTCAACCCTTCCCATCTCAGAAATGGCATCAGCATTCATCCAGTGGCACATACTCCTAGCAGTTATCCCCTCTCTCTCTCACACAACCCACATTCAAATTCCTCAGCAAATCCTACTGACTATCTGCAAAATTTATCCAACTATATTCACTACCTCAACAGCTACCATCCTAGTCCAGGTCATCATCATTTATTTTCCTAGACTGTGGCAAAGTTTCCTAATTAACTAGGTGAAATATGGCTTAATCCCTTTGCCATATGCTCTTATACTATTTTGTCTTTTCTCTATCATGAAGTATTAGCTTTGTGATTAATTTACTCAGTAGTTGTATTCCCTGACAAAATTAGTATTTCTTGAAAGCCTGTCTGAATTGCATACCATTATATATCTAGTACCTAACACAGGAGTTGGCACATATGGGATTCTCAGATATTTATAGATTGCCAGAATGAATCATTAAAATGTATAGTCATACAAAAGGGTGAATCAGACACTTAGATCTCCTTTAAAATACTGAATAACGGATTCGTATGGAAGCACAAAAGACCCTGAATCGCCAAAGCCATCCTGAGAAAAAAGAACGAGGCTGGAGGCATTGCTCTGCCTGACTTCAAATTATACTACAAAGTAACAATAATCAAAATGGCATGGTATTGGCAGAAAAACAAACACACAGACCAGTAGAATGGAATCAAGAGTCCAGAAGTAAACCCATGTTTATATGAGCAAATAATTTTTGACAAAAGAGCCAAAAACATACAGTGGAGAAAAGAAAGCCTCTTCAATAAATGGTGCTGGGAAAACTGAAAAGCTACCTGCAAAAGACTGAAACTGTTATCTATCACCATACACCAAAATTAACTCAAAGTAGATAAAAGACCCGAATATAAGACCTGAAACAATAAAATGCATAGAAGAAAACATAGGAACTAAACTCATGGACCTTGGACTTAAAGAGGATTTTATAAATTTAACCTCAAAGCCAAGGGGAGTAAAGGCAAAAATAAATGAACAGGACTACATCAAACTAAAAAGCTTCTGAAAGAAACTGTCAAAAGAAACTGTCAATAAGGTAAAGAGACAACCATCCAAGTGGGGAAATGTATTTGCAAGTGATGCCTTCGATAAGAGCCTAATATCCAAAAGATACAAAGAACTCAATAAAAAAAACAACGATCCAATAAAAAATGGGCAGAAGACCTGAAAAGACTTCTCCCAAGACATACAAATGGCAAACACATCGCTCAACATCGCTAGCTATTAGGGAAATGCAAATCAAAGCCACAATGGGATACAATCTTACACCTGTTAGAATAGCTATAATCAACAGGACAAGTAATAACAAGTGTTGGAGAGGATGTGGAGAAAAAGGAACCTTCATACACTGCTGGTGGGACTGCAAATTGGTACAGCTCTATGGAAAACAGTATGGAGGTTCCTCAAAAAACTAAGAATTGCTCTACCATATAATCCAGCAATCCCTCTACTGGTATTTACCCCAAAGACTTTAAAACCCATATCTGAAAAGATATTTGCACACAGATGTTCACAGCAACATTACATGGCCAGTACATGGAAGCAATCGAAGTGTCCTAAGATAGATGATTGGATAAAGAAGCTGTGGTACATATATACAATGGAATATTATTCAGGCACAAGAAGAGATGAAATACTGCCATTTGTAACAACATGGTTGAGCCTTGAGATAATTATGCTAAGTGAAATAAGCTAGACAGAAAAAATTGAAAACCACATGATATCACTTATATGTGGGATATAAACCTAAAAGCAACAAACGAACAGGACAAACAAACAGAGACTCATGGACATGGACAACAGACTAGTGGTTACCAGAGGGTGAGTGGGAGGGGTGAAGGAGAAGGTAGATGGGGTAAAAGGGGTCAAATATTTGGTGACAGAAAGAAATCTAACTATGGGTGGTGAACATACAATGCAATGTATATATATGCCTTACTGTTGAATTGTACACCTGAAACTTACTGGACTTCATTAACCAATGTCATCATAATAAAAATTAAAAAAAAAAATTTCTGATTAAAAGTTTAAAAATTTAAAAAATATATATACTGAATAAGCAGATTAATTAAGTACTTTTAATGAATATATATAATGAAACAAAAACACTGTAATGGAAAATAATTGCATAGTACTTGGGGAAAAGAATAAGAAATATAGCCACCTTCATTCAAGTTAAATAAAATTGGCTTCATAGAAGACATCCATAGCAACAATTACTTTGTATCTATCTATACTTACGATGTTTTCAACTTCTTCATTATAGATTCATTGTAAAGATATATGTATTTCAGCAAAATAAAAATTATTTTACATTTAGTACATGTAAAGGTGAGTTCGAAAAACACTGCCATGAAGACTTAATGCAACTGGTATCTCTAAAAGGGTACTACAAGGCTGGTTTCAAGGATGATGTTAAACCAGAGACTCGAACCAATTGCCACTGCCAGGGCGAAGTACCATTTCTTGAGTGATACTGACAAACAGCAAGCAAGCAAGAAAGAGCACATACCTTCTCCTAATTTCTGACTCTCAATTTCTTTCTAATACCTTGCACTGGAAGAAGGGAGCAGCTAGCAAAAGAGAAATGTAGTTTGCAGTGCCCTATATCCAGGATCAGAGTGAAGTTGAGAAACAATAGCCGACCAACCAGCACATAAACTTTAGTGCCAAAGATTGCCAAAAGCCCAAGAGATGTCTTGTCTTTTGACATTAAAGTCAATCACTTCATCAGAGGATGGATTTTCAAGTGTTTCAGGAAAAGAGAAATCTATAGAACTATATCAAAAGAATTATTTTGCTCGATGACCTTAAATGGGAAATGTATATTTGTCATTCTTTTCTTACTAATGAAAATAGTGTCATTGACACTGTGACCTTGCTAAAGGGCTGAGCAAGTAATATAACATAGATGTAAATCATAAGTCTTGAAAATTTCTGGGATTCCTTGACATAAGGCAAGTAATTCCTGGCAAAGCAAATATGGATTGAAGTGATTTGCTTTGCCCGTGATATACCTCTGTAAAAATCAAGGTGTTTAACAATTCTTATCATCAAAACCAAAGATTGATGCAAAGAAGATACAGCAATGGCCAATAAACAGGGGAAAAGATGCTCAACATCACTAGTCATTAGGGAAATGCAAATCAAAACTATAATGAGGTACACCCACTGGCTATAATAATAATTTTAAAAAAGAAAACAACAAGTGTTACCGAGGTTGTGAAGAAATCAGAACCCCCATAAATTGCTAGTAGGAATATAAAGTGGTGCAATCTAGGAGTCCATCAGTAGAAAAACAGATTAAGAAGACATGGTACACACACACGTACACACAATAGAATATTACTCTGCTTTTAAAAATAATGAAATCTTGCCACTTGAAACAACATGGTTGGACCTAGGGTATTATGCTAAGTGAAGTAAGTCAAACAGAGAAAGACAAATACTATATGATCTAAAGAAAAATAAACAAAACGGAAGCAAACGCATAGACATAGAGAACATTTTAATGGTTGCCAAATGGGTGGGGGGGTTTGTGGAGTGGCTAAAAAAGAGGAAGGAATTAAGAAGTACAAATTGGTAGTTACAAAATAGTCATGGGGATGCAGAGTATAGCATAAGGAATATAGTCAATAATATTGTAATAACTATGAGTACTGGGTGGGTACTAGATTTATTGGGGTGATCACTTTGTAAGTTATATAAATATCTAATCACTATGTTGTACATATGAAACTAATATTGTATGGCAACTGTAATTGAAAAATAAATTATTAAAAAGAAAAAAATTTTAATAAATAAAGGAATATGATCTCCCCAACAAACACAGAAGAGCTCTTGCTATATTCAGTAAGGCTCATCCATATATAGTACAATACTCTAGACTGACAACTAAATAATCCACAGCAGAGAACAACTATTATTTCAGCTGCGAAGACAAGAGAAACAATATACCTGGGTAATATATGGCTATGCTCTGTCTCCAGAAAAAGAAAATTAAGAGCAATATTAATGTACCAAAGTTTCCATATAAAATTAAATTGCTCCAAAATGTACCAAAGAGGACACGTTATAATACCTGACAGGAGGTATTATTAAAGAATTAGTAAGATACATCGCTTAGAGTGGTTAGTCTAAAGATAATAGAACATTATCAAAAGGGATTCTTTGATTACACATTTTGATACTCTTAAAGCACACTTATATAGTCACATAATCCATCTTTCAAAGAACTGGATCAGATCCAAGACTGCCAAATGAAAAGCAGCTATAATGGAATCTGCACATCCCAGCCAACTTCTGGAAATGCCATAAAAATATAAAAATAGCTCTTTACTAACTGTTAATTTCAAATTTTGTTTTGAGATATATCTCACAAATCATAACTGATGAGAATAACTGATTCAGAGTTAGAAAAGTATATTTACTATTAAAGATGAAAAATTAAGAAGTATTGAAATCATTTGAAAAAGAGATGACAAAATTTCTCCTCCTGTATAATGAAATGATTAGTTAATATAATTGGGATAATATTTTTGAATTTTCTCTTATTAGGAAATTTATTTTCCTATACCCTATCTGCCATTATGGCTCCAGTCAAGATGGGGTGAGACAAACACTAATTTGCAAAAGAAAGAATTATGAAATAAAGGACCCTTCAAACATTAGGAGGAAAGAGAAAGCCTACACTCCTAGTACTTAAATAAGGGAAAAATTAAAAGCAGTGGGAGACTTTTGCCTACTTTCCTATATGAAACCCTGAGAGAAGACCATCATGCATAATGTTCTTGGGGTAATATGGTCTAGAAGGTGGAACAACAGAACCTTAGCAGAAGAAGGTAGCAAGTACATGAGCTTGAGGCAATACCCCTAGCCTGGCTCCTCATGGCTTACATATAAAGAATCCAGAGGTTTCATAAGCTTTGGAAATATCAGTCCCACAGGAGAGAAAAGCCATCTAAGCAGTCAAATCATTCGACAATAGGATTAGAGAAGCTACCCACAGCAGATACAATGAAGAGCAATGACCAGTAAACAATTCCAAGATGCTCTCTACCACCATCACGAAATCACCTCTGGACGACCCCCATAGCACATAAACAGCATCTAAGGCACCACAGGGAAAAGAGGAAAGGGGGATATCTGAAAGACTGAACACAGCCCTCAGAGAAGCTGATATACCTAATGAGACAGACATTTACTGGCAAATTTAAGCTAAAATTCTGTCCCTCTCCTTGGCTACCACTACCCGCTTGGGTAAGATACTTGTGAGGAAGATTAGAGATATAACAAAAAATAAAGAAGCTATATTTCCTTTAAGAATTTGAAAAGTGAGAAATTTTCAACCTTGCTACACTAGGTTTACTAATTTAGCTTTCATTTTCCTTTTTTCACTTCATTTTCCTTTGTATCCATTTCATAAAAACAAATCAAGATTCAAAAATGCTATAAATATCTTCATATATGACACTACATCCATGAAATAAGATGATGGTTTAAAAAAAAAAAAAGGAAAAAAGTTCTTAGAAAATAGGGTAGCAGAAACAAAAAACTCAATGAAAGGATTGGAAGATAAAACATCCTACAAAGCAGAGAGCAAAAAGACAAAATTGTAGAAATACAAAAGACAAGACAACTAGAGATTCAATCTAGGAGGTCCAATATATGTAAAACAGAAGTTCCAGAAAGAGAATTTAAAAAAATAAATAAAGGGATATATACCAATAACAAAACAGAATTGATGACATGAGATTCCAGATTGAGAGAGATCATCAAAGATCTAATATAGTATTCTTAAAACAAAAATATATCATCAAGAAATTTCATAACACTATGAATAAAAAGAAAGTGCTTTAAAACTTCCATATGGAAAAACAAGTTTCATATATGGATAAAGATTCAGAATGCCTTTAGATTGAGAGCCTGGAAGAAGGGCAATCCAAACATAAGACAATCAAAATCTGAGAGAAAATTATTTCTAAACTAGTTGTCTTTAACCAGACAAAATATCAAGTGTAAGTTAGAAGAAAAAGGTATTTTTCAGACTTGTGATGTCTCAAACAATTTACCTCCCATCCATTCTTTCCCAGGAAGCTGCTAAAGAAAATACAGCACCAAAATTAGGGAATGAATAAACAATGAAAAAGAAATTGAATCAGGAACCAGTATTCAACACAAGCTATAGGCAACAGAGATTTTCAGACTGATGAGGAAGGGAGATCTGAAGATGATAACTGCGCATGCAGAGAAAGAGCAATCAATCCTAATTGAAACCAGTCATAAAAGATGTCCTTAAGGAGATGAAATTAGCCAAACACTCAGGGTGTTTGAAATCCAATAAGAGATTTAGAGAATTAGGGGATAATCATTGTGTACCAATGGTTCAGCTGTGAATTGTCTTTATATAGTAATACTAACAGAAATGATCAATTCTAACATATACAACTTTATGATATAATTATATTAGGAGAATGGGAGAATAGGAAGTATGTTTATGTGCCACAAAGATGTAAAAGAGTTAAATTCTCATCTTTGCATTATCTTTTCTTTATTGTTTGTTTCTTTTAAACTTTAAATACTTGATTCAGTTCAGCAATTACTGAGAACCTATTATGCACCAGGCATGGATTAACCACTGAAAATACCATAATAAAGAAGTCCCTGAAATACATATAATCTTGTATACCAGTTTTACCAGAATAAAAAAAAAAGTCACAGTCCACTGCCCTGCCCTCAAATGGCTTGGGGACACACACATACAAACATAAATATTTTAATTAATATCTATTTTTTCCTGATGACTAAAACAATATTTTCTCAGTATTTAAATCTTCTAAACACTAGGAAAGTAAAAATGAAGTAATAAAATGCACCTGTTAGTCCCATGACAAAAATATAACCACTCTTAATATTTTGTATATGTTGTTGTAAGAGTCACTGTGATTGAATCCTCTTCACCATAAATCCTGTCTCCCTTGCCAATGCCTAGGCATGAAACCCAGTTCTGAGCTATGAGAAATAAAGGGAGTCAGCTGGGAACTTCCAAGAAAGACTTTCACACTCCTAAAGCAGAGACAGAAAGAGAGAGCTCCTTTTCACCCTCTGGAGGCTGCTGTGTCTGGAACCTTTGTGGCGAACTTGCCACTAGTCTGAGGATGAAGCCAACACAGTCCATTCCCTCATATAGATGAAATGAAATTTACATGACTATCTATCAAACATAGGACTTCAGAGTTGTTCAGTTTTTCATTATTTTTAAACAATGCTGTAACAGACATCTTTTTGAAAAATCTTTGCCTGTACTTTATATTGTTACTTTTATATGTGTGTGTGTGTGTGTGTGCGCGCGAGCATGCAAGCAGGTAATTTCAGTGTTTTTTTGTGTGAAAAAGACAGCAATAAAGATATATACAGGGTTAGAAGGAAACACAGAGAAGGGGCACTCTGTCCAGTATGGAGGTAGTTTTTGACTTAATATTCCTTTTTTACAAAATACTAGGTAATTATACAGCCTGAAAGGATAACTGTACCTTCCTACTTTTGTCATTATAGGGCTGTCTTTTAATGTGATTCTTTTCCAAGTCTTATCAAGGTATCATGCCATCTTTTTATTTTTTTCCTCAGTGAATGTTTTCACTTTTTTTCCAGTTTTGAGATAAAATTGACATAACACTTACATTTAAGGTATACAACATAATGATTTGATATATGTTTATATTGCAAAATGATTACCACAAGTTTTGTTAACATCTACCACCTCACATACTTTTAATTTTTTTTTGTGATGAGAAATTTAAGATCAACTCTTAGCAACTTTCTACTATACTATGCAGTATTGTTAACTATAGACATCATGATGTATGTTAAGTTCCCAAAACTTATCTATTTTATAATTGGAAGTTAGTACCTTTTGACCACTCATTTCTCCCACCATGCAACCACCTGCTCTGGTAACCACCAATCTGTTCTCTGGCACCATGCCATCTTACACTATCTCTTTACCTCTCTACAGAGACTCCCTTTATGCTGTATTCAATTTATTTTTTTTGAGAGTTCCATAAATTTACCTATCTGCTTAGAACTAATGTCATTCTTACACAAATTTTATACATAGCTATATTTAATAAAGCATTTACTAGAAACATTATAAAAATAATATTTATCAAATATCAGTAATGTACTAAGCACCACTTAGATCTAGAATTAATATTCTTCCTACTAAATATATAATTGTAATTATTTTTACCTGAATCGATTTGCTTTTCTTTAACAAATTAGGTATTAATTCCTGAAGTAATTTACAAAGTATGACATTTTGGGAGAAAACAACTGGGTCTTCAGGTTTCTGTTATATATTTCATTCCAAAAGCACTGCAAAGGCTATCTTAGGAAGCTAAAATCCCAGGTGTTTCAAACTATACCTTCTGGGACTAAGTGAAAATTAACATTTGTTTTAAATCAAATATTCTCATTCTATCATTTCTTGATTTTGCAATAGCTGTCTTCCTCAAGAATAACCACAACACAGTTGCTGACAGTGATGTGAAGAAAAGAGAACCCTTGTGCACTGTTGGGACTGCAAATTGGTCCAAGGGAATACACTCGGTAATACTGTAATAACTATGTAGAGTGCCAAATGGGTACTAGACTAATAAGGGGATCACTTCATAAATTATATAAATGTCTAACTACTATGCTGTACACCTAAAATAATATTAAATAATATTAAATATAAACTATAATTGAAAAATTAAAATAAATTAAGAAAAATATATTTACATAAAACTAAATTAATATTACTTTAATAATTTTATATCATTCCTTGAGATAACCACTATACCCTAGAATATCAAAAAATAGGAATTTGGTAGTGAATTAAGTAGTATCAAGAAATTCCAAGGAATAAATATATAACATATTGTGATTTAGTGGAGAAAAGTCTAACTATTAAAAGTACTTAAGGAAACTAATAGTCATGAATAATTTTCAAACACATGCATACAATTTGAAATTTCAACAAATAGAAGCAGGATACCACTAACAAATAAAATTCAATGATTTGAACTACAGATATCACTGCAATAACATTCCTTCCTTTTGTCACATGATTATTTTTCTATGTATCTATATTACTTGGCATAATCTTATCAGTAGATCATGCATTATAAACAACTCACTGATATATGTGGCATCTCAAGTACCTGATATAAGACCTAAAACAGAGTTAAGGGCTTTATAAACTCCTGAAAGAGTGTATTATTGAGAATGCTTTGGTAAGCATTGTTTTATCTCAAAATAATATTAAGTGGTTTCTTTTTTTAAACAAAGCCATATTATCGTAATAATTCTGTGGCCTATAAAGTAATATTCATGCCTGTAATTACTACCCATTTGTCTCAGCTAAGAATAGATGATTACTGTACAGGTTTTTAGATTTATCTTATCTGAATATATTAGGATGATTAAGCTCTGTCCAGAGTTGGGACTTAGAATGTCTTAAACATTTGCTACAAAAATAAAGGGTCAGGGAGAGAAGAAGATCCCAGAAAATAAAGGGAAAAAATTATTTGTTTTTTTAGAGCCACCAAGAAGATACAGTAGAATAAAAAGTTCCATGCTTAGACAAAGAGCAGCCTTAAAAATACACTTAGATTATGTTTCACGGCGGATAAGTAAAATGAACTAAATGATCCAAGATGCTGAAAATGCTTTTATATTTATTTCAGGGAAGACTTAATTGGTAACAACACCATAAAATCAGTCTAACAGCTGCAACTGTATATTATTTAAGGGGAACTCAGGTGAGATGCCATCTAATTATTTTTTAATATCAAAGTAGTAAATGTAAATGTGCAAATGAGAAAAGGAGATTGAAATCTATGAAATGGCATATGTTGAATTTCAGGATAACCCAACATGACTAGAGAACTAGAGAATCCAAAAAAATCCATTAAACAGTTTTATGTCTGAAAAATTGGAATGCATCTTTTTCGCAAATTAAAGACAGATTGTAAAGAGAGGGTTAGAGTTGGAAAGTTCCCTGCTCATCAAATTAAAAACAAGAGCTCTATTCACCAAAAAAAAAAAAAAAAAAAAAAAAAAAAATACTTATGTGGTCAAGTCACATTCTTCGTTCTAAAGTTTTTATATGCAACTTGGGGTGAGCATTTTACTTGTAATTCATAAAGAAAAGTGACCAATGTAACAGGGCCTCCTAGAGCACATGAATACATTCCAGGTGATATGTTAGTAGCCATTTAAGATACCATAGGAAAGGAGAAAACACACCCTTAATACCCAAAGGAAAGAGTGTTTGCACATGACCAACAGCTGGACTTGATTAAAAAGAAATACCAGGTTAGGCGCTATGGTGGTTCTTCCATAGTTACATGACGACACAAATGAGAAATTCTACATTTCTCATAGCCTGTTGCCTAGTGATCTCAATGCCTGCCCCTTTATCCACCCTTGCAATACAACCACCCCTTCTCCCTTTCTTCCTCTACACCATTTCAGAGTTTTCATTTTACAAAATCATTTTTAAAAGGATATAGTGAAAACAGAACAAGTGTAAATAAAAGTCAGTTTCACTAATTTGTGAATCATTTTTGCTTTCACAAGCATGAGGAAATACAAACTGAAGTTTCTTCATCAATAATTCAGTGAAAGTTACAAATGTGTACAAAACTACTTTAAATATATTAAATTGTGCTGGGACAGTAGGATTCCTGCCTTTTGAGGAATGAAAGTTAAAATATAGGATAGGAAGCAGAAGATAAATGTAGCACTTCTTCTTTTAAGTTAACTGGGCAATAAACCAGTAGATTAATACAGAATGCAGTGCTATGGAAACAACACGGTTTTATTGAATTGTGAACTAAAGAGTTACATTAAATACCCACAATTCCTTGTGAAAATCTCTTTGTTTTTCTGCTTGTCAGCATCTGCATTTTACAGCTGCTTCTTTCAGTATGGACACTGTCTTGTAGAAGTTCAGGAACTTAAAATATTAATATCCAGTAGCTTAAAAATATCATAGCGCTAATAACTTATACATATGGGAGTAAAACACTCATGGCATTCTTGACTATAAGCTGAACAGAAAATAAATCTAAAGATTGGAGAGGACTATAAACAGAATTTGAGAATAAAAATCTCTTTCAGCTCAGCAAAAGCATTTATACTTGCAAAATTCCTTTAAGCCAAAAAAGCAGATGGATTAACATCAGGCCTGTGTTATCATTTACCAAAAGGTTAAAATTCCAAGAAACTATTTCTCAATTATCTACTTTTTTCTCATAATAAAAATAAACACCTTTTATTCTTCGACGATAAATGCTCAACCTTATGCAAAAAGCCAAATTTACGGTTTTCCATTTCTTTCTCTCATTTAGCAATGAGATTCCATTTATTCCTCATCCTAGTCCAACATAGTGACAGACATAGCATCTGCCTCTCCTGATATCACCACCATTCCTGCTGATCTTTCCAAGTACTCTGCATTTCAAGAAGCTACAGCTTCTTTTTTTCCTTTCGTTTTTTTTTTTTTCCTAGCTTTATTAAAGTAGACAATTAGTTGCTCATATTTACATGGTTCAACTCAATGAGTTTTTTTTTTTCAATTACAGCTGGCTGGCATACAATAATATACCAGTTATAGCACAGTGATCAGAGATCCACATAACTCACAAAGGGATCACCCTACTAAATCTAGTACCCCTCTTCCCCCTTACATATTTATTACATTATTAACCATCTTCCCTATGCTACACTCTACATCTCCATGTCTATTCTGCAACTATCCATTTGTACCTCTTAATACCCTTTGCCATTTTTGTCATCCCCCAAACCCCCTCCCATCTAGCAGCCCTCAAAATATTCTCTGTATCTATGAGTTTATTTCTGCTTTTGTTGTTGTTATTTCGTTCTTTAGATTCCACATGTACGTGAAATCATGCAATATTTGCTTTTCTTTATCCAACCCATTGAATTCATCACAATACCCTCTAGGGTCCATAAAGGCAATATCTTTTCCCATCTCCTTCCTTTTAGTCAGTGTGTGTCTTTTAATCTGAAGTGAGTCTCTTGTAGGCAGCGAATGTAGGAGTCATGTTTTCTTATCCATTCAGCCACTCTATCTTTTGGTTGGAGCACTTAATTCTTTTCCATTTGAGGTACTTGTTGATAGGAATGTAGTTATTGCCATTCTTTATTCATGTTTTTGATACATGTTTTTTCTTCTTAAAGAAGTCCCTCCAATATTTCCTGTAATACTGGCTTAGTGGTGATGAATTCCTTTAGCTTATTTTTATCTGGGAAGCTCTTTATTGGTCCTTCGACCCTAAATGATAGCTTTGCTGGATAAAGTATTCTTGGTTGTAGATTCTGGGTTTTCATCACTTGAAATATTTTGTGCCAAGCCTTTCTGTCCTGCATAGTTTCTTTTGAGAATCAGCTGCCAGTCTTATGGGTGCGCCCTGGTAGATAACTAACTGCTTTTCTCTTGCTGCTTTTAAGAGCCTCTTTGTATTTAACCACTGGCATTTAAATTATGATGTGCCTTGGTGTGGGCCTCTTTGGGTTCCTCTTTCTTGGGACTCTGAGCTTCCTGGGGTTATATGTCTATTTCCTTCACCAGGTGAGGGAAGTTTTCCATCATTATTTCTTCCAATAGCTCTTAAGCGTCTTGTTTTCCTTCAGGTACCCCTATGACATGGATGTTTTTACATTTAATTGTGTCCCATAGGCACCTTAAATTACTATTATAGTCTTGGCTTCTTTTATCTTACAGTTCTGATTGAGTGTCCTTGGCTTCCTCATCCTGTATCGGTGGTTCGATCCTCTTCTTTATCCACTCTGTTGATTCCCTCTAATATACTCTTCATCTCAGATAATGTGTTCTTCATTTGTGGCTGGTTCCCTTTTATAATTTCCATTTCCATTTTTACGTTTCTCTCTTTGCTAAAGTTCTCACCGAGTTCATCTACATTTCCCCTAAGTTCATTGAGCATCTTTATAACCAGTGTTTTGAACTCTGCATCTGGTAGCTTGCTTGACTCCATTATTCCTGGATCTCTGTTCTGTTCTCTCATACGGTTTCTGCTTCTTTGTCTTCCCATTTGGCTGCCCTTCTGTGTCTGTTTCTATGTAGTAAATAAAGCTCCTGAGTCTCCCGGTCTCATTTGCACGGCTTTGTGTAGTAGGTGTCCAGTGGCACAGGCCTGAGAGGGGCTCAGCTGCAGACCAGTTTTTGACCCTGTGCCCCTCTGGGTCCATCTGTTAAGATTCAGCAAGCAATCCATAGATATTGTGCCTATAGTTTCCTCAAGAAGCCATGGCCAGAAACTGAGGCCAGCTGCCATGTGGGTCTTGGAGCTTGCTCAGCAAGTTTCAGAGGACTCTCCTAGAACAGAACTGGATGTGGCTTGAGTAGGGCTGCCTTTTGGGGGAGGTGGAGTTTCAGAGAATCCTCTGGGTAGAGCAACCTCAGTTTGATGACGTCTCAGCTGTGGCAGTTTCTATGTCTACATACTGGGAGGGGGAGGTCTCAACAGAGGAACAATGGATATGGCAGCACTTCTGCCCAGGAGAAATCCTCATCTCTGGCCCTTGCTCTGACAACTCAGTGTTCCCCTGTAAGTCTCTTTTGTCCCTCCCACTCCCCCAGCAGTCAACTGGATACTGGTGCTCAGAGCAAGCGAGCCTGTCACTGTGAAAGTCCGGTCATGGACATGGCCCCTTTAAGAGGCGTCTGTAGCTGCTGCTGCCACAGCCTCTGTCACATTCAGCCGCTTAGGACCAGGGAGCCGCACGTCTTCTCCCCCTCCTACCTCTTGCAGGGTGATTTCTTATTTCTCACCTTAATTGTAGGGCTTCTGTTCATCTAGGCCCCAGGTGACTCTGCCTGCTGTTTAACCATGTTTCTGTCACAACTTTGGTGTGGTTGCAAGAGCAGATGAATAAAGCCACTATCATCTACACCATTTTGCTTGGTCTTCTTATTTTTATTTTTTAATGCTGGGAGTGGTAGGTAGATTCTGGCAAGACTCATTCAAATGCTTTGATGTAATGCAAATCCTTTAAACCATTTTATTGATGTTAGTACATTATAAAATAGAATTTATAGAACATGAGTGCTTTTTAATATTTTATTCTTTTTATAGTTTTTCATAAAGCAAAATAATGTTAGAGACCATTTTTAATAGCTTCGCTAAGATACAAATGAGAAAGGTGCACTCCTCAAAGGGCATGGAAGCTTGATTAATCATTAACAATGTTGGCTGCAGGGAAATACATTGCACTTATAGTAGATTCCTGAACACTGCTATTTGAATAGATTTGTAGAATTCTTGTGATTGATGAAACAGTCTTGTTTTTAAAGAATTGTAGCTTGAATAAGGAATAATGAAACCATACTAATGTAATAAACCTTGCATTTTACACTTTTGAAAGGAAATGAGGCCTTAAGCTGCTTTGGCAAAAATTTCAAAATGAATTGTAGTCATAATTCAGACATTATGGCTTTCTGTCCCTAAGAAATTCTTTAAAGGAACTTACTGTCTACTGCTATAAAATGTCAGTCATATCATTTACCTCTTTTTTTTCCCAGGAATGGAGTGAGGATTTTTTTTTTTTTCAGGAATGGAGTGAAAAAAAGTTATCTGTTAAATTGTTACATCTCATTACTAGAGAGTATCTTTTCACTGAACAACTGTAAAGAAGGTAGTTATCACTGAATTTTTTTTTTTTTATCACTGAGCTTAAGAGTTTATCACACATCTCATTGTACTAAAATTTTTGAGAAATTAAACTGTAGATCTTATTTCTGAGCAAAAGACCTTTGGTTTATTAAATTTAGAGTTGTGATGATTTGGGAGTATGATATAATCATTTATAATTGGGTTTTGTAAAATCAGGGATCTTTGATCTTTAGATTGAAGAAAAGGGTTAAAGACTATGATTTCTACAGTAATTTCTTCCTTCCAATTCAAGCAAATCAAGCACATGTTTTGTTTCACAAGTATTAACTGTAATAAGCATATAACCACATATCTCTTCCTTTGAAAAGATCTGTACTATAAAATATCATTGTTCTATATTTTTAAATTTGAAGGCATTCTTGTTCAAATAATTGGCAAATATTTGATTACTTATATATTAACATTATACTAGGCACTGTGGTAAGTACAATGGATTAAGATGATTTAAAACAAAAAAAGTAGGATCTAAGTCTTTGGAGAATAGAATTGTTTGTTTTTATTTTTTTATTCCTGGTATCTAGCACAGGACCCATCAACAGCAGACGTTTATTAAAGGTTAGTTGAGTGAAAAGATGAAAAGGACTTTCATGATTGCCCTCAAGAAACTTAGAATTCTTTGATATAATAAGATGAATATACAGAAAACCAGATTGAACAAGAGATAATATTATTATGTGATAAATAAATAGAGTTTAGAGGTATTAGAATTTGAAGGAAACACTAAAATAGTTTTTAAACATGATATTTGGAGTACTATTATCAATTTATAGTTACAAGGTCTGATGAAGTCTTCCTGCAGAAAATGGGACTTGAACAAACCCTAAGGGATCGTTAAGATTTGGATGTGAATATGGAAGGCATCACAGGTGAGGAGAACATCATGACTGATATGGGGATGAGAAAACATGTTTATGGGCTGGTAACAAAAATGACTTTTATTGGAAAACAGTATAATAAGATTATATTGGTATGTGGTGTGTAGACAGAAGAGTTTAGATTCCCAAATGGCAGTTTTGCTGTTCACTACCAGAACTGATTTGCTGAATGCTTCTAGCCATATTCATCTGCCAGAAGTCTGCCTGGTACATTGCCTCGCAGCTATTTGCTCAGATTGTATGACAGAAGCATAGGTGACAAGAAATGGTGCCGTTAGTGTCAGGAAACCTATCCTCAGTGAAAGCTACTAACCTAGCATGACTTCAAGCTTTATGACTAATGATTCATGGTGATGTTAAATTAAAAAAAAAAAAAAAGTAATTTTAAATGGTGTGTGATAGACTGGGCTTGCCTTATTATTCAGAGGTTACCATTGTGGTTATGATGTCAGGGTTTCTCTACTCACCCCACACTGTACTTCCTCCACACCCTGAGATGCCAGAACCAATTGATTATTTCTTTGCCCACCAGTAAAACACATATCTTTAGAGAAGGGACTGTGATCAGCTTACCATGAGTATATTTTTCTTTTCTTTTTTTCTTTTCCTTTCTTTTTTTTTCTCTTCTCTTTTCTCTCTTTCTTTCATTGAAGAAATGATTTAAATTTATTAGTCTTTCCCTGAGACCAGGATTTAATAGAGAGGTGAATAGAAAGAACATAAGCTCATTAAATGCTGATGAAGTAGGAAAAATAGTAAGGGAGCACTACAGGATGGAGGGACAGAAGGGCAGAGAAGAGGCTTGAAGAACCAATGACAAATTTCATCCCATTACAGTTTTGCTCAGAGCTTCATCTGTAGATAATGACAGATTGGTTTAATGTTATCCAGAGTGCTTGTATTGTATTAGGATTGAATTTAGTGATTGGAAAGAACTGTACAGTATGGACTGGTGATTAGAAGAATCGAGCTCTTATTCTGCCTTTGCCTATTAATTAGCTATATGATTCTTAAATAAAATTGTTTATTTTCCTTATTGAGGAAACCAGATTATAAGAATCAAGTGAGTTCTATTTTAATATCAAAATTTTGTGAATTTCTGTGGGCAATAGAACAACATAGCTGGGAATGAAATTCATAGAGAGAGAGAGATATATAATATATAATATATACCACATATTGTATGTATGTATGTATGTATGTATGTATATATATATATATATATATAAAATAAAACCCCTAACAGTGACAAAATCTGGATAAAAATACTTAATTGAAGGATGTTTTTGTTTCTAATAGAGTGAAACTAACAGTTATTCACAGCATATATACTTTCTGTTTTATAGGCCAGAGATATCTTTCTGCTGTTTTTCTCAGTTCTTGGTTAGCTTTATTACTTTTTATTTTCATAAAAATCATACACTTTATATGAGCTGCCCTGGTGCAAGCAGATTTCAGCTCCTCATTAGTTTTTATTGATCTAGAAGTAGAATTAGACTGTAAGTGTCTGGACATTGAGATATAGTAAAAATTTAATACTTAATGAACCTTTCAAGGGATACCTACTTATAAAGTGTCATATTTGGTAGAGCCTCCAGAATGCTAGTCCATGTTAGAATGGGTCTGGGAGGTCCAATCTAGCTTAACAGGCTTCTGGTCAGATCCCTAGGAGGATGTTTTGGTTGGGGACTGATGACTGAAGACACAAGGACAAATTTATTAATTCTTTATGCTGGAGTCAACCTCTGTCCTGCCCCAGAGCTGAGTTCAATCCCCAGATTTGCTTTGGGGTTATCTTGTCCTTTCAAAATGATATGGGGCTAGACTGGCTCTCTCAGGGTGACCACAAATTGTACTTCATCCTATCTGTTAATTGATATCAAAGACATGGGTGGTGAGGTTGAGGGAAAGAAAATCAAATGTCATTTGGTTGAGCTTCTGTCCTTTGTTAGACAGTATTTAGGTAATAATAAAAAACTAGCACATTAGAATTATGTGACATAAAAGACTTCTAAAAGAAAGCAGCAGGGTTGGGTGATTAGAAATAGACAGCTATAATTTCATATATAGTATCTTTAGTGGAGTGATTGTAGTGTTAAAAAAAATATGATTAAAGATGTCCTCACTTAAACAGTGGCTAAAGATTAAATACTTTAACTATTTGCCCACTGTTAAAACATACATCTTTAGAGAATGATATATGTTAAGCTTACTGTGAATGAATTTCTCAATCTTTCCCTAAGACCAGGATTTAATAGAGAGGTGAATAGAAAAAAACATAAGTTCTGAATTTGCACAGTTTAATTTTTTTGGTTAGTGAGAGTTAAGTGATACATATCTCTAGAATTGTTTTATGGTACTTTAACATGCCTCAGCATTAAAATGTCCTAAAGAATATTGCATTATATCATAAGAGTCTGACTATGGAAGGAATGCAACTGTAATACAGTGAGTAAATTTTTTATGACTACAGCCAGTGGATGTTAAATAAAAAATGATAGCTTCTTGGATTTGGTTGCAGTGTAAACTCGTGACTCAAAATACACAGATTCATAGACTGAGGGTAGAGGATAACAGGACACTTAGTTTAAGAGGCAGAAAATGTTTTGAAATGTTTTGTATACTTTATAAGAGAGATGAGAATCTTGAGTGTAGTTTTGCATCATTTATTAATGGTAGAATTACATAGTTGAAATGAATTAAGTGTAGAGGCTTTTACTATTTTACCTTCATTCATTCAGCTGGTGTATAGGAGGATGATTGGTGATTAATTAATCTTTGGCTGCATTTGTGAAGGAGATTTGGCAGTCACAATAAATGGACAGCACAGCCATATAAGATTGTAGCATAACTGCTCATATTCACTGTGTGTGTGTCAACACATGGTATTCTTAGCCTTTTTAATTTTAGCTATTTTAATAGGTGAATAGTGATATTTCATTGTGGTTTTAACTTGCTTTGCCCTGATTATTAATGTTAGACATCTTTTCATGTGCTTACTGACCATTAGTACATATTCTTTTGTAAAGTAGCTCTTCACTTTATGTGTGTGTTTTTAATGGGTTGCTTATATTCTTATTATTGGTTGGTAAGAGTTCTTAATATTTTCTGGAAATCTTTTCTTATATATATTATGACTATTTACTCCTAGTCTGAAATTGACTTTTTCATTTTTTAAATTGAGATGTGATTGACATATAACATTAGTTTTAGATGTACAACATAACGATTCAGTATTTGTATATATTGTAAAATGGTTACAATAATAAGTCTAATTTACATCCATCACCACATGTAGTTACATGTTTTTTTCTTGTGATGAGAACTTTTAAGATCTGCTCTCTTGGCAATTTTCAAATATCCAGTACAGTGTTATTAGAGTCACTGAGTTATACATTATATCCCCATGACTTATTTATTTTATAGCTGGAAATTTGTTCCTTTTGACAACCTTCATCCATTTTGCCCACCTCTTATCCTTTGCCTCTGGCAACCACCAATCTGTTCTCTGTATGTATAAGTTTATTATTATTATTTTTAGATGCTACAAGTGAGAGCATATTAAATTTGTCTTGCTCTGTCTGAATTATTTCACTTAGCATAATGCTCCCAAGGTTCATTTATGTTGTTGCAAATGGCAATATTTTCTTCTTTCTTAATGGTTGAATAGTATTCCATTGTGTATGTATATATACATTTTCTTTATCCATCCATCCATTGATGGACATTTAGGTTGCTTCTATGTCTTGGCTATTAAACAATCTTGCAATGAGCATGGGGTACATGTAACTTTTCAAGTTAGTATTTTTATTTCCTTCAGATAAATACCCAGAAGTGGAATGGCTGGATCTTATGATAGTTCTATTTTTATTTATTTGTTTATGTTGAAATTTATTTATCTATCTGTTTCTTCCTTCCTTCCTTCCTTCCTTTCCTTCCTTTCCTTCCTTTCCTTCCTTTCCTTCCTTTCCTTCCTTTCCTTCCTTTCCTTCCTTTCCTTCTTTTCCTTTCTTTCCTTTCTTTCCTTTCTTTCTCTTTTTGAGGAAACTCCATACTGTTTTCCATAGTGGTTGCACCAATTTACATTAATGCTATCAGTGCACAGGAGTTCTTTTTTTTCCATATCTTCCTCAATAGTTATATTATCTTTTTTATAATAGCCATTCTAACAGGTGTGAGATGATATCTCATTGTGGTTTTGATTTGCATTTCCGTGCTGGTTAGGGATGTTGAGCACCTTTTCATGTACCCGTTGCCCATCTGTATGTCTTCTTTGGAAAAATGTCTATTCAGATCTTTTATCCATTTTCTAAGTGGATTTTTTTTTTTTTTTTTTGCTGTTGAGTTGGATGAGTTTTTTATATTGTTTGGATATTAACCCCTTATCAGATACATGATTTGCAAATATTACTTCCCATTTGGTAGGTTGCCTTTCATTTTATTGCTAGTTTCCTTTGTAGTACAGAAGCTTTGTAGTTTAATATAGTCCCACTTTCTTTTGTTGCCATTGCTTTCGGTGTCAAATCCAAAAAATCCTTGCCAAGACCGATGTTTATGCTGTTTTTTTAGGAATTTTATAGTTTCAAGTCTTTAATCTATTTGAGTTGATTTTTGTGTGTAGTGTAAGATAATCATTAAGTTTTATTTTTCTGTATGTCTCTGTCCAGTTTTCCCACCACCATTTATTGAAAAGACTGTCCTTTCCCCATTGTACATTCTTGATTCCGGTGTCGTAAATTAATTGACCATATATGCATGGGTTTATTTCTTGGCTCTCCATTCTGTTCCATTAGTCTATATGTGTGTTTTTATGCTAGTACTTAACTGTTTTGAGTACTGTAGCTTTGTAATATAGTTTGAAATTAGGAAGCACAGTGCCCTTAAAACTTTATTCTTCTTTCTCAAGCTTTGGCTTTTTGTGGTCTTGTGGTTCCATACAAATTTTAGAATTGGTTGTTTTATTTCTTTGAAAAATGCCATTGGAATTTTGATAGGGATTGTATTGAATCTATAAATTGCTTTGGGTAGTATGATCATTTTAACAATATTAATTTTTCCAATTCATGAGCATAGAATATCTTTCCATTTATTTGTGTCATCTTCAATTTTACCTTTTTATTCTCTTTTGAAGAGAAGTTTTAAAAATTTTGATAAGGTCTAACTTATCAATATTTTCTTTTATGGGTTATGCTTTTTGTGTACTATCTAAAAAATCTTTGCCCACCCCAGGGTTATGAAGATTTTCTCCTATGTTTTCTTCCAGAAGTATTGTAGTTTTCACTTTTATATTTAAGTCTATGACCTAGTTCAGGTTAATTTTTGTGTATGGTGCAGAGTAAGATTGATATTCATTTTATTCCACATGGATACCCTGGCACCTTTGTCAAAAATTAGTTGACCATATATATAGGATCTATTTCTGGATTCTCTATTCTGTAATGTTGATTTATTATATATCTTTATGCAAATACCACACTATCTTGATTACTATAGCTTTATAGTAAGTCTTGAAATCAGGTACTGTAAACCCTGTAACTTGTTCTTCGTTTTCAGAATTTCTCTGGCTACCCTAGGGTCTTTGCATTTCCATATAAAATTTAAAATCAGCTTACCAATTTCTATAAAAGTTGATTTTTGTGTGTAGTGTAAGATGATCATTAAGTTTTATTGTGATTTTATTGTGATTATATTGAATCCATAGATTAATTTGTTTAGAACTGACATCTTAACAATATTGACTCTTTCATCCTATGAATATGGTATATCTCTCCATTTATTTCAATCTTATTTAATTTCAGCAGTTTTATAATTTTTCTTATACAAGTCTTGCACATATTTAGTGAAATTTATCATTAAGTAGTTAATATTTTTTGGATAACATTGTAAATAACATTGTTTTTTGAAATTGATTCCCAATTGTCTAATGCAAGTATAAGAAATAAGGTTGATTTTTGTGTATTGACCTTCTAACTTTTGACCTTTGTAAATTCACTACTGCTTCTGCTAGGTTCGTGTTTGTTTGTAGATTCTTTAGGCTTTTTATTGTCTTTTTGCGCTGACCAGAATCTCCAGTACACTGTTGAAGAGAAGAGGTGATAATGTATATATACCTCACCTTAGGGAGAAAGCATGCAGTCATTCACCTTAAAGTATGATGTTAGCGGTAAGTTTTCTTGTAGAAGCTCTATATCATGTTGAGAAAGTTCCCTTCTAGTCCTAGTTTTATGAGAGTTTTTCAAAGATAATGAATGGATCTTGTATGTTATCAAGTACTTTTTTACATCTATTGGATTGATCACATATATATATATATTTTTAAATCTAGTATTGTGGATTATGTTGACTCCTTTTCAAATGTTGAACCAATCATTTGGGATATATTTCAGGAATGCAAGATTTGTTTACCATTTGAATATAAATCCCTCTTGGTCATAGTGCATTATCAGTTTTTACATTGTTGGATTTGATTTGCTAAAATTTTATTTAGAATTTTTTTATCTTTGTTCATAAGAGATATTGGTTTGTAGTTTTCATTTAATGTCTTTGTCTGCTTCCAATATGTGTGTAATGCTAGACTTACCAAAGGAATTTGAAAATGTTTTCTCGTTATATCTTTTTTGAAAATGTTTGTATATAATTGATATTTCTTATTTAAATATTTGATAGAATTAACGAGTGAAGCGCTCCGGGACTTATGCTTTCTTCATGGGAAGGTTTTTAGATTACAAATTCAATTGTTTTAATAGATATAGGGCTCTTTAGATTTATGCTTCTTGAATCAGTTTTGGTTATGTCTCTTGAGGAATTTGCCCATTTCCCTTTAGGTGTTTAATTTATTGGTATAAAATTGTTCATATTATTCCCTTATTATCCTTTTAATGTATGTAAGATTTGTAGTAATATGCCCTTTGCCATTCCTGATATTGGTTATTTGTGCCTTCTCTCTTTTTATCTTAATGAGTCTGGCTAGCGTTTTATCATCTTCACTTACTATTTTTCAAGGAACAGCTTTTGATTTAATTGATTTTGTTTATCTTTTTAAATTTTATTGATTTTTTTCTTAAACTTTTATAAAAATGCTTTTTATTTGTAAATATAGATTCATAAAAAGTTGTGAAATGTTCTCATTTTTATTATTCCTTTCCTCTTTTTACTTTGAGTTTACTTTGCTCTTATTCTTTTGTCATTGATTTTGGATGAAACTTCTTTACTAAAAGCATTTGAATATATACATTTCCCTCTAAGCACTGCTTTAGCTGCATTCTACAAATTTAGATTGTTGTGTTTGCATTTTCAACCAGTTCAAAATATTTTCTGTTCTCTCTTGTCTCAGGATAGTGTTTTAATTTACATATTTCAAGATTTCTATTATAGCTCTTTGTTATTGCTGTCTCATTTACATTTAATACTTTTAATAAATTTATTTTTAATTGTGGTAAAATATATATAACAAAATTAATTATTTTAACCATTTAAAAATGTATAGTTCAGTGGTATTTAGTATGTTCACATTGTTATGGAGCCATCACCACCATCTGTCTCCAGAACTTTTTTAATCTTGCAAAACTGAAACTGTATTCACTGTACAATAACTCCCCTTTTCAGAATGTGTATATGTAGATAGATATAGATATATAGATAGATTAGCATGTGAGCATAGTTGTAATAGCTTTAAACATTTTTTGGTAATTTCATCATCTGTCATTTTGGGGTATGATTAATTTTTCTTCTGTTTATGTTTCACGTTCTCCTTTTTTCACAGTTCTGGCTTTTTAAAAATCAATTATGGATATTGTTAATGTTTTCTTGTTCTGTGTTTGGATTTTGTTGTCTTTCTTTAAAAACTGTTTGGCTGTATTCTAACAGACAGTTATTTACAGATCTGTGTAGTTTCCTCCTCTTTGGGAGTCTGCTTTGTCACCTTCAACTGCCTCAGTCTTCCTGAATTCTGACTCTCCTAGTCAGCAAGACCTCTGTGTGCTTTATTTTGCATTTCCCTCTGTGCTCTATGACCCAGAATATTCTTAAGAGGCAAGAGGTCCTAAAAGGCAGAAAGTGAAGTAGTTATAGGGCTCACCTCATTTGTTTCCCTTCTCTCAGACATTACAATTTTGTGCTACCTATGTTCCAATGTCTAAAGACAGTTTCATAAATTTTGTTCATTTTTCTAGTTGTTGCAGCAGAGCATAACTGTGGTCTTTGTTATTCCACCATGACTAGAAGTGGAAGTCACCACTGGTAACATTTGGGGGTGTGGTAAATAATATATAAGTCTATCAAAAATTTATTCTGAAAAAAATTCTGTGAAGGTAGTCTGATCTTTTCTTGTTGCCTTTTAACTAGTCTCCCCTTGTTTTATGGTATCGGTACCTGGAGTGGAATGATGCAGCATGATGTATTGAATGAAGAGTGGATCTGGAAAGATTCAAACTCATTTTGCCACTGTCTTGTGTGTGTCTTTAGACATATTCAGACTATTCAAATGTCCATTTCTTCCTCAGCAAAATGAAGGAGGCATATTAGACAGACCTAAGATCTGAAGTTTTTTCAGTTGCAAAATTCCGAGTCTATATATATCTATAAATGCCACTGCAGGTTGAATTCCAAGCTCTGAAACCAGTTAAGCATTATTTAAATATGAAAAATCTGGGTCCTGTCTCTGGCAAAGTTTGTTCCTTATTTGACCTATTTAAATAATAAATCAAGGATGAAAACAGTGTTAGAGTATTGGATTTTATAGTATAAAGAGCAGTTATTCATAAATATTGTACATCTTGACAGTGTTTTATGCAAATAAGTGATGAAGTGCTGTTATGGTATCTATGGGCTTGCATAGGATCTCATTTAGAAACAACTTCATGCAGAGAGAGGCACAACTGAATATATGGATTAAATTCTTTATCTCTGTTAAAAATTCTCACCAGTCTTTTAAAATATTAACTATTTTAATTATGTAAACCATGCACGTAGTTCTAAATTTAAAAGGTACTAGAGGAAATTTATAGAAGTATAAATTTATCTCTTATCACCCACCCCAACCTTCAGCAATCTAGTTTCTTTCTCCAAAACCCCTTCCCAGAAGCAATACTCATTACCAGTTTACTGTTTGGACTACCACAGATAACCTATGTATATTTGTGTCTATTAAAATTATATACATATATACACATACTGAATAGCATACTATCTGCATTGTTCTGTTCCATGTTTTCTCCTTCTGTATAATTTTTTTCCCCCCATATCTCTATAGAGAACTACTTCAGTCTATCAGTTCCTTGATATTGAACTAATGGATGTATCATAATTTAACAGTTCTCCATTAATGGATTATTTTCAAGTTTTTGCTGTCATATTCAGTGCTATAATGAGTATATTTACTTATAATTTTTGTTTACCTTAGATTATTTGTCTTTTAATTTAGTTTATGCTGGTTTTTTTTTTTTTTTTTTTACCATGCATAAAATTTCAGTTTTTGTGTATTTTGATCTATCAGTCTTTTATGTTATTGTTTGTTTCTGGGTCTTTCAACCATTTTTTGAAAGGCCTTCTCTACTCTTAAGATTTTGAAAATGCTCATTTTTATGTTTAAATTTTTGATCAATCTGTAATTTATTTTGGTGTGAGAGGATCTACCTTTATTTTTTTTCCAAGGTGGCTACCCATCCATTTTTTCCCCACTGATACACGATTTATCTTTATCATGTCCTAAGTTTTCATATATATATTTGGGTAGTCTCGGGATTCTCTAATCTTTTTCATTGATGTATCTGTCTATTCTTATAACCATGCTGGTAATTATTGTAGCTTTATGATGTAAAATATATAAAGCTTAATTTCTGAGTTGGGCTATACTCCTTATTACTCTTTTTTTGAAATATCTTCCCAGTTTTACTTCCATGTTTGTTTTTTGTTCACTTTATAATCAGGTTGCTTAATTAATAAATTATGTTGGTATTTTGGAGAGATTGTGTTAAGTTTATAAAACAATAAAATTGTACATTAGAGAATTGACAACTGTATGGCATTGAATCTTTCTTTCTAAGATAGGATAGACCATTACATTTATTCAGTGCTTCTCAGTAGTTTAAAAAAATTTCATCATGTCGATCTCGTACTTTCCTTGATAACTTGATTCTAAGGTCATTCATCATTTTTGTTGCTCCTATAAATGGAATAATTTTCTCATTTATATTTTCTAAAATAGTTGTTGCTTATATATTTGCAGGCCATTAACTTTTTTATATTCATTTTATTGACTTTTTAAAAATAGTTTTTTTAAAGTTGTTTTCTTTGAATTTCCAGGAATTCAACCATATTATTTGCAGATATAACTTTACTTCTTTCTTTCCAATTTTTGGAATTTTGTTCTCTTGTATGAACTGCTACTTTTAGAACAGTGCTAAGTATTCATGGTAATAAGTAGATATGTTTTTGCCTTTTTCTTGATTTTTGTGGGAATACTTCTAAAGAGTCCTCATTAAGTATGATGCTGGTTTTTATGATGAGATCTATATAAATGCATATATCTATATTTTATTATGTTAAGGAAGTAGCTATGTCCTTTATTGAGATTTTTAAAAATTCAGGCTTCTCTTTTGCATCGATTACATGTTATTGGTATTTTTATTTATGTGCTCCTTGCTTATTTACATATTTCAGTTTCATTTCAATAGATGCTTTAGACATGTGTTTAAACTATTCTCTTTAAAGTGGTTTGTTTGAAAATAAAACAAAAAAATCAAAGCATAAAGAGTTTTACAGAACTTAGAAAGCAAATAAAATTTGTTTCCATTGGAAATAGACTGCTCGATTTGCAAAATCACTAATATAGTATAAGTCAAAATGTTTTCGTATCATGTTAAATTATTACAAAATTATGACATATGAACTTTAAATATTCTGTTTCAGTTCCTACATTGACTTTTTAGCTAATTTGTTTGCAATTTTTAACATGCTACCCTAGGTGTTACAATATGCATCCTCAATGATCTACTGAGAGGTAATATGGTAACAATCATGAAAGGTAAGAATCTTGCAACCTAATAGTTCTTTTTACTACCATCCATATCCTTTGTGATATCATTGTCATATATATTACACCATACATTATAAACCCCACAACATAGTGTTTTAAGTTTTGCTTTAAATAGTCATATGTCCTTTAAGAAATTAAGAGAAGAAAAGATATATTTTTTATATCAACCCCAACAAGTTTATAATTTCCTGTGTTCTTCATTCATTCCCAAAGATGAGTATTTTCATCCGTTATCAATTCCCTTCAGCTTGAAAAACTTCCTTTAGAATTTTCATAGGTAAGGCTTGTGGATAATAAATTCTCTCAATTTTTATTTTTCTGAAAATAACTTTATTTTGTTTTAATTTTTGAAGAATGTTTTCACTAGATGTAGAATTTTAGATGGACATTTTTCCCCCAACATTTAAAGATATTCTGTTTTCTTCTGTCCTCATTATTGTTTATATGAAATCTTTCCTATCTCAAGTTTCAGTATCTCATTCTTTTCCAATCTATATCCTAAATTTCAGATGAGAAACTTGGTGAGATGTGAATTTAGCTGTTGTTGTAATTCTGCAAACTACACAATTAAGTTTAGTATTTCATTTGTAGCAAGATCTGTTTTGTGTCTACAAAAAAATAAAAAGATTCTTTTATGGTTGTCATAGAAAGCATATGTTTCAGACCACAACTAGTGAGAGTCAGTAGACTTGAGTTTGTCACTTTTCTCTCTGTAAGTGCTGAGTGCACTCAAAAGAATTCACCCCACATCACAGTCCTTATAGTTGTCATTGTCATAACTGTGAAGTGTATCAGCCACTTGAGCCCCCTAAGCACCTGCTTCAGTTGGCACTTTATTACGAATAACCATGGGTGATATTTTGATTAACTATAATGCCACAGTATTTGATGGGTTATTAGCATCCTATTTCTTATTGGCAGGGAGCTCTTACTTCCCTAAAACTCAAGGGCCCAAACAGATCAATCCCAGAAGCTCATCTTTATGAGTATATTTGCTGGGACCACATCCTTTAATAATTCTGTATCTGTCTGGGTCCAATCAGGAGAGTGATTTAAACAGGAGAAGTTTACTATAAAGAATTATTGAGCTATGATACAAGTGTATCTATGATTTAAATGAACTCTCAAGAGCATCCTACAGTTTAAGGAGAGTACCCAAGAAAGGACAATCTTAGAAGGGTGTACTTTCCCCAAGGCTCATATTGACACCACTGATCCTGTGTGTGGCAGTCAGAAAAAAGTCAGAACTCCTTCTTCCTACAGTGGTTCTCTAGTGCCCTCTACTGAGAAAGCTCAATATTATGTTGATCGTAAAGGAGAATTCCATCCATTATTGCAGAGCAGGTATTGAAGGGTGAATTTAGAGCGGAAAGACAAATTAATAACAGACAAATTCATCCTGTAACTACTCAGGGCAGTAAGACTGTGGCTTTCTGTCTGAGTTTTAGCTGCCCTGCACTATGTAGACTGGGAGTGTCCTCAGACAAAAAGCCAAATACATACAATTCTTGCCAACTTCAGTTTTCTTCTTTTAAGGATTGACTCCTTTTCATTTTCTGTCTGATTTTAGTTGTTAAGTTCCTTGAAATAGTTTTAAAAAAATTTTTATATTTTTATTTTTTTCAATTATAGTCGACATACAATATTATATTAATTTGAGATGTATAACACATTAATAAGACATTTACACAACGTATGAACTGATCACCCCAATAAATTTAGTTACCTATTTTATACCATACATAGTTATTGCAATATAACTGACTGTATTCCTCATGCTGTACTCTACATCCCTATGACTATTTAGTAACTACCAATTTATATCTCTAAACCCGCTCCCCACTTCACTCATCTCTCCACCCCCAATCTAACAACCATCAAAATGTTCTCTGTACCTGTGAGCATGTTTCTGTTGTTTGTTTGTTTATCTTGTTGTCTAGATTCCACATATGACATTTATCTTTCTCTGACTTACTTCACTCAGCACAATACCCTCTAGGCCCACCCATATTGTTGCAGATGGCAAGATTTCATTCTTTTCAATGGCTGAGTAATATTCCATTGTATATGTATACTACCTCTTCTTTATCCATTCATCCATTGATAGATACCCAGGATGCCTCTATATCTAGGCTACTGTAAATAATAAGGCAGTTAACATATGGATTTATATGTCGCTTCAAAGTAGTGTTTTGGGTTTTTTCAGATAAATACCTGGAAGTGGGAAAACTGGGTCCTCCTTTGTCACTTTTGTATTAAAGTCTGTTTTGTCTGGTATAAGTATTGTTACCCCAGCTTTTTTGTTTGTTTATTTCCATTTTCAGGAATCATCTTTTTTCATTTTTTTACTTTCAGTCAGTGTGTGTCTTTCGATCTGAAGTGAGTCTTTTGTAGGCAGCATATGTAAGGGTCTTGATTTCTTATTCATTCAGCCACCCTATCTTCTGATTGGAGCATTTAAGCCATTTACATTTAAAGTAATTGTTGCTAGATATGTAGTTATTGCCATTTTATTATATGTTTTAAAATTAATTAAGTTTGTTAGTTTTGGTGACATTGGTTAAAGAAATCCAGTAATTTTTGAGTGTACAATTTAACAATAAAGCATATATATATATTGCATTGTGGGTTTCCCTTCTATAGTTACATTTCTTTCTGTCACCACATGTTTGACCCCTTTTACCCCATCAACCTCCCTCCTCCCTGCTCCTCTCCTACCTTCTGGTAACTACTACTCTGTTGTCCATGTCCATGAGTCTGTTTGTTTGTCCTGTTTGTTTGTTGCTGTTAGGTTTATATCCCACATATAAGAGATGTCATGTGGTGTTCCACTTTCCCTGTCTCGCTTATTTCGCTTAGCATGATTATCTCGAGCTCCATCCATGTTGTCGCTAATGGCAGTATTTCATCTATTCTTATGGCTGAGTAATATTCCATGGTATATATGTACCACAGCTTCTTTATCGAGTCATCTATTGTAGGACATTTTAGTTGCTTCTATATATTGGCCAGTGTGAAAAATGCTGCTATGAACATCTATGTGCAAATATCTTTTTGGATATGAGTTTTCAAGTCTTTGGGATAAATAGTAGAGGGATTGCTGGATCATATGGTAGAGCAATTCTTAATTTTTTGAGGAACCTCCATACTCTTTTCCATAGAGCTGTACCAATTTTCAGTCCCACTGTTAGTGTATGAGGGTTCCTTTTTCTCTGCATCCTCTCCAACATTTTTTATTACTTGTTCTCTTGATAACAGCTATTCTAATAGGTATGAGATGATATCTCGTTGGGTTTTGATTTTCATTTCCCTACTAGCTAGCATCTTTTCATGTGTTTGTTGGCCATTTGTAGACCTTCTTGGGAGAAATGTCTGTTCAGATGCTCTACCCATGTTTTGATTGGATCATTTGTTTTGTTGTTATGTAGTTGTATGAGTTCTTTGTATATTTTGGATATTAGACCCTTACTGGCGCATGGTTTGCAAATATATTTTCCCATTTGGATGGTTGTCTCTTTACCTTGTTGATGTAGCAGAAGCTTTTTAGTTTGATGTAGTCCCATTCATTTATTTTAGCTTTTACTTCCCTTGCCTTTGAAGTCAAGTTCATAAAATCCTCTTTAAGTCTAAGGTTCATGAGTTTAGTTCCTATGTTTTCTATTTAATTATATGTATATATTATACTTTTATTATGATTTGTTTATATTATAATTTGTTTATTATGACTTTTTATATTTGGGGACATGAAAATTGCTTCCAATTTTTCAACTTAAAATATTACATGAATCTTTGACAATGATTATTTCTTAGTATAAATTCCCAGAATTATAATTACATGGTTAAAGTGTGTTTTTGGCCAACAAGAGGTAATTGCAATTGCCCTCCGAAAAGTTTATAATAATTTATGTTTTCATCAGCAGCATGTGAAAGTGTTTATTTCATCATGCCTTGGCCAACTCTGGAAGTTGAAATAAAAGAAAAAAATCTTCATATTTTTGTGAGGTAAACCATAGTTTGTCAATTTGCATTTCTTTTTTTTTTTTTAGAGAGGGTAACATTTTGCATGTATTTACTGGTTATTATTAATTTTTTTGAGTAAATTACTTATTCACTCCTAGAAAATGACTTTTAAAAATTTCAAAGATTCTATGAAAAATTTTTTTTTAATAAGGGCGAATTTTGATAATATTGTGAATTATTCAGAATCTGCTTTTTCACCATCTTCTCTGCTAGGTCTCCCTATTAAGTACCAGTTTGTAGATTTTAAGAAGGCAGAGCAAAAGTGGGAAAATATGAGATAATCAATGTAAAGCTCTTGGTGTACTGTGGTTGGCATTTATTAAGCACTTTATAAAGATTATTAGTATTGCCATAGCTATTATTGTTATTACTCTTAAAACATACTGTTTTATATTGGATTTCTTTAGATCCCGACTTTTTAAGATTTTAGCTATTTGAGTTCTGGAATAAGGCATATTTAACTTTGGTTCACTGAAGCTACTCATAGATGTGACTTTGAACAAATTACTTAATCTCTCTGAGACTCAGCTTCCTCCTCTCTACAGTGGAAATAATGATATTCATCTCTTAGGTTTCTTGTGTGCGTTAAACGTGAAAATATAATGTTTAGGTTGGTGTCATCACATAGCAAGTGATCAATCAGTGCTTGTATTTGAAAAGATATTTTTGATTAACAGTTTAAACCTCACAAATTATGTTTTCTTACTAAAAGTATCTTTCTGAAAATCATGCTTCCATCAAAGAAATAACTTCAGTAGGAGATTCAGTGTGGCAGGTGGTAGGGTAAAGGTTTTTGAGTAAGGGGTATCTTTTGGTGGGGAGGAGGAAGCCTAAGGGAAGTAATTATATTTTTGAAAAAGTAGAAGAGAATTTACTAATACAGAGAGAAATTTAGTGTGAAAGTTCAGCTCATAGCTCTCACCTTTATAGCTGTCACTATTAGGGTACATTTTGAATGGTGGAAACATGCTCAACAATTGATAGGAGAGGATAAAAAAAGCTATTAAATGATGGCATCATTAACTTTATTTTTCTAAAGCAGATTCTTTAGGGAAGTGATTTACTAATGAATCTAGAAAGACTGATTTATCTTTATCTAGGTTTTTATATAATAGGTTATGATTAGTCTCCATAGTTCCCTGCCACACAGTATTACAGGCTTAAAAGTTTTTATTAATAGTGATTTCCAAAAGGCACAGGGAGACTGCCATATAAATAATGTTTGGCTAGTTAATTCTCCTCTTCCTGAGACTCAACAGACTTCAGGCTTTGGTAAATTATAAGGAACTGAAACAAATGAAAAATGGAGGGACAAGATTATTGTTATCTCATTCCTTGTTAAGTAAACATTAATATGGTCTTCTGTGCAATTTGTGTTTTTGCGGCTTTCAATTAAAGGCAACTTCCCCAATTCTTTGTGATATTGTTTGGCTTAAAAACTTAGTTTTATTTTATCTTGTTCTTTAGATTTCCAATTTGCTGTCTTTATCAGCCAGCCTTTTTAATTCTGTTCTCTTCTGATGAGAAAATACTAAAAAACTAAAAATCATTGTTCTTTTTCCCTCACTTTACCTAATTTGTTACTTAACCTAGGATAAACTGTTTAAATGCTTCTTAAATTTTTCTATAACAGTGTCCATAAAGACAGAGTTCATTACTGCTTCTTGGGAAGTTTGACCAGAGCTGGCTGCTGTGACTGGGTGAATTCTTTTTTAAACTTAGTGATTTATGTGAATTTTGCATTTTACTTACATAACATATTGGCATTTATTTTAATAACAAATGATTCACGTTTCTTTCCACTGAGCAAAATTGATACTGCATAAAGATGCACCATGTTTTTTTCTGTGGTTTGAGTTTCTTCTTCATCACTGCCTCTTTGCCAAGAGGTTTCCATATCAGTTTGGGAGATACTACCTTATAGAGTGTTGTTTCTGCCTCTAATTTATGTAAAACATAAATTTGCCTCTAATTTATGTAAAACATAAATTAGACCCTTCATCTAATTTATGTTTTACATAAATTAGATGAAGGGTCTGCTAGAAAATTTTAGAGGATCCTTTACAAAGGCTTTATCCAGCACTTGCCTTGGATCATGTTCAGGCTATTTACCATTTTTCTTGTCTCTTTTAGGTCATTTCAACAGTAGGTTTGGCATTGAACCATAGCTCTACTATTTCTCTTTGCTAGCTATGTGACCATGAATAAATCACCTAATCTTTCAGAGAGTCTGTGTCCTTGTTTATAAAATGGGAGTAATGATGCAGTTGACTCATTGGGCTATTTCAAAGCTAGATGAGACAACATATGTAAAATGCCAAGCACATAAAAGGCTCTCAGATACTGACTTCCCCTCCTTGCCCTCACCTCCCTTTCTTCCTTTTGAGAGCCTGAGAGAACAAAACTGAGCAAGTTCTGCCTCGAGGTTCCCAAAGGGTGGAAACCTGTGTCTGCCTAGGTGGAATATTGGTGATATCAGTGCTATATGGAAGAATATTCTCTGGGGTCAGGCCAGCCCTCTCTCTATGGTGACAGCTGATTCAGGCTGTTCAGGATTTCTTTTTAAATGGGCTCACACCCTTATTACTGAAAAATTTCTATTAGTAGCAGTAAACACCCAGATAACCTGGCCTTCAGTAACATGCAGTCGAAAGGAAGCGAGCACACCAAGATTCAACTGTGAAGTCTCCTGAGAAACAGAGCGGGAAGGCCCCAGTGTTTCTGAATTGTCTCCTCTTTGGATTTAGAATTGCCAAGCTTTGTTAGGGTTATAGTGAGAAAGGGTTAAAGATCTGTGTAAATCTGTCATGAGAATAAAACTGAATTATTTATTTGAAAATGAATATTCTAAGTACCTAATACCAGGGATTTTGGGGCTCCTTTTAGTGGTACTTACCAGCTTCACATTGTACCTGCTTTGTTTTTGACATCTTTTAGGCACTGGTGATACAGCAGTGAAAAAACATACTTGGAGTCTGTTAAAGAATTTTTATATTTATACCCTAGTTGAGAAATCAGACAAATAAAATAATATAGATTACAGAATAGTAGGAGAGACTTAATTTACATAGGGTAGTTAGGAAAGACATTTCTTAGATGACTTTTAACATGAGATCTGGAAGCTAAGAAGTATCTGTTTTTGTGAAGAGCCCAGAGCACAAATGTTTTGAACTAAGAGAAATTTTGTGTGTTCTCTGTACTGACAGAGGGGCTCCAGGTTTGCAGTATAGTGCTTGAGGGGCAGAGTGGTAGGAGATGAAATTGAGCAGGTAGGCAGAGTCCAGAACATATAGCACCTTTATTTGAAGAGCTGTAGGAAGCCATATGATGGGTTTAATTAGGAGAGTGGCATGACCTGACTTGCATTTTTAAGAGGTCACTCTGGAAGCTAGGAGAAGAGTAGATTTTAAGGGGGCCCAAAGTGGAAATGGATAGATATGAGGCTATATTCATGTCTAAGTGAAATGTGGTGATACCCTGGACTTTGGTAGTAGCATTGAAGATGGAAAGAAGTGTAGGTATAGGAGATAAGTTTTGGAGATAGCATTGTCAGGACTTGCTAATGAAATGAGGTGTAAAGAAAAGAAAGAAGGCAAAGATGATTTCAAAGTTTCTGTCCTTAATAACTGCTGGGGAGCAACAGACTATTGAAAGAGAGGAATGGAATCAAGAGTTCTGTTAAGGACATGTTAAGTTTGAGATACTTCTAACAGACTTAAGGGGAGATATCAAATAGACATTCAGAATTTGGAGCTCAGAGAAGTCGTCAAGTTTGGATATAAAAATTAGGAATTCTCAGCATGTAAATGGTATTGAAAGCTATAGGATAGGGCGAGATCACTATGGATCATGTGTAGTTTAAGCAAGATAAGAGGGCTTGGTACTGAACCCTGTAGAACTACTGCATTTAGAGGCTGAGCTTAAGAACCAGCAAAGGAGTGTATGGTCATGCCACCCTGAACAAGCCCGATCCCATCTGATCTTGGAAGCTAAGCAGGGTTGGGCCTGGTTAGTACTTGGATGGGAGACTACCTAGGAAGACCAGGTGCTGTAGGCATAAAAAAAAAAAATAAGGGATTGTAAGCTGACTAGGTCCTTACAATCTGTGAGGTCAACCAAGGGTTGCCTCACCTAAAAAAAAAAAAAAAAGAACCAGCAAAGGAGACTGAGAGGAAGTTGCTAGTACAATAGGTGCAAAAGCAGGAGAGTGTAGTGTAATTGAAGCTGAGAAAGACAACACTTTCAGTAAAGGGTGATAGTTATGTCAAAGGCAGGTGAGAGGTTGAGTAAGGTGACTTCAGAGAAGTGACTGTTGGATTGGCAATATCAAGGATTGTTGATGTTGGTAGGTGGTTTCAGTGGAATAGTGCTGCCAAACACTATATCCATGTGAGAGAATGAGTGTGGAGTAGGGGTGGGGATTGAGAAAGTTGAGGGTTAAGCAAATTGGGGGACAATGTTTTAGAGGAAGTATAGCTGTGAAGGGAAGCAGAAAAATGGGGTGATATTTAGTATTGTGCATGCCTAAGAATTGTACCTGACTTTATCCCAAAATTTGTGAAAGAGGCATAAAGGGCACATTTTTTTAAAGCTAAATTTTAAGTTAAAAATCAACTATACACAGGACTTGAATTTCAGTTTTAGCCTTGTTTGTCAAAACATGACACATAATACCTTCTGCTGCAATCTTTTCTGTTCAGATTATTCATATTTTATTAACCAAGGAGATATGATACTGATTTGTTATTATAAGCCTAGCAGAATATTCACTTCCTCTATGTTCTTATAGATTTTTCTCTCTGCTCTGTCAGCCATTAAAAGAAGCATTTCAAATTTTCCATGGTAATTGTGGATTTGTCTACTTTGTCTGTTTAGTTTTGTCAGTTTTTGCAATACATATATTTAATTTTAATTAGTTTTAAGTATACATTGGTTAGACATCTATATAGTTAATAAAATGATCCCTCCCAGTTGCTCTCTTCCTCCCATGACCCTCCACCTAGCCAATATGTTAATGCTAATTGCATTCCCTATGCCGTGCTCCCCATCACTGTGACCATCCATCAGCTACTAATTTGTATTTCTTTAACCCTTCACCCCATTCTCCCAGCCTCCCAGACCTCGCTCCCCTCTATCTGTCACCAAATTGTCCACTATATTTGTGAGTCTGTTTTTGATTAGTTTGTTCTTTTTACTCCTTAAATTCCGCATGTAAGTGAAATCATATAGTGTTTCTCTTTCTCCGTCTGACTTAAATACCTTCTAGATTTATCAAAGCAATATATTTTTCCATCTCTTTCCTTTTCATATGTAGGGATCTTGTTTTCTTATCCTTTCAGCCATTCTATCTTTTGGTTGGAGCACTTAATTTTTTTCCATCTAAGGTACTTATTGATAGGAATGTAGTTGTTACCATTCTTTATTCCTGTTTCTGAAACATGTTTTTTCTTCTTAAAGAAGTCCCTCTAACATTTCTTGTGATTCTGCCTTGGTGGTGATAAATTCCTTTAGTTTATTTTTGTCTGGGAAGCTCTTTATCTGTCCTTCAACTCTAAATGGTAGCTTTGCTGGATAGATTATTCTTGGTTGTATATCCTGGCTCTCCATCCTGTCGAATATTTTGTGCCAAGCCCTTCTGTCCTGCATAGTTTCTTTTGAGAAATCAGCTGCCAGTCGTATGGGTGTTCCCTTATATGTAATTATTTGTTTTTCTCTTGCTGCTTTTAATATTTTCTTTGTGTTTAACCTTTGACATTTTAATTATGATGTGTCTTGGTGTGAGCCTCTTTGGATTCCTGATTTTTGGAATTCTCTGAGCTTCTCGGGGTTTTATGTCCATTTCCTTCATCAAGTTAGGGAAGTTTTCCATCATTATTTCTTCCGATAGTTGTTCAGCATCTTGATTTTCTTCAGTTATGCTGATCTGACTAATATTTGGAGCCTTAATAATGTCCCATATCCTCCTTAAATTATTTTTATAGTCTTGGCTTCTTTTTTTCTTGCCATTCTGATTGTACTGATTGGCTTTCCTGTCCTCTAGATAGGGCATGTGATCTTTTTCTTTATTCACTTTATGCCTTTGTTTATTCCATTCACTACTCATCTCAGATAATGTGTTCTCCATTTCTGACTGATTCCCTTTTATAAATTCCATTTCCATTTTTATGTTTTTTATCTCTTTGTTGAAGTTCTCACTGAATTTATCTACATGTCCCAAAAGTTCATCGAGCATCTTTATAACCAGTGTTTTGAACTCTGCATCTGTTAGATTACTTGACTCCATTATATTTGGATCTCTGTTCTGTTCTCTCATATGGTTTCTGCTTCTTTGTCTTCCCATTTTGGCTGTCTTTCCATGCCTGTTTCTATGTACTAAGCAAAGCTCCTAAGTCTCCCAGTCTTATCAGTATGGATTTGTGAAGTGGGTGTCAAGTGGCACAGTCCTGAGAGGGGTTCAGTTGCAGGCCAAATTTAGCCCAAGCCTCTACCCTTCCAGGGCCACCTGTTAAGATTCAACAAACAATCCACAGATACTGTGCTTATAGTTGCCTCAAAAGGCTATACCAGCTGCCTCTTCCAGTGTGAGTCTCAGCAAGGAGCAACTGAATCGCTGAGGATACACCTGGATGTGGCTTGAGTGGGGCTCGAATTGGGGTAGGCAGGGTTTCAGAGAATCTTCTGGGTGGAGCAACCTTTGTTATTCAGTTTGATGATGTCACAGCTATGGCAGTGCTGTGTCCAGTGCACTAGTAGGGTGGAGGGCTCAACAGGGAACAATGGATACCGCCAGTACTTCTGAACAAAGTGAGTCTCGCTTTGGCCATCACTCTGACAATGTCTCCCTGTAAGTTTGTGGTGCCCCCTGCACACAGCCGAATCAGCACTGGTGCTTAGAGAAAGCAAGTCCGTCACCGTGAAAATCCGCTCATGGAAGTGGCCCCTTTAAGAAGCGTCTGCCTCTGCCACAGCATCTGTCTCACTCAGCCACTCAGACCCGGCAGCCCCATGTCTTTGCTCCATCCTATCTTCTGCCATTGTAGGGTGCTTTCTTGGATTTCTCTGTAGTTGTATGGCTTGTTCATCTAGATCCCAGGCGATTTTTTTTTTGCTGCTGCTCCTCGTTTCTGTCACAACTTTGATTTGGTTGCCAGAGGGAAGAACACAGCCTCTATCATCTTCGCCATTTTTTCCCCCTCTGCATTATATATTTTGATAGGTTATTGGGTTGTATTTGTCAGCTTTTGCTGCATAACATACAACTTTGTACATCTCTGTGGCATATAACAATAAACATTTATATTTAGCTCGTGGGTCTGGGGTTGACTGTGTAGTTCTGATTCAGGCTGCAGGTTGAATTTAGTTTTACTTTATGCGTTGTTGTTTTGCAGCCCCTGTTGATAGGATAAGGCTATCAGAGACATTCTCTTCTTGTGGTAAATCAATGAGCACAAGACTCAATCCAAACAGTGCAGACACTCTTAGGCATCTGCTCATGTCATGCTCACTGATAACCCATTGACTGATGCAAGTAACATGGCCAAGTCCAACAGTAAAGAGAGTGGGGAGAATAACTTCAGTGAGATGTAGAGGGAAATATGTATTTGCTGAACCAACATTTTCAGTTTATCATATGAGTGTATATAGATCTGGAATTATGATATATTACTGGATTAACTTTTAAATTACTATGAAATGTCTCTATCTTTAGTAATGCTATTTTTGTTAAAATCTGATACTCATATAACTATACTATATAACTACATAACTATATAACTATACCAGCCTTCTTTTGATTTGTGTTTACATGTTACATCTTTTTCTAGCCTTGTATCTTTTGATCATTATATCTTTTAATTTAAAATATGTCACTTGTAAGTCACATATTGGGTTTTGTTTCATATTTTTCAATAACAGTTTATTGATATATAATTCATTTCCTTTTCAAGTATGCAATTCAGTAGTTTTAGCATATTCACGTAGTTATGCATGTATTATGACTAATATTTTTTCTTTCCAGAAAGAAATCCTGTACCGAGTACTAGTCATTTCCCATTTTCCCTGCCTCCCTCAAATTCCCAGCTCTGGCAGCTACTAATCTACTCTCTGTCTCAATGGATTTGCCTATTCTGGATATTTCATATAAATAGAATCATACAATATCTGGTCTTTTGTGCCTGGCTTCTTTGACTTAGGATTTTTTAGGCTCATCTATATTATAGCATGTATTAGTACTTCATTCTTTTTTTTTAGTATGTTTTTCTTGCTCTGCTTCAATCCATTATTCTCTTTTGTCTTGCTTTCTAGTTCATCAGTAATCTGCTATCGAACTCACCTATTGGATCCTAATTTCAGTAGTTGTTTTTTCAGTTCTATTACTTCAGTTTGTTTGTGTATTTATTTATTTATTTATTTTAGGCGAGGCAACCCTTGGTTGACCTCACAGATTGCAAGGACCTTGTCAGTTTACAATCCCTTATTTTTTATTTTTTATGCCTACAGCACCTGATCTTCCTAGGTGGTCTCCCATCCAAGTACTAACCAAGCCTGACCCTGCTTAGCTTCCGGGATCAGATGGGATCGGGCTTGTTCAGGGTGGCATGGCCGTAGACTAGTTTTATATTTTAATATATTTTAATTCTCTGCTGAAATTCTCAGTCTCTTTCTCAGTACTTTCCATTTCTCCATTTTCTAATTGTATTAATCATGGTATCTTAAAAGTTCTAATTTGCCAACTCTCTGAATACCTGTGATTCTCTTGTTTTTTTTTGTTCTCTTCGTTGTCTGTCCTGTCTTTCTTGGCATATCTGGTAAATTTTGATAGAAAGGTAGACATGGTATATAAAAATTGGTGACTCTACAGATAATGTTTTCTTCTGGAAAGGTTCCCTCTTTTCTCTGCTAGACAGGTAGAATGGGGATTGATCATTTTAATCCAATCAGAGATTGAGCTGAGGCTAGCCTTCTAGAACTGTCAACTGAGCCCCAAGTGCTCCAGGGAGGAGTTGGCCCACTGGGTCACCCACACATCCTACTGCTTCTGAGGCCCGGCCACTCGTCCCCAGGGATAGGGGTTGGAGGCCATCCCTGCTACACTGCCCTTTGCACGCGTGATAAAGTGTCCTCCAAACCTCTGAAAAACAAACAAGCAAAACTGAGCCCTGTGTTCACCAGGGCTTTTTGTCCTGAAGTGTTCTGAGTGCTAATTCTTGTCTTCTCAGCATTCTGAGACTACTCAGAACGTTTCTCTGCTTTTTATAGGCTTTCTGCTTAGACTCTTAGTCCTTCATTTTTGGCAGATGTCTTACGTAGAAAGCTGGCTGTGTGTCAGGGTTAGTTCTCTACCTTTTTCTTCTCTCTGGGATCTTGGCCCTTCAAGTTTCTAATTTTGTTTTACTAGCCCCAGGAGACAAGCAAAAGCTTTGCTTGTTTCTGTGTTTTCCAGACACAACCTTTTGTCTAGAAGAAAGCTTGGATGGATTCTCAGCCTCTTGACCTTTGCCCAGAATTAGCAATACCCCCAGGGAAAGAGGGGCAGCAGAATGTTTGCTCACCTCTGTATTTTCTCCTTTCTGTGGTAGTAGCTTCTCTAATCATAGTTGCTTTATTAGCTCTGATGCCTTTAAACAGACAGTTTTAAAAAATAATGTTATCTGAATATTTTGGAATATTTTTGATGGAAGAGTTGGTCTGCCACAAACTATTAGTACCTGAAACCAATAGTTTGATCTAATTGGATAATGTCATTGCTTTTGTTTATGAGTGAGTCAAGCAGTGTTGGTCAGAGAAATATACTAACTTTTATAGTTTATTCGTATATGCAGTTGACCTCAAGTTATTCACTGAAAGGAGATAAAGTTTTTATATGAATTATTCCAGACTTTGGAGATGGAGAGTTATAAGATGTGTATATGAGACACTAGTTTGTGAAAGAGTTTTATATAATTACAAAACATTTTCAAAGATTTCAATCCATTTGGTACTTTTAACTTTGTGAGTATAAGCATTATTATCTTCTTCAATCATTCAAATAAGAATTGAGCTTGAAAAGACTGTGACTTGCCTTTTGTCTTTTATTTGCTGCTTTTGGGTAGAATTACGTCTCAAATCCAGATCATATGACCCCAAGTCCAGTATTTTTTCCAACTTGCATTCATTTGGAATTCTAGAAACTATTTTTTTGTGTTGTTTTTTGGAGTAAATCAGTTTGTCTTACTGCTTAATAGAACACTATAAAGTATTATAGCTGTAAAGCTGTAAAGCAGTATATAACTTAGAGACATATTCAAAGGATAAACTTTCTCTTTAATTTATCCTAAGTAAAACATAAGCTCACAAATAGTTCTGTTTTGCTCTAACTTCCACACTTGAAAGTGATGTTTTACTTCTATCTTGTCTGTTTTTCTTTATGCTCTAATTTGGTAAAATGACCAAAGCAAAACTGAAATGCCAGAAGAGAAAAAAGACTCTTGAATAATCCATAGATAGAAGAGCTGGTTTCTTCTATTCCTAACAGACTCAGATTACTGTGAGGGTCGCTGGGTCTGATAAAATATTTGTCACCTCTTCCTTTGTCAGCTGCCACTTAGACCATTATCAATGATTTGCTGCTTCTTATACCTCCCTCTCTCTCTCTAATTTACTATTTTTGATCTTCTATTGCTTAGGAAACTGGATAAGTAAGAGTGTTCAAAATGTCTTAAAAAGTAATATCATCTTAGGACTTTAGAGGGTAGCTGGAGTAGCTTTTCTTTATTTTATAGGTAATGAAATTGACATCCAGAGAAATTAGGTGCCTTGCCCAAGACGCATAGCTAGTTAGTTGACACAGGACAAGAAGAACTGAATCTTCTTTTCTATGGACATCAATTTTTATGTCATTTATATTTTTTAGGCCCCAAGCGAGGGCCTAGAAGCCTTTAATGAGTAAAGCACATCATTCTTGAGAGTTTAGAGACTTTTTTACTTTCTTCATAATTGATAAATGAATTTTGCCATACATGTTACTTCAACATAAATTTTATTTGTTTGTGTGTATGTTTTTATACTTATTGTATATACTAATTCTCAAAAACTCAAGTCTGTCATCTGTGATCTTAGAACAGATATCTGTTAATATAAACCCACCAGTTAACATCTCAGTTCACTGAAATCTTTGCAGCTGAAACCCTATAGCAGCCTTCATTTTCATAAATCTGATATTTCAATGCTGAAGTCCTCTCTCTCCCCTGCAAAAACCAGCAGTGATAGGAATATTTGAAAATTTATGCTAAAAATTACTGAGCATAATTTATAGTATATATATATATATCAAGATACTTAATAAATGTTTGAAAAATTATCTGTCTGAAAACTCCAGAAAAGAGAAAAATTGCTTAATAGTCACTTTGAATGAGTTCACATTTAATATATTATGAAGTATTGAAGCAATGTTGGTGAAGTAAAGAATTGAAAGCATTTTCTCCCTATGGTCCTAATTAGAATAGTCTGAATGTTGCTTTAATAAATATTAAGTATATTTAAGAAGTTTAAATGACTTTATATAGTTTTCTAAGGATGAGTTATGAGATTCTAGGTTAACCTGGCTATTGGGAAGGGAAATTCCTGAAGTCTGATGGTTGAGACATTTTGTAGCTTAGACACTTATGAGTTTCCTTTCCACAAAGATGGTCTTGCCTGTTGGCTTGTATACTGGACCCAATAAGAATTTCACTGGCTGTGATTCTGATTGCCCTAGACTCTGCCTAGAGTTCTCTGTATTTCTTTTTTAGGTTGGAGGGGAGGGCTGGTACCCCATCTTTTGTGAAAATTTTTCTTTTTTTCTTTAGATTGCTAATTTTGTTGGGTATCTATGTCTTAAATGAGCATCTTAAATGACACTCTCCTTTGCCTATAGTTGGGCAGAAGCCGATTGGAAGAAATTCTTTAGCCAGTTAATTACACTTGCTTTAAAATTTAGGACTCATCCGTTTTTACATTTGGGAAGACAGTTTTATCTCTTGGTTTTAGGAGGCTGTTATTCTTAAATACTGCACACAAATAGAATGCCAGAATTTTAGAAATGAAATATATCAGGAAGTCCACTAACTATGGGAATTGGGGAGTAGTTTGAGTTATATATATTTTAACCAAATAGTATATATCTTTGATCTTAGTTAATAGATTTATCCTTACTTTTGGCTGTCAAAGAATGCTAGAAGATTTCTGCTTACTTTCATATTATAGGAACTATAGTTCTAGTCCCAATCTTCTTTGATAACATATGAAAACTATTATCTTGGAGTTTGGCATGTATTTTACAATTTAATCATTAATTTTTCAGAATTATGCTTGTGTCTTATATTTCTAAATTGATTTTCATTTTAGAATGCCTAAATAATTTTTAAGAAGCATCACAATGTCTAGTATGCTCATGTTTCAGAAAATTTATAGTGTTGCCATATTAGTTTACCATTTACATTAAATATGGATAATAAAATCACTCTTTTTCCAAATCACATGAATTCACTGAAATATTCTTGTAAATAGAAATGTTACTCTTTGTTTTATAAAAAGGATATAATAAGTTTGTTATGTAATACCTAACTTATTTTATAATTTACAAAATTTCAGAGCTCACAATATATACCATGTATAGTGGCTAGCCTGTATCCCAGCCTTAAGTGAGAAGGGTTAAAGGAAGAGATATTGAGCCTTTTCAAAAAGAGTGCTCTGCTCTGTTGCATTACCCAAAGATTAGGTTTCTTGACATTTGCCTTAAAACCTTGAACAGTTTATGCTAAGAGCTCTGCTATTTGCTAAACTACCTCTGTAACCAGCATGCTGTGAAGCAAGACCACATTTTAAATCTTGCAGCAATATCTTTTTACTTTAGTTTTCCTACACTTACATGTGTGATTGTATATTATAGACCAATGGAAAAAAATAATTTTTTGGGTAATGTTGTTTTTTCACTGGTTTAAAAAACAATTAAGAAGGACCTTTAATACTGCTTTGAAAATAATTATCAAGGTTTTTAACTATCTTGAATCATAAAGATCATAGAATCCATTATGTAATCATTTTTAAATCTTTTAAGTGGGGGGTTTAAATTAGAAAATCAGAATATTATTGAAAGCTTTCTTTGCCAGAAAAGCGGCTGTGATTTTTATTTCATAATCATTAATTAAAAATATTGGTTGCATGAGTTATGATTTACAACTCACATAGTAATTTTAATCTATCTTTTTAATAAAAATTCACTCTATAATCTCTTGCATAAAGACAGTAAACAGCACCTGCCAGAGCGCTGTAGCAATAAGAGCCATCAAGTGTGTATTCACTTCACTATGCAAAATAACAGTGAAAGAGTTAATAAAAGCTGACTACATTACAAGATTACAAAGGCTTTTATTTATTAGGGGACAGGGAGTGTATGGAATATATGGGATGAAATATTAATAACCTCTCCATTCTTCAGGACCGACCTGTTACTTTGGAACTACTCTCTTAGCCCCACTGAGACTGTGAAACTGTGTTTTGGTGGTCTATAGGAGAGGTTCGACTTGGCAAATGTAATGGTGAATGATGTCACTGAATACATACCATATGTATTGAGAGTCAGTGAATGCTATTCTCACTGCTGTGCACAGGCATATGTAAGTGTTGGAATGGAAAAATCATTTTTATGAAAATACTGAGAAGTAAAACAAGAATGTTCTGTCCTAGGCCTGATCACATCACCAGTAGCTGCCAAATACGAATATTCCCTGTAAGATTTTTTCTTCTTAATTCTCCAGCTTCCGGCCTTTTGTTGGCTCTCAAAGTAGTTCATTCGGAAGGCCTTATTCAGCATGTTCTTTCTATTGATATGATATGAACACCAAATGAAAGTCCCATTTTCTTCCGTAAAGTAAAGCTGGGAGAGTATTTTAGTGTGCATGGTTTGCAGCAGATGGAAATGATTAATTGATTTAGTTAACTTGCCAAATTGTTCTCTTTTTCCCCAGTAGAGCAGTGTTATCTGAGAGATTCGTACTGCTAATCATTGTTCCACTTATTAATATATCTGAAAGGCTATAATTGTTTTGTTTTAATTATTCTCATTACTATTATTTAAGACTTTATGCTCTAATGGTACAGTAATGGATATGTCAAATAAATAAAGCAATTGATGCCTATTAGGAATTTACAGCCTATAAGGTAGAATAGTAGAATATATGAAGATACAAAAATGTGAAGTGTACCCAGTTATTTTATTCTTAAATTTTTATTAGCAAATCACAATTCTCTTAGTAAAAGTCCAATGTCACTTTTCTTAAGCTTGAATATATGCCATCTTAAAGTCTTAAGTTGTTTCATATTATAATACAGAGACTGACTTATATAACAAACAATGTGATTTTAAAATTATCCAAAATAAAGGCAGTATTTCCTTATGTAGGACATTAGAACATATAATAAATAAAAATAACAAAATAAAATTTATTATGACAGAATTCTGTTACCATTTTGATATATTTTCTTTTGGATTTTTTTTTGTATATGTACATATGCATATATACATAAACGTGTGTGTATATAGATGTAAGTGTATATTTTTATTTTTATAAAATTTGGAAACCCTCTGAAATTAACATTTTCTTGACGATTTTTACTTAATAGTATATCATGAGATTTTTCTCTTCATTAAAATGTTTTTAGAAATCTCATTTTTAATGAGAAATGAGTTTTTATTTTAAAAAGGAAATGTTTCCTTTTGGACTAGAAAAAGGTCAATATGCCCTTCTAGTTCCGCTCTTAAAATTTGAACCAAGGAAGCAGTGGGTAGGATTAAATAGTGAGATGGCTGCAGTTATAACTTGACATATTAACTCTCACATTGACTCTTTTCATTCTGTGTCAGGGCATGACTACTGTCACTAAAAAGTAAGAGTTAATATATTCCTGACTTTGCATCAGAAATTTAAAGTATGGGCTGGTTAATAACCACTTTTTACTGTGTTATCTTGAGTATGAGTATTGAAGAAAACATTTCCAGGTGAAAATGTTCAAAAAAGAAGCACAGTATGCAAAATTTATATGGAAAATTATTTTTTCAGTTAAAAAAGTTTTATTATGGAAATTTTCCAACATGTGCAAAAGTGGAGAGACTAATATAATGAACCTATATAAAAAATTAAAAAATTATCAGCTCAGAGAAATCATATTTTACTTGTGTGTCACCTTAACCACCACCTGCCTCGCCACACTGGATTTTCTTGAAGCAAATAACAGACATTATATCAGGAAAGTATTTTTTATTAAGAGCCCATCTTTTTTCAGAGCTGAGAATGGACAAATCTAAAGATTGACTGTGGTAAAGTGTGAGTCAGGTGTCAGAAAAAAAGTATTATGATGGATAGAAACTGTAAATTCCATTTAGCAAACATTCACTGAATGCCTATTATGTTGAAACACTGTTCTAGGTGCTGATATAGATTTAAAAGACATTGACAATGCCTTCAAAGAGCTCACTTTTTAGGAGTGAATACAAATAAATATTACATACTTATAATACAGTAAAGCAAAAGTTGAGTTTATATATGTACATATGTGTGTATATATAGTATATTATGTGTGTTTATATATATGTATATGTGAGATGAGTACATATACATATGCACATATACATAGATACATGTACATATACGCATATATGTATAGGATACCGTAGGAGTACCTAGGAGAAGGATATAACCCAAGGCATAAAATTACACATGACCAATAATTACCCTCTGTGTATCTTGCTTTTAGTTGTTTACATATACATTGTTAAGTCTGTCATGAAGACAGTTACCAGAGATACCTGAAAGAGGTTAATGAACAATTTGGTTTGTATTTATTACACAAATGAGAAAGAAATAGTTTTTTTTTCTTTGCCATATTCATGATCAGATTACTGTAGAACATAGGAAAAGAAATGTATGTTGTTTTATTGCCAAGTTTATATTAAAGATCAAAGTCTGTAAATGGAGCAAATATAGCAAATTATTGATTTACATGAGTCTATTGACTCAATTGTAGTTGTGAGTGAATTGGAGAAGCTCATCTTTCTATTATCGATCTACACTTTAACTGGTATATTTGTTCAGGAGGCTGACTTCATAGGAAATGCTTCTTTCTGAAGCATGAATTACAGTGGAACCCCAGGCTTTCATGTGAGATGGATAATTATTATGAAACTGGCAATCATTAGATCATTGCTTAGAATCTGTCACAGGATGCTACTGACTGGAATTAATGACTACGTATTAATTTTTGTCAGATAGTTCCATTATTTATTAGCATCTTGATAATCCGTAAGATTTAAAAAAAGACCTTAGCTAATATGATTAAGATACAGCTGAAGACAATATTAGCTATAATATTATGTGAAATATTCTTGCTGAGAATTATAATACATTAACATTTTTATATAGCATTTTATTTATTTTTATTAAATTTATTGGGGTGACATTGATTAATAAAATTATATAGATTTCAAGTGTACAAGTCAATAATGTCGTATGTATATTATGTTGTTCCATCACCATATATTATAACATTTTAAAGTTTAGAGTTCACCGTAAATCCTAACAGCTCAGTTAAGGTAGCCTTTTCATTGTTTCACAGATATGGAAACTGAAACTTAATGATATTAAGTGACATTTAGAAATTTACCTAGTAAGTTGTAAAGCTAGGGTTCAAATTCATTTAGCAACAAATATTCATTTGGAGTCTGCTTGTAAAAAGCACTGTGGAGATAAAGCTGTAAAAACTCATGGCACTTACATCCTAAGGGAGAGCCAGATATTAAACTAATCAATCACAGGATTAATTATTTAATTACAATCGTGATTAATGGTGTGAAGGAGTACAACACAAAATGAGAATATACAACAGGAATACTTGACCTAGTTTAGATTCCCTGGAGAAATATTTCATCTGAATTCTGAAGAAAGTGAAGAAGGTGGTGGGGAGTGTTCCAGGTGGAGGGAGCAGCATGGGCAGTAGTCCTGAGGGAGAAAGAATGTTTTCAGGAATAGAAACTAAAATTAGGCAAGTTTTTTTGGAGCACAATGAATGAATGAAAAATCTCTGATGAGGTAGTTAGGGGTCAAGGTCCAAATCTCATACTTTTTAGCAGAAAAATTCAACAAATTATTTAGTGCTTACCATTCATGAGGCAATGTGTGAAGCAGTGTGAAAGAATACAAACCTTCAATCTAAATTAGAAAATGCAAAAAAAATTCTCTTAAAAGCCAGCCATAGACTTTTATGAGTATTGTGGGATTACGTAGTCAATTTTTATTAATAAAATATATGACCCATTTTGACTAATTTAAAAACTTAGTCCCTTTTCTCTGACTTTTGTAAAAATTGGAGAAGATCTATGTTATTCAAGATTTCTGCAATGACAGCCTTTATTGTTTGAATCTTGTGAAAAGATCTTTAGAAGGACTTTTGGGTGCCACCTTTACATTTTACTTTATAATTTCTTCAGAAAGGAGCTTGCATGATTCCTAATGTATTGCCAATTAGTAAGTGATATGTAGTTGATATTGAAATCAGTTGATGAACATTTTCAGGCTGCAACACTCAGGTGCCTAGATAATGGAGATTAGGCTATGTTAGCCAGGTATTGGTGCTTCATTGTAGAAAAAGCAGTTATCTCTTAACTGATTGTTATCAGATGGATTTTCAAGGCTTTAGTTATAGACTGTCACCGAAAATAGTAATTCTGTGCTGTTCCATTTGAGAAATATTTATGAGAGTTATATATTAACTATGTAAGTCTTAAAAGATTTGGTGAAAAAACCATGCTTTTTGTAGAGAAAGCTTTTAATACCAATCAGCTCTTCAACTTGAAACAACAGAACATACTACAAAGCCCAGAACTCAATGGCATTTAAAAAATTCATTGCATCCAGAGAGAATAGATATGAAAAAGTGACTAGGGAAGTGATTTTAAAATGTGTATGGTCAATATTGCATAGATTATGTAAAAATGCGAAAAGGATAGCATAATGAAAAGACTCCTGTCTCATCTATTTGCATTATGATGGAAATATGAAATTTTGAAATTTACTTGAGAAAGAACTGCTCAGTAAAGTCTAATTTAGTTTAAAAAATCTAGATCAACAAATAGGATTTCTTCAAAAATATAAAAATTGTTCTTGGAGGAGGTCTTTTTAAGAAGTAGAATAGGAATAAATATCATATATTTCAAACTGACTTATCAGATCTTTAGTACAGATATTTTGAGATTCAAAATGTGAAGTTACTTTCTACACAAGAGTGTGAAATATAAACTGTGTATGTTCTGAAGTAATGTCTTGATCTATATTTTGTGTCCCTTATTATATCAGATATATTTGTTGTTTCTGGATTCTGTGCTGGATTTTGTGCTTGTTTTAAAACTATACTATTTTATGTTATGTCTTGCTATCCAGCAGAGTAAGTACTTCTACTTTGTTCTGCTTTTTCAAAGTTATCTTGATTATTCTTTGTTTTGCAATATGCATTTTAAAATCTGCTTGTCATTACTATATATGTGGGATTTTGGATTGAGATTGTACTGTATCTATAATAGATCAATTTAAGGAGAATTAACATTTTTATAATAATGAATCTATGTCTATAGGACCCGTTGTGATTGCCTCCCATTTTATTCATAATGCTAATTATCCAGACCTCCTTTCTGTATGTTTTTTTCTTGATCAGTCTTTTGAGGAGTTTGTAAATTTAGTCTTTTCAAAGAGTAAACTTTTTCCTTTCTTGGTCATCTCTGTTGAATTTTCAGTATTATTAAATGTCTTTGATCTTTATTGTTTTCCTTTTACTTTCCTGGAGCTTAATTTGCTGTTTTTTTTTTTTTAATCTTCTTGAGGACGCTTAGATTGATTTTTCAGTCTTTTTCTTTTCATATATATACATCTAAAACTATACATTTTTCTCTCAGCCCAGCTTTAGTTATGTCCCATAAGTTTTGATATGTAGTACTTTAATTTTAACTTATTTCAAGACATTTTCTACAATCCTTTGTAATTTTTTATCTACTTTTTGGGGAGTTTATTGCTTAATTATCAAACATTTTGATTATGTTTTTGTTATTGATTTCTAACTTAATCACATTTATAGAGAAATACTTTATATTACTAAAGTTCTTTGAAATTTATTGAGATTTGCTTTTTTGTTCTAACCTATAGTTAATTTTTTAAAAAGTCAACTCTATAATATACATACAATAAAATACACCTATTTAAGCCTAAATTTAATGAGTTTTGACAAATGCATACACCCATGATACTAGGACCTCAATCAAGATATAAAACCTTTTCATCATCCAAAAAGGTTCCTTGTACTGTTTTGCAGTCATCCCACTGGTACTACCCCTGGCCCCAAGCAACCATTGATCTGCTGTCACTATGGATTAATTTGAACTGTTCTTGAATTTTATTTAAAGAGAATCATACAGAACGCATATATTCTTTTGTGTTCTTATTTTACATAGTATAATATTTTTGAGATTTATGTAAATTGTTGCACATATCAGTAATTCATTACTTTTTATTACTGAGTAGTATTCTATTGTATGAACATATCACAATTAGTTGATCCATTTACTTGTTGATGGATACTTGGGCTATGTCTAGTTTTTGGCTATTATGAATGAAGGTGCTATGAACATTAGTCTTCGTATAGACATGTGCTTTTATTTCTCTTTGGTAAATACCCATCAAACAACAACTCTCTACTTTCCCCTACCCCTAGCTTGGCAACCACTATTCTACTTTCCGTTTTCATGATTTTGACTATTCGAAATATCTCATATAAGTGGAATTATTATAATATTTGACCTTTTGCGACTGGCTTATTTCATTCAGCAGGATATCCTCAAGGTTCATCTATGTTGTAGCATGACAGGATTTCCTTTCTTAAAGCCGAATAATATTCTATTGTTTGTATGTATGTATGTATATGTATGTATGTATATGTGTATTTGTATATCTGACCAATTTCACTTAGCCCTCAAGGTCCATCCATGTTGTTGCAAATGGCAGGATTCCCTTCTTTTTTATGGCTGAATAATGTGACATTATATATATATATAGTATAATATATCTTACGTATATTAGATATATATTATGTATGTGTAAGATATAGAATATATCTAACATAATATATTTAATATATAATATATCTAATATGTATAAGATATATTATATATATATATATATATCAATCAATCATACCTTTTGTTTGTCCATTCATCTGTCTTTGGACATTTGTGCTGCTTCCTCCTTTTCGCTATTGTGAATAATGCTGCAATGAACATGGGTATTCAAATATCATTTTAAGTTCTACTTTCAGTTCTTTTGGATGTATACCCAGAAGTAGGATTGCTGGATCAAATGGTAATTCTATTTTTAGGTTTTTGTGGAATCTCTATACTATTATCCATAGTGGCTACACCATTTTACATTTCTGCTAGCCATTCCACAAGAATCCAACCCACAAGCATTCAAATTTCTTCACATCCTCACTAAGGCTTGCTAGTTTATGTTTTTTGTTTTTGTTTATTTGTTTGTTTGTTTTTGATAGTGTCTATCTTAACAGGTGTGAGATGATATCTCATTGTGGTTTTGATTTGCATTTCCTTTGTGATTAGTAGTGTTGAGCATCTTTTCTTATACTTGTCCATTCATATATTTTCTTTGGAGAAATGTCTACTCAGGTCCTTTGCCCATTTTTAAATCAGGTTACTTCCTTTTGTTGTTGAGTTACAACAGTTCTTTATATATTGTGAACATTAACTTTTTATCAGATAAGTGATTTGCAGTTATTTTCTGCAATTCTGTAGGTTGCCATTTCACTTTGCTGATGGTTCCCTTTGATATGCATAAGTTAAGTTTGATATAGTCTCATTTATCTATTTTTGGTACCGTTGCCTGTGCTTATGGTATCATATCTAAGAAATCATTGTCAAATCTAATGTCACAAGGCTTTTCCACTGTGTTTTCTTTGGAAATGTTTTAACTAGTTCTTACATTCAGGTCTATAATTCATCTTGAGTTTTTTTTGTATATGGTGTAAGAAAAGTGTCCAGCTTCATTCTTTTGCATGTGGCTATCCAGTTTTCCCAGCACTGTTTGTTGAAGAGACTGTCCTTTCCCCATTGTGTAGTCTTGACACCCTTGCCAGAGATCATTTGGCTGTAAGAGGGTTCATTCTTGGGCTCTCTATTTCTGTTTCATTAGTCTATATATCTGTTTTATGCCAGTACCCCACAGTTTTGATTACTGTAGTTTGTTGTATGTTTTGAAATCGAGAACTGTGAGGCTTCCTTTGTTATTTTTATAAAATTGTTTAGACAATCAGGGGTCCTTCAAGATTCCATAGGAATTTCAGGAATTTTTTTTTTAAATTTCCATAAAAGTTGCCATTGGTATTTTGAAAGGAATTGTGTTGAATCTGTAGGTTGCTTCGGGTAGTATGGACATTTTAACAACATTAAGTCTTTCAATCCATGAATGCAGGATGTTTTTCCATTTATTTGTGTCATCTTTAATTTTTTTTCACAATGTCTTGTAGTTTTCATTGTATAGGTCTTTTACTGCCTTGCTTAAATTTACTCCTAAGTATTCTTCTTGATGCTATTATAAATGGGGTTGTTTTCTTAATTTCCCTTTTGGTTTGTTCATTGTTAGTGTATTGATTTTTTATGTGTTGATTTTGGATCCTGCAACTTTGCTGAATTCATTTATTAAGTTCTAACTTTTTTTTTTGTTGTTTTATGTGAGATCTTTAGAGTTTTCTACATCTAAGACTTTTTTCTGTCATTAGTATATCTACTTTTGGAAATACCAGTTCAAATTTTTTGCCTAATTTTTAATTGGGTCAATTTTATCTTCTCTTTGAGTTAAATATATTCTAGGTACAAGTCTTTCATCAGGCATATGCATTGACAATGTTTTCTTTTAGTCTATAGCTTGCTTTTTTATTTTCTAAATTGTATCTTTAAAAGAATAAATGTTTTAAATTTTGGTGAAGTCTAATTTATTATGTATTTATTTTATGATTCATGCTTTTTTATGTTGTATCTAGGAAATCTTTTTATACTCAAAGATTGTAAATATTTTCTCCTAGATGTTATATGGTTTTAGCTTTTACACCTGGTCTCTGATCAACTCTGAATTAACTTTTAAGTATGATGTGAGGTAAGGTTTGAGGTGCATTTTTTCCCATATAGATATCTAGTTGTTAAAGTACCATTGATTGAAAAACTATCTTTTCTTCCATTGAATTAACTTGGTAATTTTGTTGAACTTGAGTTGGACTGTATATACCTGGGTTCATTTCTGGATTCTTTATTCTGTTCCTTTGATTTGTACATGTACCGTGACTGTAGTGTCACACTGTCTTGTTTACTGTCTTGTTTACTGTCTCTTTATAGTATGTCTTGAAGTCAGATAGTGTATGAGTCTTCCAGCTTTGTCCTTTTCGTTCAAAATGTTTTGGCTCTTCTAGGTCCTTTGCATTTCCATATAAGTTTTATAATCAGCTTGTCAGGTTCTACAAAAATCTAGCTGGTATTTTGATTGGATTAAATTGAATCTATAGATAAATTTGGTGAGGACTGACATTTTAACAATACTGGATCTTTCAGTCCACAAACATGGTATATATTGCATTTATTTAGGTCTTTCTTAATTTTTCATCAGCATGGTATTCCAGATCCTCCATGATCTGATCTGTGCTAATATTTTCAGCCCCAATTCTTGCTACTCATTGCCTCTAACTTCTTTTTTTATGTACACTGAACTAGTCACAATTCCATTCACATTGATGTTTTATGCTTTGAGACTCATATGGTTTCCTTACCTGGAACACCTTATATATCATATTTTCATATGATTAATAACAGGCCCCAGAGTCAGATAGGCCGGATTCGAATCCATCTACACTTGAATCCATAGTGCCTATCTCATGACAGTTGCTCAATAAGTGTTAGCTTTTATAGTGCTTGTATTTTCTGTATCCACTAGTAAACTCTTTGAGAACAGTGACCATTTTTATTCTTTGTTTTTTACTCTGGTATATTTAGTGCCTAAGACAGTGCTTGGCATGTGGTAGATGCTCTACAAAAGTTTGAGTATTTGCAAAAGCTCTAGAAATAGACATTGAGGAATATTTTTCAAAATGTTCAAATTTCACACTACTAAGAAATGTTTTTCTGGCCTCTGAAATTTTATCAAATAAGATACCTTGTTTTTCAGTTTTACAAGCAAATTAAAGATAAGTATAATGAAGTAGTCAACACATTTTTTATTCCAACCACAGAATGCAGTGCCTCAAGTGATCTGTTGTTAGTTTCTCTTCCTCTTGTCTCATTTTGTGAAATTGTTAACTAAATCTTCATTTTATTCTTCGTACAGCTTTATGAAACTCGAGTTATCAAGAATCAAACAGAAAATTGTTACTGCTAACAAACAGAAATTTTTACTGCTGATGAAAATTATGAGATTAGTGTGATAAGGAATTGTCTGTTATAAATAAAGGTTTCTGCATATTGTAGACTTTAATGCAATTATATGCTAGCAAGTATTTGTTATTCAAAAAGTAAAACTGTGTATTAAGGATAAATTGAACCTATATTAGACTAATTCTACTTCACTATTTTATAATAATTTTTTCTTTGTAATGATGGATCCTTCCATGAGAAAAATATTTTTGAAAGATTATTACATGTATCACATCACCGAATTCTTAACTTTGTGAGCAAGCTTGATAAAGCCATATGGATATAATGATTAAAATAAATTATCTTAAACATACTGATAGTAGAATTCTAACACCAAAATGTGGGAATGGATGATATTAGACAAATGCTGCAGCTGTCATACAGCTCATAGTAGTCTTTTAGGTTAAGGTGGTAATAGTCCCTTCTTGGAGACTTCACTCATTTTTGCAGGCTCTCCAAAGAATTTAACATTAGCACATCTACTGACCAAATATTTATTCAGTACTTACTATTTGTATTGTTGGGAAGGATGTCAGAATTAAGGTATATGATTTTTTTTTTAGTGTCATTAAGATATAATTGACAAATAAAATTGTAAGATGTTTAAAATGTTCATCACAGTGATTTGGTATATATAAATATATATATATATATATATAAATAAATATATATTTATATATACACATTGTGAAAGGATTCCCCCATGTAGTTAATTAACACATCCATCACCTCACATATTTATTTGTTTTTGCTGAGACTATTTAAGTTCTGCTCTCAGTAAATTTCATTTATATAATACAATGTTATCACCTGTAGTCACTATACTTTACGTTAGATCCTCAGACTTTATCCATCTTATAGCTGAAAGTTTGTACCCTATTTTTCTACCCTCAATCCCCTGGCAACCACTTTTTTACTCTGTTTATTTGAAGTTGGCTTTTTTTTTGTTTTGTTTTGATTTCATGTATAAGTGATACCATGCAGTAATTCTTGTTTGTTTGTTTCTTTCTTTTTTTTATTTTTTTTTGCTTGTGAATTTGTTTTTATTGGGATAGAGGAGATGGATTGGGAAATGTCACTGTGGGTGGTTGTATTGTGGATGCCCACCAGGGCACTGCCCATTCTAATCTTCCTGGGATAGCTTTTGGAGCTTTTTCTTTTTCTTGGAGCTGCTGCTCTTGCTGCCAGCAGTCTTTTCAGGTCCACTGCTGAGCCGCTTCTCTGTGGAAGAGAACTTTTTTTTCTTGGGGTCACTCCTGTTTCCTGCCACTTCAGGGTCACTAACTGGTTTCTCTTTGGGGAAAGATTTCTTTCTCTTGGGAAGACTTCCACTGCCAGCTGTTTCTTCAGAATCATTACTAACCATCTTCTCCTTGGAAAAAGATTCCTTTTTCTTGGGTTTGGATAGACAGGTGGATGTTCCATACTAGTCTTCTGAGGAGACTCCTAGAACTTTTGCTTTTTCTTATTTTTGGATCTTTCACTCGTCTCCTCACACTCCTCTGGCATACTACTGCCGTTTTCTAAAGATGTCAGGGCAATTGCATCTTTTCCTTCAAGTGTTTCTTCTCCTGTTTCTCCAGTTTCCTAGTAATCTCAGCAGCCACTTCCTCTGTGTGAATCATTGCCTCCTTCATGACCTCCAGATTCTTTTGTGGAATCTCTTCTGTCTTATAAAAGGACAGCCGCTCTTCAGCCTGTTCTTGAAGCTTCTCCCCAAATATACTTGTGGGCACCCCAGAGAAGCATTCAGTTTGTGAAGCAATACTGCATTTGTTTGCCAGATATGGAGAGAGGCAGCCTTTGTTCTTGGCAGCTGCTCGGCCAATGAAGATGGAGTAGAAAATGAGTCCATATTTTGCAGTGTTATCCCTTGTCTTCAGGCCTTTGGAAACTTTTTTTTTTTTTGCTGGGTCCTGGGAATCATTCAGACATCAGGGCTGGCCAAGTAATTGTTTTTCTTTGGCTTATTTTACTTAGCTTAATGCCCTTAAATGTTATCCATGTTGTTGCAAATGCCCTTAAGTTTCATCCACGTTGTTGTAAATGGCAGGATTTCCTTCTTTCTTGTGGTTGAATAACATTCCATTAAATGTATATATTCCAATATGTATTACATATTCTCTATCCATTCATCCCTTGATGGACACTTAGATTGTTTCCATATCTTGGGTATTGTGAATAATGCTGTATTGAACATGGGAGTGTAGATATTTCTTTGATATTCTATTTTCATTTCTTTTCTCCATATACCTAGAGTGGGATTGCTGGATCATATGGTAATTTTATTTTTAATTATTTTTGGAATCTCTATACTATTTTTCATAATGGTTGCACCAATTTTTTTAATAGCATTCCCACCAACAGTGCACAAGGGTTCCCTTTTCTCCACGTCCTTGCTAACACTTATTGTTTCTTATCTTTTTGGTAATAGTTATTCTAATGGGTGTAAGTGATATCTTGTGGTTTTGATTTGAATTTCCCTTATGATTAGTGATGTTGAGCACCTTTTCACATACCTTTTGGCCATATTTATGTCTTTGGAAAAATGTCTGTGCAGTTCCTCAGTCTATTTCTTAATTGGATTGTTTGTTTGTTGCTGTTGAGTTGTATGAGTCCTTTATATTTTAGATATTAACCTCTTGTGAGATATAAAATTTGCAGGTATTTTCTCCCATTCAGTAGGTTGCCTTTTCATTTGTTGATGGTTTCCTTTGGTGTGAAGAAGCCTTTTCTTTTGATATAGTCCCTAAGAAGTGTGTATATGTATATGTGTGTGTATATATATGCATATATATGTATACACACACACATATTCCCCCTGTTCTAACAATATATGTACTTTATTTTTTCCAACTTTATACATATAACATTGTATAAGTGTACAATGTGATGATTTTATACACATATGTGTTTGTGTATGTAAATAAACAATAAGGTATATTTTCCAAAATCATGCTGTTGGACCCATGGGATGATTAAAATAGAAAAAAAAGTCAGACAATAACAAGTATTTGTGAGAATGTGCCCAAATCAAAACTTTCATACACTGCTGGTGGATTGTAAAATGTTGCAGCTACTTTGGAAAACAGTTTGGCAGTTCCTCAAAACATTAAAGAGAAAGTTACCTTATGACCCAGTAATTCTACTTCTAGGGATATGCCAAGAGAATTGAAAACATGTACACACAAAAACTTTTATAAGAATGTTCACAACAGCATTATTTATAATAGCTAAAACGTAGAAACAACCCAAATGTTCATCAGATGATGAATGGATAGAAAAATGTGATATAACCATGTAATCAAATATTATTCAGCCATAAAAAGGAATGAAGTATCGATACATGCTACAATGTGGATGAATCTTGAAAACATTATTTTATGTGAAAGAAACCAGATCACATGTTGTTTAATTCCATTTATATGAAATGTCCACAATAGGCAAATCCATAGAGACAGAAAGTAGATTAGTTTTTTTCGGGATCTGTGTGGGAGGCAGAAATGTGAAGTGATTGTTAATGGGTATGGAGTTTCTTTTTGGGATGATGAAAATGTTCTAAAATTGATTGTGGTGATGGATGTACAACTCAGCAAATATACTAAAATCACTGAATTGCATACTTTAAAAGGATGGGCTTTATGTCATGTGAATTATATGTCAATAAAGCTGTTTTTTTTTTAATAACATGGTATTTTCATGGTATTGGAGTTTTCCTAATAGGCTAATTTAGAATTGAAATCTTATGTTATTTTATCCATGTATACTGTCTCCACAACTATATTTTAAGTTCTTTCAGGACAAGAACTTTCTAGGGCCTATCAATCTTCCCCTCCTTCCCTCCCTCCCTTCTTCTCTCTCTTTTTATCTCTCTCCACACACATATATACAAATATATATATCTCATATCTAGGTATGATTTTAGTTATTTGAGTCTTCAGTCTTTTTTGCTTAGTCTAGCTAGGGGTTTGTCCATTTTGTTGATTTAAAAAAAAATCAACTCAGCTTTGTGGAATTTTTTTATTGCATTTCTTTTCTGTTTTATTTATTTATATTTTTTTATGCTCTGATCTTTAGTTTCTTCTTTCTGCTAACTTTGGGCTTAGTTTGTTCTTTTTGTAGTTCCTAGAGATGTAAAGTTCAGTCGTTTATTTGAGATCTTTTTCTTAATGTAAGCATTTATTGCTTAAACTTTCTTTTGTAGCATCCCATGATTTGGTATGTTGTGTTTCCATTTTCTTTTGTTTCAAGATTTTTAAAAATTTCCTTTTTGATTTCTTCTTTGACCCACTGTGCTAACAGATCAAGTTAATATGTGGATTGAGGATTGACTATGATTCATCATCATGGAGCTTACTAATGACAGGGGCAGATTTGGTGGAGTGGTGGGAGTGAAAACTTGTTTGGCATGAGTTTAAGAAATGATGGAAGAGAAAATTCAAATTCAATATATATTATGAATTAAATCCCCTAGTTGTGTAAAACTTATATTAACATATTCAGATACATGAGACAGTCAACAGTTTTAGATTCTTGAAGAAATCTCTCTGGAGCCTTCTGATCTGCTCCAGTATGGACTAGTTGCTCCACAACTATTGTATTGAGACAGTCATTTACCATCAACCAAGGGATTCCTCTTATCCCTCTCTTATTTTTGGTTCATAATTTTTTGGCTCCCATGTCATCCTCCTGTATTCGTTTGGAGATACGCATTATCTACCTGTTTGTGAAAAATGAAACATGGAAAAAAAGATGTTAAAACCTTACATGCATTGATGAAAATGTCTTCATTTTATTATCATAAGAGATGAATAGTTTGATTGGTTATAGTATTCTAGGTTGGAAATTATTTTCCTCTGAATTTTGAAGGAATTGATTCACCCATTATCTTCCTTGTTTTTTGCTGTTGAGAATTCCAGTGCAATTTAAAATGTTAATCTTTTATATGAAAACTTTCTTAGCTTTGGAAGCTTATAGTATCTTCTTTGTCTTTAGTGTGTTCTAGGGAGGATTTGTTTTTGTCATTTGTACAGAACACTTGATGGGTAACCCCCAATCTAAAAATCCATGTACTTTAATTCTGGGAAATTTCCTTTAATGATTTCTTGAATGATATAATTTCTATAGTTTTTTATATTCTCTTTCTCCTGAAGTATTTTTATTTAGATATCAAATCTCATTAGCTAATCTTCTGATATTTTTTCTCTCTTGTTTTCTCTTATTCCTTAATCCGTTTCCTGCAGTATTTCTTCAACTTTATCATCCAACTCTACTGTTTAGTTTTTTCATTTCTATCTTAGTTTTTACTTCTAAGAACTTTGTTCTGATTGTTTCTTTTTTCCCTTAGCATTCTTGTTTCATAAGTGCAATGTTTTTCTTATTTCTCAAAGGGTATTATAGTTGTTTTGAAATTTTCTCTTTAGCTTGTTTCTTCTAAGTTTCCTCTCTCCTCCTCACCCAGTCCCTCCCTTTCTGTATTTTAAGTCTCAGTCTGTCATATTCATATGCTTTTATCAAATATCAGGCGATCTTTGAACTTTGTCTGATATTTAAGAGTGGGGTTTGTGCTTGTACTGGTTTTCTGGGGTTCTCACCACAGGATGAGGGGCTTGGCTGTTTCCTTGGGAGGAACTCCTGATATCAGTCTCTTTAGGTCTTTTCTCTTGGCCTTGTGAGATTTTGTAGTGAATACTATTTCAATTTCTGGTCTGAAGGTTATTCTTCTGACTGCCAGTGTTATTGAAGTCAAGTTGGAGAAGGAGATTAGAGAAGAATTTCAATATTCATCAAGTAAACTTTCAATTCTCATTTCATGCAATATTCTATACTTAACTGTTCCTGGTGTCCCTTACATAAGAGACCCAGTGTTTTAGCTAGAGAGTAAATCTGTGCCATCTACTGTAGGATAGGGGGAGCAGCTATTACATAGTTTTAAAATAAGTATCTGGGTAGAGGGGGTGTCTAACTGCTTTTTAAAACTTTTCATTATGAGAATTTCAAGCATATACAAGTAAGAGAGAACAGTTCTCATGTACGGTTACTAAGTCATGGCCAATCTTTTTTTTTTTAATCTGTTATTTTGAAGCAGACCTAGACATCATTATTTTATTTATAAATATTTCAGTATGCACCTCTAAAGGAAATAGGCATTTTTAAAAAACAAGGAACATAGGGGGTGGCTCCATAGTGTAATGGTTAGCACAACTGCTTTACATGCAGAAGGTCATGAGTTTGCACCCCAGGTAGAGCCATGGACCATACCCAGGGTGCACTAGGCCCTGGGTGCACCAGACCTCCCAAGTGTGCTGGGGACACCAGGCCCCAGAGGCACCACGAGCGCATTGGGGGAGATGCCTTGCCTTCAGAGATCCAGTTCTTAAAGAAAGGGAGACAGCAACATCTATAGGTCAGTGATGGAAGTGGGGTGGGGGGAGGAGAGGAATTAAAGAGGGGAAATAATAAACAACAAAAAATTAAAAAACAAGGAACATAACCACAATAACATCATCATACCTAAATATAATTAACATTAACTTCTCATTGTTGTCAGATAGTTTAATCAGTGTTTAGATTGTTTCATTAATGGTTCTCATTTCTACCTCATAGCAGGTTTGCTTGATCTAAATTAAGATCCACATATTGCTATGTTTTTAAGTCTCTTAATTCTCTTAATCTTTGTCTATCTTTCACTCTCTTTCTCACTGTTGCATATACCCATGCTCCTATCTGACCTTCTGACTCTCCTGCTCTCTCTTTCCTCTTGCAAATTACTTGTTGCCGAAACAGGGTCAATCATATAGTTTTTTAGTCTGAACTTTGCTAATTATATCATTTTGGTGTCTTTAACATGTTATGGTGTCTCTTTCATTTTCTAAAAACTGATAGTTGGATTTTGATGCTTTGTCAAACTCACTACTGCAATATTTTTGTGTGTGTGTGTGTGTGTGTGTGTGTGTAGGGTTGGGGTGGGGCAAGACTACTTCAGAAGTATTGTTGCATACTTCTATCATGAGGCGCTAATGTCTTGTTTTATGTTTTTGTGTTAGCAGCCACTGATGATCATTGCCTATATCTTTAAATTAATTTGGGGTTGCAAAATGAAGATATTTTAATTAATTTCATACCATCAGCTTTTATTAGCTAGCAAACTTCTAAAAAGCAATCTTTTCTTCATTAGCTAGTTGGTTACCAGTGATATGGTTCCTACGGAAAGGCAGGATGAATGTTTCTTTCTCTCATTTTCCTTTTTTTTTTTCACAGAATAAATTCGTTCCTTCACATCAGTCAAAGGAGACCAGTGAATTCCTTCCTCCCTCCCTCCCTCCCTCCTTGCCTCCCTGCCTCCCTTCCTCCTTCTTGCCCTAAGTATCATCATGAACCCTTGGACTTACATGGACTTGATGTGTATTAGTCTGTTGCCATTATTACCCTTGTCCATGATCAATCTTTGGGCCTTAAAGCCTCTTCATGTTGGCTTCTGAGTCCTTTTGACATGACTCCAGTGGTCTTTGAAAGCTCCCTTTTTGGAATAACATTTTATATATTTTCTGCCTCACTCCTGGAATCAGCCATTTTTCTAGGGAATTCTGTTTATTTTTGGGCACATGGTTTTTAGAGATCACAGTCTATATTCTAGGGACTAAATGCTTCTTAAACAGATTTTCAACCAGTTCTTTTATTTTTATACCCATCTCTATACCTAGTGCTGTTGCTTCTCAAAACTTTGTGTAAATTGGTTGTTCAGTGTAAATTGGTGTTTCTTAGCTTTCTCTACTTTAGGCTTTACTTTCTTGGATCTACTTAGTCTGTGACCACTTTGTTCATCAACTTTACAGCTCCCAAAATTTTGTTGCTCTTTTTTCTGTTCCTGGTTAGGTTTTTTTTTTTTTTTTGTCCTTATGGGTTTATAACTTTAAATAAAATCTTTCATTTTAGTTTTAGAGAATTTTTT
>NW_011889004.1:2046584-2048971 GCF_000151845.1 Pteropus vampyrus
TAGACATCTATATAATTCATAAAACGATCCCCCCATTGCTCCCTCCCTCTCCTGGCCCTCTGCTTTGCCATCATATTAATGCTAACTGCATTCCCTCTGCCGTGAGGATATTTTCTTAAATAAAGACAGTGCTCTCCTTAAGAGAAACTCTTTAAAAATATACTTTACCACTTATCCTCAATAAGAAAAGGAAGAGAGGGAATGTGGTGGGAGGTAGGGAAACGGGGCAGGAAGAAATGACAAGACTAAGGATTTCATAGATCATTCATAAAGCTTGACAGTTTTATTGCCCCTGTCTTACAAAAAATCTTGACTAACAACAGATTAAACTACTGTATGATTAACTTATATTTTAGTCAAAAAGGCATTGCTAGTGATGTCAGAGGAATTTCTTTTGAGTGCACAGTGTATAATGGTGATTTTTATTTGGCCTCTGTCTATGATGGTATGTCAACCATTTTCTTCTCTGATTAGAGAAACATTAAATTAGTGGGGTAAATTGTTTGGAAGAGAAGAGCCCTGGATAACTGCTCCATTTACTCATTTGAAAAGGGAGTCTAGTATCCTGAAACAACGAATAAATGCCTGAGACTGTTGTCAAGCCCACACTTCTCTGAGACCATTTTGTGGTTCTCCATTAGCCTAGCATCAGTATTATTATATAAACTTTCAACTGCATTCAGTTCAGCATTTCTTTGTTTATGTTACCAGTAGAGGTGCTATTTGAAGAGGTAAAGTAACTGTGTATGGTGGCCCTTAGTGCTGTTCATCAATATTTCTCATCCTCCTACTTCTGGGCACATGGTAGGCTTGTACTTCCCTATTCCCTTGAAGTTAGGCATGGTCATATGTCTTGCTCTAAGCAAGGAAATGTCAAGGAATCAGCATATAATTTGCTATTTGCCATGTTCTTTTCCACCTGTGTGATTTGCCTTGTTTCATACAATAGAAGCTCTGACAGCTTTTACATTTAATTTCCTCGAGTGAAAACTGTAAAGAGCAGAGCAATGGACATGTAGAGAGAGGGTAAGAAAAAAATTAAAAAACCTCGTTACTTAAAGCTACAGTGATTTGGGAGTTTGTTGCTGTGGTGTAACCTAACCTTTCTTCACTAACACTGTGAATGTAGACTTAGTTACTTAGAAAAAATGTGCTACTGTTTCCCTTGATTCCTGCTTAGGCAATTAAGAAAAAGATACAGTGATTGAGCATTCATTCATTCATTCATTCATTTATCTCAGCTTTATTTAACTATAATAGACAATTAATTGCTTGTATTTACATTATACTATTCAATGAGTTTTTTTAAATTATAATTGGCATATAATCATATACCAATTTCAGTTGTATAGCATAGTGATCAGAGATCCACAAAGCTCACAGCGATCACCCCACTAAATCTAGTACTCCTCTTCCCCCTTACATATTTATTACAACATTATTAACCATCCTCCCTATGCTACACTTTACATCTCCATATCTATTCTGCAACTATCCATTTGTACCTCTTAATCCCTTTGCCTATTTTTTCATCCCCCCAACCCCTGTCCCATCTAGTAGCCCTCAAAATATTCTTTGTATCTGTGAGTTTTTTTCTGTTGTTGTTGTTGTTGTTGTTGTTGTTGTTGTTGTTTATTTGGTTCTTTAGATTCCACATGTCCATGAAATAATGTGGTATTTGTCGTTCTCTATCTGACCCATTGAATTTAGCACAATACCCTCTAGGTCCATCAAGGCAATATCTGTTCCCATCCCCTTTTAGTTTGAAATGAGCCTCTTGTAGGCAGCATATGTAGGGGTCTTCTTTTCTTACCCATTCAGCCACTCTATCTTTTGGTTGGAGCCCTTAATTCTTTTCCATTTGAGGTACTTGTTGATAGAAATGTAGTTATTACTATTCTTTATTCTTGTTTTCGATACATGTTTTTTTCCTTAAAGAAGGCCCTTCCAACAATTTCTGTAATACTGGCTTGCTATTGATAAATTCTTTTAGCTTATTTTTGTCTGGGAAGCTCTTTATCTGTCTTTTGACTCTAAACAATAACTTTGCTGGATAAAGTATTCTTGATTGTAGATTCTGGGGTTTTCATCACGTTGAATATTTTGTGCCAAACCCTTCTCTCCTGCATAGTTTCTTTTGAGAAATCAGCTTCCAATCTTCTGGGTGCTCCCTTGTAGATAACTGCTTTTCCCTTGCTGCTTTTAAGATTCTCTCTTTGTATTTAATCATTGGCATTTTAATTATGATGTGTTTTGATGTGGGCCTCTTTGGGTTTTTGATTTTTGGGACTCTCTGAGTTTCCTGGGGTTGTATGTTTATTTCCTTTACCAGATTAGGAAATCATTTCTTTAAATACCTCTTCAATGTCTTTTTTTTTTTTTTTTTT
>NW_011889004.1:2049021-2063898 GCF_000151845.1 Pteropus vampyrus
TTTTTTTTTTTTTTTTTTTTTACCAGTACCCCATGACATGGATATTTTTACATTTAACAGTGTCCCATAGGCTCCTAAATTATTATTATAGTCTTGGCTTTTTTTTCCTTGCCATTCTGATTGAGTGTCCTTGGCTTCCCCATCCTCTATATAGGTCATCTGAGCCTCCTCTTTATTCACTTTGTTTATTCCATTTAATATACTTTTCATCTTAGATAATGTGTTCTTCATTTCTGACGGGCTCTCTTTTATAATTTCCATTTCCATTTTTATGTTTTTTATCTCTGTTAAAGTTCTCACTGAATTCATCTACTCTTCCCATAAGTTCATTGAGCATCTTTATGACCGTGTTTTGAACTCTGCATCTGTTAGATTGCTTGACTCCATTATTCCTGGATCTCTGTTCTCTTCTCATATGGATTCTGCTTCTTTGTCTTCACATTTTGGCTGCCTTTCTGTGTCTGTTTCTATGTACTAAGCAAAACTCTTAAGTCTCCTGGTCTTATTAGTGTGGCTTTGTGAAGTAGGTGTCCAGTGGCTCAGTTCTGAGAAGGATTCAGCTGCAGGCCAAGTTTAGCCCCAGCCTATGTCCTTGTGGGGCCACCTGTTAAGATTCAGCAAGCAGTCCACAGATGCTGTGCTTATAGTTGCCTCAAGAGGCCATGCCAGAAGCCAAGGCCAGCTGTCACCAGTGTGAGTCTTGGCTCTGCTCAGCAAGGAGCACCGGACTCACCAAAGAAACAACTGGATGTGGCTTGGGCCGCGAGTTGGGGGAGGCAGAGTTTCAGGGAATCCTCTGGACAGAGTGACCTCTGTTATCCAGTTTGATGACTTCTCAGCTATGGCAGTAGGTCCACACACTGGGAGGTGGGAGGGCTGAACAGAGGAACAGCAGATACGACTGGCACTTCTGTCCAGGAGAGAGCCTTGCCTCCGGCCCTCACGCTGACAATTCAGTTCTCCAGTAAGTTCCTGGTTTCCTCTGAGCAGCCAACGGGGTGCTGGTGCTCAGAGTGAGCAGGTCCATCACCACGAAAGTCCAACTTGCGGATGTGGCCCCTTTAAGAGGTGTCTGCAGCTGCCGCAGTCTCTGTCCCACTCAGCTGCGGAGGACTGGGCAGGCTTGCATCCTTGTTCTGTCTTACTTCCTCCCATTGTGGGGTGATTTCTTATTTCCCTCCCTAGTTGTAGAGCTTGTTCATCTAGATCCCAGGCAATATTCCTTGCTGTTTGCTCCTTGTTTTTGTCACAACTTTGATTTGGTTGTCAAAGGGATGAACAGAGCCTCTATCATCTATGCCATTTTTTTCTCTCCCTCCTAGATGATTGATTTTTAAAAATTTTATGGCTATTTTAAAATCAAGATTCAGTTTATGATGAATGAAATTTTGAAGTGTTTTTAGGGTGAGAGTTTGGAGGAATATGTTTTTTACATCTTTGATAATTATGGTTATATCATAGGGCACAGAAATAAGCTTTTGATTTCTGACTTGTGGAAGGGTATTTTTTAATTTAGAGATAAAAATGTACCTTTCATTTATGAAAAGCAATATGCTTGGAAGTGTAAATCTGTTTTTTTTTTTTTTTTTTTTGCTATCTCTCACTCATGGTGGCTTATTTTTTAAATGGTTTAGTGATTTTTAAAAACAAAACTTTAGTAAATATTTATTTGAACTTAATCTGTGAGAATCCTAAGGGCCTAAATTGGGGATTGTTTCTTTCATGGAGGATTTACATTTATTTCTGTCAGAAACCAAGAGTCGTAGACCCGAGACCACTTTAGCACAATTCAAATGACTGGGCTTAATCTCAGGCGGGAGATTCTGATTTGCTTTATCCAGATTTAGTTCCTCCGTGCATCTATTCTAATTCAGCTCATTGTTCCTTTCTCTCTCTTAGAGTTTTTTTTCCTTACTTGCTTGGAATCTCAGAAATACATTAAAAATATATTTTTTAGCATATCCCATATCTAGTTATGTAATAGAGAAAGAGCCTTACTTTGTTTGCCACAGGAAGTCCTAAGAATAGGACTTAAGAATATTCCTAAGAATATTGAGAGACATCACATATACTTGCTATATTCATTCTATGTTTCATTGATGTAATGATATCTTACATTCATATAATTCAGGCTTACCAAGATTTTCCACATGTCTTTTCTTATTTAATCACCATAGCAACAAAGTATAAGAACCTTAAAAACAAAGGTAAGCATGTTTGTTATTAAAATTAGTCATTTCCAAGAATTTGGAATTGGTTTTATAGATCATAATCAGGAAGGCTATTTTGATATTAGTATTTATAACAAAGTATCTCATTTGTATTTTACTTATTTTCATGCAGCAGCATATAAGATGCTTACAATGGATAAAGAATATAAAATTGTATCTTTTATGATTAGAATTGTCAATTACATATTAATGTGAGTAAGCATTAGAAATGGACATGGCAAAAATAAAAACACTTGAGGTGTTGGGATTGTAGAAGTTTTGTTCATTTTATTCTAATGTTCTTATGATTGTACAGGTAATAAAAGACATCCAAAACTTATTCAAAGTATATTAATTTCTCAGTTTTTATTAAAATCTGTATGTACATTTATACAGAGAAAAAGTCTAAGATGGGTATGTGTGAGGATATGTATGTTTATTTATATATCAAAATCTTAACCATTATTATCTGGGTGGTAGGACTTTAAGTGATTTTTAAAAACATATACTTTATATTTTTGTAATATCTGGTTTTTAAAAATAAGGATAATTTATTAATTTTGTAATTATAAAAAATGATAAAAGTGTTTTAGTTTTGGAAAAGTGTCCCATGTGCTCTAAGTCTAGGTATGAATCAAAAAATTATCTTTATTGGGGCTGAGGGAAAGAAAGGTTATGTCCAAAGGAAAAAGACATTTACAGTGAATCTTTCCCTAAGTCTCACCTCTTTGATGAAAGTATATAAAAACTGAAAACTTAATTTCTCAACTTAATGTTGAGTGAGAGTCATGTGGCTTCAGAAGATCACATAATATACTCATGTATTTGGTCATTTAATAGTAAATCTCAAACATTTATATTTGCCTGACTTGTGTACTTTATTTGAGGAATGAACATTTAGTGAGGAAAGAACCAAGTGCTTTAAATATATGAAATTTATTGTCATAATCTTTAATCTCACAAACCTGCAGTGTTGCCGTATCCTTCATTTTGTACATTTGTGAAAATTGGGACTCTAGACATTAAATAAATGGGGCAAAGTTATTTAACTCTGAAGTGTAAAAGTCATAATCTAAACCCAGCCTTGAAGGGTTTGAAAGGCTTTGCTCTCTCCTGTATGGCCTTCCATGAAGAGTAGCTCCTTCCTGCTATTTATCTTATTAGATTTTGCCTGTATCTATACCATTTCCATTTGATACTTGGGCATTTCAACAAAGGAAGATATTGAAAAATATACATTAAAAAGTTGATTAGTTGTAATTCTCATAAGATTTGAGAGGACCCTCTACCCCTTCCCCTCACGTTTTGGCAGTTTGCAAATGGTTAAACTTGATGAAATACTAATGAAGAATTACAGAGTTATTTGTTTGACTTTGCCACTTGGGACACTTGGCAAATGAGACAATTCATCTCAGTGTGCAGCTAGTCTCATTTCTTAAAGAAAATTAATTAATGCAGTTTGTCTTCCTCCCATATCTCTGATTATAGTTCTTTTAATGTACTTTCAATTTTTTACTTTACTTCTCTTCCTTGGAAATATCTGTTTTTCAAGGCATTCTTGTTTCTTTCAACCTGATAAATAAAAGCAATTTTCCTCAATATGAGTGTGTATTTGTAATTTTAGTACACTTTAGACAAGACAAAGACATTTGTGCCATGTCTCATAGGAAAAAAATTCCATACTAAAGAATTTCAAAGGCATTGGCCCCTTTTTAAAAGTGATTTAATCAGTTTTTTAAAACATAATTGTGTTTATTACTCTTTGTCTTCTTTTTGACAAGGTGGGTTAGTATTTTGTGTATCTTACCCTAATTATCTTCAGACACAACAGCTCATTATGTAAATTTATTAACGACATAATTTTGTTTTTAATACCTTTACATTTAAAAAATAATACCTGTCTTTTTAGAGGTCCTGCCCTTTTTTTCCATGGTTTTTGCAGGACAGGGTGTTGTTCTCTATAATTTCAACAGTCACAACCAGAAATGTAATTTCTTTTTTAGGAAATGGCTTGAGCAGTTTGTTACTTGGTCTCTTTGAATATATTTTTTCTCTATTTTCACAGTGTGGACTTCTCATTTTAAAGGTAGAATGATTACATGCTCATTTTCTTTCATTTTGATATTCATCTAAAAAAGTGGGGTTTCAGAAATTCTAGCTTTTAAATCACTTTTAACATTTTCTCCCACCCCACAGACCCAGCAAGGAATCAGTTTGAAAAAAATAATATCATTATCAATCATCTCTCTTAACAATGTTGTATAAAAAAATTTTAAATTATACTGGTGAGAACATGAAGAATTGACATGAATATATTTAAAGCCAACCAAATGAGAAAAGATTTTGGAAAGAAAGGATGGAAGTGAAGTTATTTAGGAATTAAGCAAATATCTCATGTTAAGATAGCAATTTATATTTTTATATTAAAATTAAATAAAGGCAATATAAAAGTCACTGTTATAGCTCATAATGGTTTTCAAGTTATTTTATTTACATATATACATACACACAGACACACACATATATGATATTGACTTCCATATAACTAAAAATGAAATGTAATGAAATGGCTTGATTCAGTCATGATATGATATTCTAATTTATAACAATGGAAGGATTTTAATTTTCCTAATTTTTAGTCTTTTCTAATTTTCTCATCAGACTAAGTTTTAGAATTATTGGGTCATTCCATTTGCTCACAACCATTTAAAAGTGGTGACTCTGTAGAATACAGAAATATAATTCCATTATTTGCTCCTGTCATAGTTGATATCTGGCAGTTGAAGGAATGGTAACCTTTAAAATGAAATAATCCTGTCATAATGTGGCAGAAAACTGACAGGATAATAAAAATATACTGGACTTTGAGGGGCATTCTAGGGGAAGCAGTTTACAGATATTTTTTATTAGACTTACAGATGATATGTTCTTTGGTATACTTAGTGTTGAACTGAGGAGGCAGGTTAGACACAAATCAAGGTTGAGGATTCTAAGATAACCCAGAAAAGTCTTCAGATTTCAGGGAATAGTTGTGAGGTTGGTCTGCTATTTTTTTTCTTACTTACTCTTATCATATACTTTCACTGAATTATTTCAATGCAAATCTATATAGTTTTGTCATTTGAAGGTTTTTTAGGGTTGGAGTTATGGAGGGTTTTCTTTCTGGTCCCACTGTATCATGAATTAAATATCCATGGGAGAGATCTTTGTTAGGACCCAGGGAGAAGGGTAAGAGAATAATTATAGAGTTAGACTTAGAACACGAGCATAGGGGACATTTTTGAGCTGTCTACTCCTGAGGCTTCTAGGGAGGGATCAGAGAAGCTTCAAAAATTAAAATTGACAAACATGGGGTTTGCCTGTTTTTTAAAAAAGTTTGATATTCCAAAGTGCTGGAATCATAAAGCTTTTAAAAACTTTGAGTGTGATGCTGATGACTGTTGTAGAGTTTTTGAAGAGCAAGGACAGAAGTCTATTGCTTTTCAGTCTTCACAAAGTTGAATTCTATATTATGAAAAAAAAAACCATATTAACTATTCAATTCTGTTGTAAAGTACTGTGTTTTACATAACTTTTGTATGTATAGCCAAACATTTTAGAATTTCTTATACTTCTTCAGTATCTTGTTAAATTTCATATTGGATCATATACTTACTTATAAGCTATAAACCCGATTTCTCCCTCTGGTGATTATGAATTTAGTTTATACCGTACAGTTCTTTCATTGCTCAAAGATCCTCTGGCATTGCTCTGGACCTCATAACAGAAAAAAAACTATTTTAGGAGGTTACACTGTTTTGATATCAAGTAGTGATTAGGTAAGGTTATGTCACAACTCTGATTTAAATAAACTTTTGGCTTAAGTTTAGAAAAACCTCAAATTCTCTAAAAAGCAATGAATTCAAATGGGTAAAATAGCAAATTCTTTCTTAGAATATTTACTTAGCTGATACTGATACTTGAAGAGGAATGTCTAGGTTCAAATTTCAGCTCTGCTAACTTACTAGTTGTATTAAGTTGGGCAAATTATTTAAGGTCTCTTCAGATCCTACATTCGTTAAATGTGGGAAATGATATTTTTTACCTTATAGAGTTCTTAGGAGTACCAAATAAGATTTAGAAAAAGATCTGGTACATACTAAATGTTCAATAAATGTTAATATAAATTTATATAATTAAGTAATATTATAAGCATACAATTAAGTATAATTAAGTCTCCCACCTCCCTATCCACAGTTTTGCTTTCCATGGTTTCAGTTATATGTGGTCAATTGTGGTACAGAAATATTAAATTGAAAATTACAGAAACAAACAATTCATAAGTTTTAAATTGCACTTTGCTCCGAATAGGGTAATGAAACGTCAGTTCTTGAGCTCTGTCCCTCTCGGGATATAAATTATCCTTTTGTACATCCTGTTCTTGCTGTATATGATACCTGCTCATTAGTCACTTAGCCCTCTCGGCTATCAGATTGACCGTCGCAGTATTGCAATGCTTGTGTTCACGTAACCCTTATTTTACTTAATAATGGTCCCTAAGTGCAAGAATAGTGATGCTGGCAATTTGGATATGCCAAAGAGAAGCTGTAAAATGCTTCCTTTAAGTGAAAGGTGAAAATTTTTGACTTAATAAGGAAAGAAAAAAAATCATATGCTGAGGTTGCTAAGAGCTACGATAAGAACAAATATCCATGAAATTGTGAAAAAAGAAAAATAAATTTGTGCTAGTTTGCTGAGAGATACCACATTCATGTAACTTTTATTACAGTATATTGTTATAATTGTTCTATTAGTTATTGTCATTAATCTCTTATCGTGTATAGAGAAAACAGTATATATAGGGCTCAGTGCTGTCCACGGTTTCAGGCATACACGGGGAGTCTTGGAACTTATCTCGCATGGATAAGAGGGAATTACTTGGGATACAACAATAAATAGAACAAACCAGATTTCTGCTCTCAAAGAACTCGTATGTTTGTGGGAGCAATCTAGTTATAAATACACTAGAAAAATCATTCTAGATAGTTATAATGCTTTAAAGGAAATAAAGTATTTGATGAGATAAAGAATGATTTGGTCTCACTGAGGAGGTAACATTTAAACTGACACCTGAATGACAAATGGAGTTAGCTACGTAAAGATTTGGGGACTAAGTTTCCTGATAAAGGAAACAACAAATACAAACACCTTGAGAAAATTGAACATAGTATATGTACCTGGAGCACAGAGAACAAAGAGTTGTGATAGGAAATGGTGTCAAGGAGTTTGGCAGAGACCAAGTCATGAGACTTCGTAGCAGGACATGGCAAGACGTTTGGGATTTTATTGAAGTGCAGTGGAAAGCCAATAAAGTGTTTTAACCCTTTTCCTTTTTGCCCTGAGAATACTCACCGGTGATTTCTGTGGCTGCAGCATTTACCCGTAGATAACTTGTGGATTATAGTCTTAACTTTACTCCCAAAGTTTACCATGAAATACCTTGCTTTTATTATTATTTTCACATCACTCGAGTATATCAATAGTCTTTGGAAACAAATGACATCATTCTATTTACAGTGTTCTGTTTTTTGTAGTGGTATTTCCATTGACAAAAGAATGAACGTTCGCAGCAAGCTGCACTTTCTTTTTCTAAATGGGGAAAGAGTTAAGCCTGGAAGTGCCAACATCTGATCACTGATTTAAAAAGATTACTGTGGCTGATGTGTAGATTATAAGTGGTCAGGAAGGCAGATCAGTTAAGAGGTGAGTCCTATTGCAGCAGTTTGAGTGAGTGATGGTGATGACTTGAACTAGAGAAGCAGCAGGAAACTAGAGAAGGATAGAAAAAGGCAAGTTCTAAATATATTTTAGTTGTAGAGCTGATAGGAATAGGTGATAGGATGGTTATAGGGAGGAGGGAAAGGAAAGAATGAATCCTAAATTTTATCCTCAAGTTATCAGTTGGATAGAGGTGCTATTTATTGTAATAGGAAGACTGGAAGAGGAGCAGATATGGCAAGGAAAATATAAAATTATGTCCTATCCTTGTAAAAGTTAAAATGCTCTGAACCATCTAATTGGAAACCTTTTGGAAGCAATTGGATATAGGAGTTAGCACCTCAGCAGAGAGGTTAAGGCTCAAGATATAATTTGGGATTTTCATTTCATCTTTGGAGATATGGCAGAGTGAGAGATATCCCCCGATCTCTCCCCTTGAAACAACAGTAAACTGAACATCTAAAACTCAACAAAAAACACACAAATTGCACACCAGCACATCTGAGCGTGGGATTGGTGCATAAGAGCTACCACAGGTCAGACCCTGGGTGTTGGGCAGTGGACTGGGAGAAATAAAGAAGCTGCCTCTCACCGCCGCCGGAGCTACCTGGAGGAGGAGAGGTAGGAGAGAAAGAGCGGCGAGTTCCCTGAACAGCCTTGCCTGGGAAAGCTATGAGCTCCCTGTGGCTGGTCGGCGGCAGGGCCCAATCATCAGAGCAGAAGGCAGAGAAACAGGACAGCAGAAAAACAACAGTTGATTTTTACCGGCCGCAGTTGCAAAACTGAGGCTGAGCCGCAGCCCCTGATCCCCAACCCAGAGGGCTCCTCCCCGCATACCCTCTGAGATAGAACACTCCAGAGCCCCAGGGCAATCTGAGAAAACACTACTGAAACTGTTGCTAACACTGACAGGGACTGAAACTGAGGGTAGAGAGCGTGATTAAATATCTATCAGAAAATAAAAAAGTATTTTTAAGGCTTTATATAAAGCAGGGATCCAAGAGGCTAACTGGAAACCAAAAGAAAAGCTCCTTCTTTGCAACAGCCTAGAGAGAGACCTTTATATAATAAATCTTTCTGGAAAAAAAAGCAGAATGTATTTCCATTAATGCCCAGGTGGAGAAATAGTCCATTAAACACCATGAACAACCAGGGTGACAAGGCATCTCAGAAAGAGAGAGAAAAATCTCCATAAAACAAGCTTACAGACATAGAAATATGCAATTTAAATGACAGAGAATTAAGGATAGTACTTCTGAAAAAACTCAGTGAATTCCAAAATGAGTCATATCAACAAAGTCAAGAATTGAAGAAACACCTAGATGAGCAGAGCAAGGAGATTGAAACCCTCAGAAAGAACCAAAGAGAACTTCTGGAGATGAAGAACACACTGAAAGAGATGAAAAATGAAATAGCAAGCTTGGGAAATAGAGTCGACCAAATGGAGGAAAGGATTAGTGATATTGAAGACAAATCTAGAAATAAATCAGAATGAAGAAGAGAGAAACCAAAGAATGAAAAATAATGAAAAAGAAATGCAAGAACTAACTGATACCATCAGGAGAAGAAACATAAGAATAATGGGCATTATCGAAGGCGAGGAAAAGGACTAGAAAGCATTTTCAGACAAATAGTTGAGGAGAATTTCCCAAATTGAGCTGGAGCTTGGAATTCAAGAAGTCAACAGAACGCCCAGTTATCTCAACCCCCAAAAAAGGCCTTCACCAAGACACATTTTATTAAAATTATCAAAACTCAACGACAAAGACAATTCTCAGAGCAGCCAGGGAGAAGAAAACGGTAACTTATAAAGGAAAACCCATTAGATTATCCTCGGACTTCTCAGCACCGACTTTACAAGCCAGAAAGGAATGGAATAAAATATTTAAACTATTAAATGAAAGGAACTACAAGCCTAAGAATAATTTATCCAGCTAAGCTCTCCTTTAGATATGAAGGAGAAATTAAGAACTTTCCAGACATACAAAAATTGAAGGAGTTCTCCACTACTAGGCCTGCACTACAGGAAATTCTGAAAGGGGTCAGCTCACCTAAAACAAAATGACAAAAAAAACAAACAAAACATAATTAGGAGTAAAGTGACTATCAGGCAAATAGAAGCAGAGGAGTGCAACCTTTACTAAGAACAGGGCAGTATAAGCTTAACTAGTAAGAAGAGAATTGTTATAACAAGATAGTAATAACGTTCAACATACATAGGGACAAATTGAGACAACAGTGACTGAAAAGGGAAGGATTCAAAGATCCAAATTTGCAAAAGGGAATGGAGATAAGGCATGTGCATAAGAAAATGGATGACTGTACACACACACACACACACACACACACACACACACACACACACTCATAATGGTAACCACACACCAAAGATTCAGAACTGAAGCATATAACATAAAACAAAAAGACTAGAGGAAAAACCCACAAAAGCCAACCAAAATAAAGAAAATAAACAGAAGGACAAAGAAGCAATGGAAACACCAAGCTACCAGAACGCAAAAGATAAAATGTCTATAAGAAGAACTCATATTTCATTCATCACCCTAAATGTAAATGGACTGAACTCGCCAATAAAAAAGCACAGAATGAATCAAAAACAAAACCCAACCATATGCTGCCTCTAATAGACACATCTCGGCTACAAAGACAAATAAATATAGACTCAAAGTGAAAGGATGGAAAATGATATTTCAAGCAAATGATATTCAGAGAAAACTGTGAGTAGCGGTACTAATATCGGACGAACTAGAGTTTAAAATTAAAATGGTAAAGAAAGATACTGAGGGACACTTAATAATGAAAAGGAAATCATGCACCAAGAAGACATAATATTTATTAATATCTATGCTCCCAATCAGAAGCCCTAAAATATATAAAGCAATAACTAACAGAACTAAAGGGAAAAACAAACCAAAACACAAACATAGTATGGGACCTAAATACCCCACTATCAGATATGGACAGATCATCCAAACAGAAAATTAATATAAGGAAATAACAACCTTAAATGATACATTGGACCAACTGGACATGATTGGATTTATAGAGCCTTTCATTCCAAAATAGCTGCTTATACGTTCTTCCTTAGTGCACATGGAACATTCTCAAGGATTAACCACATATTGGGACACAGAGATAGCCTCAACAAATATAAGAGGGTTGAAATCATACCAACCATATTCTCTGATCATAATAATGCTTTGAAACTAGAGATCAAAGTAAAAAGAAAGCAGAAAAAAACCACAAATACATGGCGATTAAACAACATGCTATTGAATAACTAGGTCAGAGAAAAATAAAAACAGAGGTCAAGAGATACATAGAAACGAATGATAATGATCATACAACATATCAAAACTTTTGGGACATGACAAAAGTGGTAATAAGAGGAAAGTTCATGTCATTACAGGCTTATTTCCAAAAACAAGAATGATCTCAAATAATCTAACGCTTCATCTTAAAAAACTAGAAAAGGAAGAACAAATGAAGCCTATAGTCAGCAGAAATAATCAAAATTGAGCAGAAATAAATTAAATTGAAAACAACAACAATAAAAAAAAGTAGAAAAATGAATGCAACAAAGAGTTGGTTCTTTGAGAAGTTTAATAAAATTGACAAACCCTTGGCTATATACTCACTAAAGAAAAAAGAGGAAGGACACAAATAAACAAAAGCAGAGATGAAAGATGAAATTACAAGTGATAGCACAGAAATACAAAAGATCATTACAAGAATACTATGAAAAAATATGTAACACCACATTTAATAACCTAGAAGAAATGGACCAGTACTTAGAAAAATACAACCTTCTAGACTGAATCAAGAAGAACTGAAAAATCTAAATAGACCGATCAGCAGTATGGAAATTGAAACAATCATCAAAAACCTTCCAAAAAGTAAAAGTCCAGGACCAGATGGCTTCACCAGTGAATTCTACCAAACATTCAAAGAAGATTTAATCCGTGTTCTCCTCAAACTGTTCCAAAAAATCAAAGAAGAGGCAATACTTCCCGATTCATTTTATGAGGACAGTATTACTCTGATACCAAAACCTGGTAAAGATAACACACCAAAAATAAAACTACATCATGAACACAGATGCAAAAATCCTAAATAAGATACTAGCGAACCGAATACAGCAACACGTTAAAAAGGTTATACACCACGATCAAGTGGGCTTCGTCCCAGAGGCACAGGGATAGTTCAACATATGCAAATCGATTAATGTGATACACCACATAAACAAATTAAAAAATAAGAATCATATGATCATATCAGTAGATGCAGAAAAAGCCTTCGACTAGATACAGCATCCATTTATGATCAAAACACTTCACAAAATCGGTATAGGAGAGTACCTTAACATGGCAAAGGCCATATATGACAACTCCTCAGCCAACACTATACTTAATGGTGAAAATCTAAAAACCTTTCCTCTAAGATCAAGAACAAGGCAAGGCTGTCCACTATTGCCACTGCTATTCAATATAACACTGGAGGTCCTAGTGAGTGCAATCAGAGAAGAGAAAGATATAAAAGGCATCCAAATAGGAAATAAAGAAGTCAAACTATCCTTATTTGTGGATGACATGATTATATAGAAAACCCCCCACAAGACTCCACAAGAACACTACTAGAAACAATAAGCAAATACAGTATAGTTTCTGGATACAAAATGAACTTTCAAAAATCCATAGCATTCCTATACTCTAATAATGAATTGTCAGAAAAAGAAGTGGAAAATACAATTCCTTTTGCAATTGCAACAAAAAGAATAAAATACCTGGGAATAAATCTAACGAAACATGGGAAGGACCTATATAATGTAAACGACAAGACCTTATTAAAAGAAATCGAAAAAGATATTAAGAAATGGAAAGATATTCTGTGTTCTTGGATTGGAAGATTCAACATAGTTAAAATGACCATATTACCTAAAGCACTGTACAGATTTAATGTAATCTCCATCAAAATCCCATTAGCATTTTTTAAAGAAATAGAACAAAAAATCATCAGATTTGTATGGAAGCACAAAAGATCCTGAATTGCCAAAGCTATCCTGAGAAAAAAGGACGAGGATGGAAGCATCACTCTGGCCAACTTCAAATTATACTACAAAGTGACAGTAATCAAAACGGCATGGTATTGGCAGCAAAACAGACACAAGGACCAGTGGAACAGAATTGAGAGTCCAGAAGTAAACCCATATTTAAATGGGCAAATAATTTTTGATAAGCCAAAACATACAGTGGAGAAAGGAAAGCCTCTTCAATAAATGTTGCTGGGAAAACTGGAAAGCCACCTGCAAAAGAATGAAACTAGACTGTTGTCTATCACCACACACTTAATTAACTCAAAATAGATTAAGGACCTGAGTATAAGACCTGAAACAATAAACCGCATAGAAGAAAACATAGGAACTAAACTCAAGGACCTTGGGCTTAAAGAGGATTTTATGAATTTGACCTCAAAAGCAAGGGAAGTAAAAGCTAAAATAAAAGAACGGGACTGCATCAAACTAAAAAACTTCTGCTCAGCAAAAGAAATCAATAAGGTAAAGAGACAACCATTAGAATGGGAAAATACATTTGCAAGCAATGCCTCTGATTAGGGCCTAATATCCAAAATATAAAAAGAACTCATACGACTCAATAACAACAAAAAAACAAAACAATCCAATCAAAAAATGGGCAGAGGACCTGAATAGATGCTTCTCCATAGAAGACTTAGAAATGGCCAACAAATATTTGTAAAGATGCTCAACATCAGTAGCTATTAGAGAAATGCAAATCAAAACTACAATGAGATACTGTCTGACACCTGTTAGAATAGCTATAATCAACAGAACAAGTAATAATAGATGCTGTAGAGGGTGCAGAAAAAACAAACTCTCATACACTGCTGGTAGGACTGCAAATTGGTACAGCCACTATGGAAAACCTTTTGGTGGTTCCTCAAAAAACTAAGAATTGATCTACCATATGATCCAGCAATCCCTCTACTGAATATTTACTCCAAAGACTTGAAAACCCATATCTGAAAAGATATTTGCACATAGATGTTCATAGCAGCATTACTCACAGTGGCCAGGACATGAAAGCAAACAGAGTGTCCTAAGATAGATGATTGGATAAAGAAGCTGTGGTCCCTATAGATAGTGGAATATTTCTCAGCTATGAGAAGAGATGAAATACTGCCATTTTTAACAACACGGATACATTTTGAAATCATACTAAGTGAAATAAGCCAGACAGAAAAAGTCGAAAATCACATGATATCACTTATATGTGGGATATAAACCTAAAAGCAACAAATGAACAGGACAAATGAACTAGAGACTCATGGACTTGGACAATGCACTAGTAGTTACAAGATGGAGAGGGAAGGGGAAGGGCGCAAAATAAATAAAATGTAAAAAAATAAAAAATAAATAAATAAATAGAAGAAATAAAATAAAAAGAAGAGATGAAATACTACCATTTGCGACAACATGGATGGACCTTGAGATAATCATGGTAAGTGAAATAAGCCAGACAGAAAAGTTGAAAATCACATGATATCACTTATATGTCAGATAAAAATGTAAAAGCAACAAATGAACAGGACAAACAAACAGACTCATGGACATGGACTATAGACTAGTGGTTACCAGAAGGTATGAGATGGGGGAGTAGCAAGTTGGTAGATGGTTAAATAGGGTCAAGTATAGGGAGGTAGGGGGATGGTGAAGTACGTAAAGGAGATCAAATATATGGTAGATGAAGGAAACTGGACTTTGGGTGGTAAACACAATAGAATATACAGATGTCAAAGTATAATGTACACCTGAAAATTATATAATTGTATTCACCAATGTTACCTCAATAAATTTAATAAAAAAACTAAAAAAAAA
>NW_011889004.1:2064144-2064476 GCF_000151845.1 Pteropus vampyrus
GGATGCTGTTTGCACATCCTTGGGAGGGACTGACCCTCGGGCTGATGGTCGTGAGGACTGGCCGCTGACTACACTGGAGGAGCTGTTGTGCAGGGACTGACTCTACAGAGCAGGATTTACTTTAGCAGGGCTTTGGTGCCTGCCCAGTCTGCTCTTTGGGTGTGTTGTTCTTAGATGCAGCTCTGGGTGGTGTCACTATGCTGCCTGCTGAGTGTCCCCAAGGGGCTCTGAACCTGGTGGAGGTCTTGGGTGGAGCTTCCTTCTTCCTTACCCTGGGCAGGTTCTGGGCTGCGCCTGGGTCTCATAGAAGCACTGAGTTCTTTCTGCCAGTG
>NW_011889004.1:2065536-2075357 GCF_000151845.1 Pteropus vampyrus
TGCACATCCTTGGGAGGGACTGACCCTCGGGCTGATGGTCGTGAGGACTGGCCGCTGACTACACTGGAGGAGCTGTTGTGCAGGGGCTGACCCTACAGAGCAGGATTTACTTTAGCAGGGCTTTGGTGCCTGCCCCGTCTGCTCTTTGGGTGTGTTGTCCTCAGATGCAGCCCTGGGTGGTGTCGCTATGCTGCCTGCTGAGTGTCCCCAAGGGGCTCTGAACCTGATGGAGGTCTTGGGTGGAGCTTCCTTCTTCCTTACCCTGGGCAGGTTCTGGGCTGCGCCTGGGTCTCACAGAAGCACTGAGTTCTTTATGCCAGTGCAGGTCCCCCCGACCAGCTGACCAGCCCACAGTATAAGTTCAACATCATCACCAATGTGATAGAGAAGATCGTGACAGCCGCGGTCTACACAGAGCTCTTCCTGAGGTGTGTGATGCCCCTCCTCACCCCTCTGAGGCACCTCATCTGCCTGCTGGGGCCCAAACTAGACTCGATTCTCGCACCAGGGGCAGTAGAAACCATTGCAGAAGTGGAGTCAGCGGACCTCGTTCGGGTACCTGGCTGCTTTGTGGCCATGGGAAAGACGTCCCCTCTCTGATTCAGATCCCCTCACCTATGGAAGTGGAAAGCAGCTTCACACCTCACAGACCTGCAGGTGCTAAGCAGGTGTGCAGCGGGTGGTAGCTGTGGTTCTTCATTCATTCAGCCAACTTAATTGAGCAGCTACTATGTGTTTATATACCAGAGGGGCTGTGTAGTAAGGCACAGATAAATAACCATGATTCCCAGCCCCAGCACAGGGACCCCTGCTCAGTGGGTGTCAAGCTTGCCCAGCAGGAGCCCTTGCCATTAGGTGTCACTGCCCCTGAGCTCTGGAGGGCAAGGGCTCTGCTCACCACCAACAGTGCTCTCCGGGAGGGGACCCGCCACAGGCCAAGTTCAGCCACAGCCTGCGCCCTGCCTAGGGCCATCTGGCATGAGCCATGAAGCAGTCTGCAAATGGCTGCCACCTACACTGGGCTTGGAGGTGCCTCAAGAGGCCAAGACGTGAACCAAGGCTGGCCGCCGCTAGTGCTGGGCTTGGGACTGCTCAGCAAGAGATATAAGGCATACTGAAGCTAGATGCTGCTTGTTTGGGTTCTGTGAACCTTTGAGAGAATTTAGGAAAGTCCGTAGCATGAGCCAAGATAGGATGTTTTTATGGAGAAGCCACTGGAAGCAGCTCGGGTGGGCCTGCCAGTTGATTGAACCGGGATCTCAGGGAATCACCAGGGTGGGGTGACCAGTGTTAGCCAAGTTGATGGAGTCTCAGATATGGGGCCTGCAGGAGTCTGCATGCTACGATGGGGGAGGGCTCAACAAAGGATCAATGGATTCTGCCAGTACTTCTGTCTGGGAGAAAGCTGCCCTTCCAGCCCCCACCCTGAAGCCAGACAATTCAGGTCCTCCCCATATGTCCCTGGCACCTTTCAAGCTACTGCCCCAGCACTGGAGCTCAGAGCAAGTGAATCTGTCAGCAAGTAAGTCAGAGTGCGGGCCCTGTAAGATAATGTCAGTGACTCCAACTGCCCTCTGTCTCATTCAGCTACAGTCTCCATTGATTTTCACAGACAGAAGTTATGGGGACTTTCTTCCTCTAAACTGGAACCCTTGGCTGGGGAGCATGGTATGAACTGGGACTCCTTGATTTTCATTGGAGGATTCTACAGCTGAAATATTCCTCCCAATTTTTAACTACCACATGTGGGTGTAGGAGCAGTGTGTTAGCCTCTCTGCCCCTCTTACCAGTTTCAAGGTGGCCTCTTCTCTACGTCCCCCACTGTATGACTTCTGTTTATCTAGACTTCAGGAGATACCCAGTGATGGTTGTCATTTTAGTCGTAGTTTAGTTGTCATTTTGATGTGGTTTTGAAAGGAGGCAAGCACAGTGTTTCCTGCTCTTAATTTTGACTGGAAACCAGATAGTTTTGAGTTTAGATTGAAGAAATAATAGGCAACTTTTATATGAAGAAACAAGAAATTTGATTTGATTTTAGTCAGAATTTTGGGGTTCGTTTACATCATGGGTTTATTTATATAAATAAAATGTTAAGAACTTAAGAATATCTTTAATCATATTGTTAAGATCTTTATTATAGTGTACCTTGAGTCATTCAGTTCTCTCTGCGTTAGAATCCCACTTTTACTATATATATATATATATATATATATATATATATATATATATATATATATATATATATATCCACATACACACACACATATATGCATGTACACATACACACATATGCACACACACATGTATAAATATACATGTGTATATATACACATACATGCACACGTGTATATATAGACACATATTAAATATGTGTATGTATTTAATATATATTTACATATTAAACACTTACTAAATACATATATTTAATATATATGTATGTGTGTGATCTTGAACATTTACTTTTTCTCTCTAAATCTTAATTTCTTGCATGTAAAATGAGAATAAGGATGCTTGTCTGTATTAGATGTTATTTCTCTATATTCATATACATGTATATGATGTATATTATATATATTTTACCTAACTATACCAGGTATTTACTAAACACTCAAAGATAGCTATATGATATTCTGTGTTGAGGTTTTAATTCTTTCTGTATATTACTACCCTTCAATATATATTGTGTCGATATAAAGTTTCTTAGCATTTAGATAATGATCCTTGGTTTGGAATGTAAACTTATGATTTCTCACTTTATTTGTTTAAACTGGGACTCTTCTCTAAAGTAGGATTATAGATAGCCATGTTTTCTCTTTACTAAATTGATTTAGAGTTAGCCAAGGCACTGTGTCATCATAGCTATGCTTGGATTTCTTTAGAGGAACCCAAATCTTAGAGGCTTTAGGATATACTACTCAAAATGAATTTCTTAAACTTTAGACTGGAAGGGACTTTAGACTTCATTTCTCCCCACTTTTTTATAGTTTTTGAAAAATTGAGATCCAGAAAAGCTAACTGATGTGCCCAAGGTAGTAGAGCAGGAAGTAGAATTTGGGATTCCTAACCCTTATCCATGTATTTGCCACATATTTAGGGTTTAATACTTTATCCAAATTACTTATAATTTGCTAGTTACATTCTTTTGGGAAATTGATAGTTTGAGATTACAGAGTCCTGACATTGTACAACATTTATTTGATAATTAGTTCTAACTATAATCTTATCAGAAATGTAGGTTTATTGCCACAAGGCATACTGGTGATCATCAAAACTCACCAGATGATTATTTTGTATTATACAAAATAAATAGTATGCATCTTTATATATAGTTACCAGTCTGAATTAACATTCAGAAAAAAATGTTCCAAAGGGAACAACCCCAAAAAGATGAAAGTACATTGAGAAAATGTCATGTAAGAAATGTTTCATAAAAAATAAATAATGTTTCACTGAATGTTGAGGTGTCTAAAAGTATTTAATAATCTCATTTTATGTTGTATGTCAGAAAGACTTTTCTTGACTACCCTATATAAAACAGTACCCTTCCATAACTCTGTACCCTTCTGTTCAATTTTTTCATATTATGTAACACCATCTGACATGACATGTATACATACATTTACATATATAATACAATTAGTGATTAACTTGTTCATTATTTTCTTTCTCATTAGAATGTAAACTTCATGAGAACAAGAACTTTATGTTGTACGTATTATATCATTCCATTTATGTAAAATGTCCAGAATAGACAGCATATAGATTGATGATTTCAGGGGCTGATAGAGAGAGGTGGGGATTCGGGAGACACTGCCCAATGAGTATGGGGTTTTACTTTGTAATGATGGCAGTGTTTTGGAACTAGATAGATGTGGTGGTTGCAGAAAATTGTGAATGTATTTCAATTTGAAATTGTTAATATTATGCAAAGTTCATCCTAATAAATTATTTTTTAAAATGCTTCCTTGTTTGCTGAGTAATGAGACTGGTCTGTTTGAGTACCTGCCGTGTGTGGGATATTGTGTATAAGCCTGTTAATTAGTAACTGTGATCTGAGCAAATTGAGAGAGTGGGAACAAACAATTATTAAATTAAAATTCTACAGAAAATTTTGATTCATATAGGAGAAAGGAAATACTTGATTGACATGAGACACACTTAGAAGTAGTAGTTCCTAAAATCTGATCTAATATGAAGGATAGAGTAGAAAAAGATTGCTGTGCATAAAGAGTCTTTGTGACTGTTATATTCACTTGTCAAGTTCAGAAATGCTAATTATTTGGCTCTTTCCTTCCCATGAGGCTGACTGCCAGTATGACAGAGCTCATTCTACCTACTCTTCCTTACTTTATCCTTATTGTGGATCCTATATTACAGATGAAATCTTTCTAGCTTGGAGATACAGTGGAGGCATTGCAGCCCCAAACCACCCTTTAATTGCCTAGTAGTATCACTGTTAACACAGTGACATGATCTTTCTTCCTAGGGGAATTGAAGGAGGAGAACAGTACCAAAAAAATTAATCCAATTCTCTCAATATTTGAATCCAGTTATTTTACCTCAGCAGCTAGAGCAGCTTGCCCTTCTCTTAAAATAGAGCAAATTTTCTATTCTCATCTTTTCACTTAATTTTGTAGCTTTGTTGTGCTCTGCAATGTTACATGTAGACTTTCTGTCTTTGCTAATCAGAATCTAGATGTATTTTTATTATTGTTAATTATAACCAAGTGTCCAGACCTAGTGTTTTTCATGTTAAAGTACAGTCTTTTATGTATGTTCTGTAATCACAAAGTGCTTTAAAAATTTTACCTCTATTTTCTTTTATGTTTGTATTCCCATGTGTTTAATTATCAGCAATGGTTTCTTTATTATAGGCATTTCTCAAAATGGAATATCTAAGCAGTAAGCCCAGGGTTATTCTCAAATGTAGATTGTAACTGCTTTACTATGGAAATTAATAATGAACAACCAAAAAGTCTGTGGTATGTCACCTGTCATAAAAGTGACAAAATTAAAAGTTAAAAAAAAAACACAAAACAACCCTTTCATTATTTAAAAATACGTGCCCTAAAATAGCTAGATTTTTGTGTTGGGTAACTTTCATAGATGTAATGAAATATAAAAACAAAAAAAAGAATAATAGGGTAGCATGGTGGTTAAAGGTACAGTGTTTTGGAATCAGACCTGAACTTGCATCCCATCTCTGCTATTTGTTGGCTGAGTGACCTGGGAGTAATCATTTAACGTCAATAATCTTCAGTTTATCCATTTGTAGAATGAGGATGATCAACCTATCTCTGGTGTGCAAAGCCCTTTAAAAAATAGGACCTGACATTGTCAGGGGCGATTATTCTTTTAAATTAGATTTTGAAAATAAGAAAATTTGCAAGGTAAATTTTTTTTTTTGCAGTTGTAAACGCTTGACTGCATTTTCTCTTTCTTCGTTTGCTTTCCTCCATAACTATTCTCATCATTGTCCCATTTGTTAGGAAATAGTCTTAAAAGCATAAGAAAGCATTAAAAGTAGGCTAATTTAAGAATGAAATGCCCTTTCCTCTTCTAGCTTCTGGACCCTACCTTTTGACTTGGTTCTTATGTATGTATGCAAATGAAACACTGTAGAAAGGACCATTTAAAATAAAACGCTGGTTTACTAGTCATCAGATTGTTAGTACACTAGAGAAATGTGCCAGACTGCTTTTGACAGAACCAGAATGAACGGCTTTTTGAACAGCATGCCAGATACTAATTAATTTCCTGAACATTTTAACATTCCTATTGAGTTAATATTCCTAAGTCTTCATGTAGTCTGTGACCTGATATTATTGCTAGAAAGTTGATGATGAGGTCACAAGTGTAAAATTTTAGTTTTATGGCAAGATACTTGTCATAAAACCTTAGGATCTATGTATAGCTTAGTTACATGGGAAACAAGTGTCTGAAAAACAAGAGACAGAAAATTGTTGGATATGTTTGCAAAAATTTCCCCAACTCATTAAACAAATGCTTTTAGAATGAATGCTTGTAGCAGCACTCTTGTTTCTCATATATAGCCTTTGTGAGATTGCTGTGGTAATCATTGTGACTGACAGTTCACATCTGGAGACTTATAAAATCTGCATATTGATAACCCTCATTTGGCTTTGCCTCATCTTCTGTAATATGAGCTTGCTGCTTGCCTTTTTCTCTCCCTCAGGAATGAGAGGCTCAGTCTGATAGGTAAAAATGCTATCTTTTTATAGTTTTATTTTCCATTTCTTATATTAGTCAATAAATATTTAAAAAATATGAATGAGTTCATTTTCACAGAAGCTTGGAGGGGAAGAGAAGAAAGAGGGGATAAGACAAGGGGATTGGAATATATGTGGATGAAAAGAGAAGGGGAAAGGAAGATTGAGAGTGGATGGAAGAATGGCAAAGATAAAGAGACTGGGAATGTCTGATAGAGGGATGGGGAGAGTGGAGAGAGAACAAAGATGATTATTTTGAGGTTAGTGTCAGTGAGAATTTACATACTTCTCATGTTAAGCTATGAGATTCTGATTATCACCTGTTACCTGTAGTCCTTTGAAAATGTTTATTCATTATGGTTCACCAGCTCTAATACTTAAGTCTTAGAGGTTTCCTTCCAAATGGGGGAAATCAGAACAGCCTACTAGAATGGAAATTCTCTCAGATGGAATAGCAGTGACTAGTGTAAAATCAAATTAAGGTCAGATTTGTCATCCTCTTGTGATTAGACAGGTCTTTATAGTTCCAAAGAAAAGAAACATTACCTTTTGTATGAGAATTTTTGTGAGGTTATATGTGCATAGCACTGAAAGTCACTCTAATGGGATTGTACTCACTCACCTATGATACAAACACTGGAAATGCAGAGTTTGTTATGGAGAAACCAGCCTCCTTATAGTTAAAACCTAAACCATAGTGGTGCTTCTCATTCTATTTACTGTTTGTATATTTTTAAGAGAGAGAGTTTGATTGGATCAGCTTGCCAATCTATATTGAGTACCCCCTTGGTTGTAGTTCTGTGAAGACATCTCGGAAGTGTTTCTTGTCCCTTGTACTTAGCCCATATACATTGCCTTGACATGAGCATTTGAAGCTCTGTTCAGTCTGCTGTGGTTTGATTTATTTCTTTATTCTTTGAGCACTTGCAATGAACTGATGTATGCTAAATACTAGAAAATCAGAAGTAAGAAAGATTGGAGGGCCCTGCATCATGGAGTTCATATTTTGGGAGTATGGAGGTGCTGAAACAGAAAAGAAATGAAGAATCAAGGTAATTTCAGGTGATGATAAGTCCTGAAAAGTCAGTAAATCAGAGTGTTGTAATATAGAGTCACTGGGGAGAGGGTAGTCAAACAGAGCCTCTTTGAGAAAGTAACTTTTTAACTGAGACCTGAATGGACTGTGATAGGAGTAGTAGCAAGTGCAAAAGCCCTGAGGTTGGTTGGGTTAGATTAAAAAAAAAAACACAAAACCTTTTTATTATAGAAAATTTCAAACATAGAGAAGTACAGAGAAAGTATAATGAACTCTTATGTACTCATTATCAGTTTCAGTGATAAACCTTCCCACCCCACTCCCATATTATTTCGACATATTATTTACAGACATCATATTATTTTATCTAGGAGTATTTCACTGTATGTCTAAAAACTAAGGAATCTTTAAAAAAATATGACCAGAATATCATTATCATAACTAGAAAAAAATGTTTCCTTAATGTCATAAAATATCTAGTTAGTGTTTAACTTCCATTTGTCTCATCAATGCTTTATCAGTTATTTATTGTCACAATTATGCAGTATAATAAACAACCACAAAACCTCAGAGGTGTACAAGAATAAACATAGAGTCTCTATTCAGTTGAGTAGTTCTGTTGCTCTAAGCTGGGCTTGAAGGGGCTCACTCATTTATCTGTGGTCAGCTGTAGGTGGACTAGACGATTTTGTTGATCTTGATTGTTTTTTTGTTCACGTATTTAGGGCCTTGACTGGTCTGTCTTGATTCTGCCCTAGTGTCTCTTCCTCCAGTAGGCAATCTTGGGCATGTTTTCATGGTGAAAACAGCAGCAAAAGCAAAGCCCAGTTGTGCAAAAGAGCAGGTGAGGTTGAATGATTGCTTTTCAAGCCTCTGCTTGTCTCACCTTTGCTAACATCCTGTTGGCCAAAGTAAGTCAGAGTTGCAGGAGACTACAAACATGCAGCACAAAGTGAGGTGAATTCAGGAAAGCCATTGGATTTTATTAATGCAACCAGTCTAACATGAATGCTGTAAATGATTTTCTTTTGCATTTTGTTTGAATCAGAATCTAAAGTTCACACATTGTGATTAGTTGCTATTTCTAAGTCGCCCCCTTTATCTTTTTTTTTTTTACCTTGTATATTACTTTTTAAAAGAGAAGTTGGAATTTCTAATAAAAGTTAAGGTCAATGTGACTAAAATTTAGTAATGAGTGATAGGATGATAGACAAGGTTTGGAAGGTATAGGTCAGTTCATTCAGTGCCTTGTGGATCATGGGAAGGAGTTTGGATTTTATTCTAAAGCATTTGGGAAGCCATGCTGGGTTCAGAACTGGAAAATGACATGATCCGATTTACGTTTTGTTTTGTTTCTGATAAATTCAGGGTACATTTACATGTAATAAAATACACAAATGAGATTTTACGAATGTGTACACTCATGTAACCAATACCGCAAACAAAATATCAAACATTTCCGTTACTCCAGAAAGTACCTACTTGCCCCATTGTAATCAGTCTCTCCTCTTCTATTGTAGAGGCCACTGATCTGATTTCTGTCATCATAGATTAGTTGTATCTGTTCCAGACCTTCATATGAATGGAATCATACTAATATATTCTTTTGTATCTGGCTCTTTTCACTCAACATATGTCAGTACAATTTATCCGTATTGGTTCAAGTACTAGCAATTCATTAATTTTTATTGCTATGTAACATGTAATGGTTTGACAATTTCACAATCCATTTTTCACACATTGATGGACATTTGAGTTGTTTCCAGTTTTTTGACTATTATAGATAAAGTTGCTATGAACACTTATATACAGACAAGTCTTTTTGTAAAAATGTTTTCATTTTTCTTGAGCCACTGTTTAGGAGTGGAATCGCTGAATCATATAGTTTATTGTATTTCAATTTTAAAAGAAATTATTAAACTGCTTTTTAGAATTGTACCACCTCATAACTTATCAAGGAAATGCAAATTAAGACCATAATGAGGTACTATGTTCATCTAATAGATTTATAGAAGTGCTATTTAACACAGTTTATTTGGGGGATGATTTATCACTAGGAACTGTCATACCTTGCTAGTTTGAATGTTAACTAGTATAACTGCTTTTTAAAACAGTATAGCAATATTTTGAAAGTTGAACTTTAAACTTTGTATTCTACACCTCAGCAATTTCACTGATAGGCAGATAAAGCACACTAGGAGCAATGCATTAGATTTTGAGAGTAACACTGTTTATAATAGTGAAAACTGGAAATTACACAAATGTCCTCTGATAGGATAAGGGATTGTGCATATTTACATATTATAATACTTTACATTAGGGAAAGTGAATGAACTACAATTATATGCATCACTGACAAAGTTAATAAATAAGCAAAACCAATACTATTTTGTTCAGACATAATGTGAACAAACTATGTCAAAATAGCCAAAGAAATGATAAACACAGCACTAAGAATATTTCCACAGGAATATGGGCAATGGTCACTATATAGTAGTAGGTCAGTGCTGTGCATGCCTCCTTTCACAACCACATCAAAATTACAACTAAACTAC
>NW_011889004.1:2077607-2097396 GCF_000151845.1 Pteropus vampyrus
AAGGAACAGAGCAAAGCTCTAGGATGAGAACTAAACAAAATGGAGATAAGCAATCTACCAGATGCAGGGTTCAAAACACTGGTTATAAGGATGCTCAGTCCACTTAGGGAAAGAGTAGGTGAACTCAGTGACGACTTTAACAAAGAGGTAGAAAATACAAAAGTAGAGATGGGAAACATAAAAAAGAACCAGTCAGAAATGAAGAACACAATAACTGAAATGAAGAATACTTTAGAGGGAATCAACAGATTAGATGAAGCAGAGGATGGAATCGGCGATTTAGAGCGTAAGGTTGCAGAAAACACCTAATCAGAACAGCAACAAGAAAAAAAGAATCCACAAAAATGAGGTTAGTGTAAGGGACCTCTGGGACAACATCAAGTGTACCAACATTCGCATCATAAGGGTGCCAGAAGGAGAAAAGAGAGAGCAAGAAATTGAAAACCTATTTGACAAAATAATGACTGAAAACTTCCCTAACCGGGCAAAGGAGCTGGACACGCAAGCCCACGAAGTGTAGGGAGTCCCAATCAAGATGAACCCAAAGAGGCCCACACCAAGACACATCATAATTAAAATGCCAAAGGTTAAAGACGAAGAGAGAATCTTAAAAAGCAGCAAGAGAAAGGTAGTTACCTACAAGGGAGCTCCCATAAGACGGTCAGCTGATCTCTCAACAGAAAGTTTGCAGGCCAGAAGAGACTGACAGGAAATACTCAAAGTGATGTAAAACAAGGACCTACAACCAAGATTACTCTTGATTAGAAAAGCTATCAGTTAGAATCAAAGGACAGATAAAGAGCTTCCTAGACAAGAAAAAGCTAAAGGAGCTCATCAACACCAAACCAGTATTACAAGAAATGTTAGAGGGACTTTTTTAAGAAGACAAAAGAGGAGGAGAAGGAGAGTGAGGGGAGGAGGAGGAGAAATATGAATAATAAAATGGCAATAACTACATATCTAACAACAATTACTTTAAATGTAAATGGGTTAAATGCTCCAATCAAAGGATAGGTTGGCTAAATGGATAAGAAAACAAGTCCTTTACATATGCTGCCTACAAGAGACTCACTTCGCTTCAGATCGAAAGTCACACACACAGACTGAAAGTAAAGGAATGGAAAAAGATATTTCATGAAAATGGAAATGAAGAAGAAAAAGCTGAGTTATCAATATTCATACCAGACAGAGTAGATTTTAAAATAAAGGCTATAACAAGAGACAAAGAAGACCCAGTAATCCCACTTCTGGGTATTTATTCGAAGAAACCCAAAACCATACTTCGAAGGGATGTGTGGCTCCATATATTAAATGCAGCATTTTAAGGTGCCTGGGATATGAGGACAGCATGGGTATCCATTGGTAAATGAATGAATTGGGGCAAGGTGATGTGTATGTGCAGTGGAGTATTGCTCAGCCATTAAGCGGGGAATGAAGTCTTGCCATCTGCAATGGCACTGATGGACCTGGAGGGTATTGTGCTGAGTAGAGTATGTCAGAGAAAGACAAGTGCTGTGTGATTTCACTTACACTGGCGTTTAAAGAACAAAACAAACTAACAAAACAGAAACAAAGTTAGAGATACAGAGAACATTTTTGGCTGCCAGATGGAAAGGTGGTTAGGGGAGTGGTTGAAAAAGGGGAAGGGAAGTACAAATTGGTAGTTACATAATATTTCTAGGCAATAAAATATAGCATAAGGAATATAGTCAATAATATAACTATGTATGGTGTCAGGTGGGTACTAGCTTATCTGGGTGATCACTTTGTAAGTTATATAAATGTCTAATCACTATGTCTTATACCTGAAACTAATATAATATTGTATTCCAACTGTAAATGAAAAAAGTATTTTTAAAAAAGACAGTTTTTTTTTTATGCAGGAAGCAGGTCGATGGAGTGGCAGCAGTATATACAAATTATTGGTAATATTCTGGTCTTGAGTTGTCTTATAACTTAAATACAATCTTCGGTATATCTCTTGGTATATCAAATATTTAAAAAGATCATACAAATTAAGTACTCAAATACTGTGTAGAAGAATAGATTATAATGATGCAAAAGATGGACTCATTTCATTTAAAGTAAAATTTGTTGCAACTGTTGCAGGGAAAAACAAATTCATGGCTTTTTTTTTTTTTTTTTTTTTTTAATGGAAGGGAGCACTGTATTTTACAGGAGTGGACAGGTTGACAATCTATCCCATACACTTGGGTTAATGATTTTTCATTCATACTTCTTCAGTGTATAGATCCAAATACCCATTTAAATGGGCATTTAGAAACTTGGAAGCTATTTAAAGTACATTTATAGCATTAATTTATCATTTATTCATTCAGTAGTATCTTCTTAATTGTAGAATTTATGTTATCACTTGGAATATCAATAAGAACAAAACTTTATTGTTGAATTGATTTAGCCTGATTAAAGGATAAGAGCCAACCAAAACCAGTAGTATTTTACTTTGAAATTTAAGCTTCTCTCTCTCTCTCCCCTCCCACCTTGTCCTCCTTCTCCATCTCTCTCCCTTTACCTTTTCTCCCTTTCTCTTTCCCTTCCTCTCTCCCACTCCATCTCCTACTCCCTCTTCCTCTCTGTCATTTTATCTGTTGTCAAGGACTTACAATTATAACCATTTGTGGAATCTATTTTCTGCTCACTGTTTTAGATCTTCTTTTCCCTGGATTTCATGTCTTTATCTTTTTTGGTTTACTTTCTCATTTTGGTAGAATGCACTCTTCAGTACCTTCCTAAGAAAGAGAGCATAAGGGATATATTTTACTCTCACAATTACTTTATTACAGTGTAGAAATTATTTTTCCTCAGAATTCCTAAGGCATTGATTCATTGTTTTCTAGTTTGCAGTATTGCAGTTGAGAAGTCTGGTACTATTCTGATTCCTGATTTTTTTTTTTAATGAAAGCGTTTTCCTCCTTCTCTCTTTAGAAGCTTATATTTTCTTTATTTCCAGCATTCAGCAGTTTCACAAAAATATGCCTTAATATGAATGTGTTTTGATTCTCCGGTTTACCTAAATTTTTATAGAACTTACAGGCATATAGTTTGATGGATTATCTCTTTCTGCTTTTCTCTATTCTCTCTTCCTAAAATTTTCATAAATAGGATTTTCAACCTCATGGACCTGTTTAATTTTTTAATATTTTTCTCTCCTTAATTTTATTACGTTGTCATTTTGCTCTGCTTTATGGGACATCTTCTCTACTTTATCTTTCAAATCTTTTATTGAATATTTAATTTCTTCTATCATATTTTTAATTTCAAAAATTGCTTTTTTAAAAAAATTGAGGTTTAATTCACATACTAGAAAATTCACCATTTAAAAAATTGTAGAATGCAGTGACTTTTAGTTTACTCACTAGGTTGTGCAACTCTCACTGCTATCTAATTCCAGAACATTTTTATCATTCCAAAAAGAAACCGCTAGCTGTTAGTCATTCTCTATTCCTTTTACTTCCCAGCCTCTGGCAACCATTCATCTACTTTCTGCCTCTATGAATTTGCCTATTCTAGACATTTCATGTAAGTAGAATCATTCAGTGTGGCTGTTTGTTCTGATTGTTTTCACTTAGCATAATGTTTTCAAGGTCAATCCAATTACATATGTTTATTTTCCTTTCTGAAGTCTTTTTTAGTATACTCTGTTCTTGTTTCATTAAAGCAATATTTTCTCATATTATTTTTGAGGGTATAAATTATATTTTTTTGAAATTTTAATTTATGTACATATTCTCTATTTTCCCATGTGGTTTTTTTTTTGTGTGTGTGTTTGTTCTGATGTCTGCTTTTTATATTAGATGTTTTCTAGAAAATATCTACTGTCCTTATTTTTCTGCTTAGATTTAAGAGTAAAGTATAATAGAACTTAGTGGAAGTTTTTTTTTTAACAAAGGCGAGATATGCTTTTCATCACATGGTGATCTGGCTGAACTATAGAATTTCTTTGAGTCTGGTTTTCCCCTCTTGGGTTTAGGCAGATTCTCTAGCACCAATTTCTCCATTTTCTGCCTGAGAATTTATGCTTGGCTGCTTGTAGTATTCTAAGAACTAAATGTATAAGCCTTTAATTCACCCACATGTTTTCAGTATGAAACCCTCCCACCATGCCTTTTATTCCCTAGCACAGAGACCTGTTTTCCTTTTTGCAGGCTTCTGCCAGGAGAGCAAGGAGCAGTCATCTGGGAGTATAACTGTTTCTTAAACAGACTTTCAACCTGTCTTCCCGTTTCTAACCTGTCTTCATTTCAGTTTACAGAGGTACATGGTGCTGTCACTTCCGGAGCCCAGTAGGGATTCTGTGATATAAATTGGGTTGCTTCACAGCTTTTCTTATTGGCTTAAATTTTGGTTCTGCTAAGTCAGTTACCACTTGTCCATCTGCTTTCTGTCTTTTAAAACTGCTATTTTTGCCCTTCTGATCTTTTTTTTTTTTCATTGTGTATTTATGCTATTTATAAAATCCTTTTAATGAAATCACTTTAGTGGCATTTTGGAAGAGAGGAGACCTAAATGCATGTGTTTAATCTACCATGTTTAACTAGTAGTAATTATTTTAGCAGAGTATTAAGAGAATTGTATTAACTTGCTAAGATCTGCCATAACAAAGTACCACAGACTGCATGGCTTAAAAAACAGAAATTTATTTTCTCACAGTTCTGGAGAGTAGAAGTCCGAGATCAAGGTGTCAGCAGCATTGATTTCTTTGAGGGGTCTCTCTTTGGCTTATAGATGATATCTTCTCCTTCTCTCTGTACATGGTCTTTCCTCTGTGCATGTCTGTGTCCTGATCTCCTCTTCTTATAAGAACATTAGTCATACTGGATTAGGGCTCACCTGTATGGCCTCATTTTACCTTTATCACCTCTTTAAAGAATTTTCTCCAAGTAAAGTCACATTCTGAGGTATTGGCAATTTGGACTTCAACATATGAATTCAGCGAATAACAAGAAAATTTTTAACATGTATTAAGTGAATTGATTTTATGGACCACTTTATTTATTTATTTATTTATTTGAGTTATGCTTTCTCCAAATACAGTGAGATTAGTAACATTTTAGTTAAGGCTCTTTTACCATTCTTTTACATGGATTAGAAACTCACCCAGACTAGCTTAAATAAAGTGTTTCTGTTGAGAAGTCTAAAGCCATTCTGATTCCAAATCCTTTCTTCATGACCCTTTAATATTTTCCTTTTTCTAGCGTATAAGATTTTCACTCTTCTGAAATTTCTTGATATGATGCCTTGATGTGAGTGTATTTTCATCCATTGCATTGAATACTCGGTGGACTTATTCAATCTAGAAATTAATATCCTATAGAATCTTCTTGAATCATTTCTTCGATGATTTCTTCCTTTTGTTTTCTTTATTCACTTTTGCTGGACTCTTTGTTATGCAGATATTGGCCTTTCTGGACTGGTCTTTAAATTTTTTCCTCTATTTTTCTCTCTCTTCTTTTCATATTTTTTTCACTTTACTTTCAGAGAGACTTCCTTATTTTCATCTTACTGACCTAATAGTGAGTCCTTAATTTTTATTATATATTTAATTTACAAGAATTTTTTTTTCTTATTCTCTGAAGTGTTTTTTAAAGTAATTTGTTCTTGTTTTGTGGTTGCAGTTTCTGTTTTTGTACATTTGAGGATAAACACATTTTCTTTTTTTCAAAATATAATCTACAAATACAAAATTATACAAAACAAGATGTATAATTTATAATTAAGCAAACAAGACAAGTAATAGAATGCATTTCTTTTATCCTCTCCTTTTTATCTCTCATTCCCTACAAGAATTATTTCTTCACTACTTGATGCTCATTACCTCCATTGGTAAAAGAACAACTGTACAAGTCAGTCTTTACAATTATTCTTTATAAAGAGAATAGCAGCCATTTTACCAAAGAAATGTCCTTTTATTTAAAAAAAAAATAAGGATATCAGGAAGAAAATTATCCAAGGGGAAGATTTGGAACATGAAAGGTAGGTATGATGTTTGATATAAATTAATAAAAAAATGATAGTTATAAATAAAAGCTCTTTGGTGTTTTTTTTTTGGTTAGAGTATGGTACTGTATTTGGAGCTTTAATTAGCTATACAGGAAGGAAAAGCAGGACTTTTGAAGAAAAGGTTTTTTGATATTAACTTGTGTCATTCATTTATCAACCAACCATATATCATTTATTAAGCACTAGAGAGTCAAATATGTATTGAGCACAGTCACTGCCCTCCAGAGGCTCAGAGATGCTTTCTGACTTCAAATAGACCTTTTTGTAAAAGGTAGATCCTAATAAAGGTCATAGTATAAAGCATTAAGTTTTTACCCAAGCAAAAGAGATGTATCTGATACTGGACTGGCAAGAGATTGGAATATTATGTTAATGTTCCCAGTGTTCTTTCTCATACAAAAATCACACTTCACTGATTCTAAGGTTCAGTGGATTAGAGGAAAATCTTAAACTAGGAAGATTAATTCAAATCCTATATTAACCTATTTGATCATTTCACAGTATTACTGGATAATTTGTAATTAGTGACAAGCATTTAGAGTTCATGAATAATCCTGTTTGGGTGATTGCTCCCCTGTTCTGACCTTCCATGCTTCCTGTTATTTCCAAGTGATAAATGGGCACTTTAAGTTATCTGTTATTCAGTACACTCTGCTTTTCCTTCACCAAAAGATACAGTATCTTCCCAATTTTTGTTAAGTGTGCATTTTTCCCATAGGTCTTCTTTTGTCACAGAATCCTTTCTAAGTTAAGTATATCTTTATTTCCCATGATTTTAGCTATAGCATTTCAACCTGGATTAGGTTTATGTTATGTTAGGATTTTGTTTTTTTGCATCACTAATCAAACAGTTTCTAATGACAGCTTGTCTTTTCATGTGACTTGAAGACAGGTACTAGGAATTCCAGCACTATAATGACCTGTCTCATAAAGGTGCTACAAGGAAGGATAATACTTTTTTTGGAAAAGAGCTATACATACATATCATTAAAAAGGTAAATAAAAGTCTGGTAGCCTAATTATTATTCACAAAAGTACAACTTCTTAAGCTTTGAAAGATGAAAAGATTGGTGAACTTGTCTATTTCTCATTGTTGAAAATGGAAAACTGCTTTTCCTACTCTACTGAGATCTAGTGATTAAAGCTGGGAGAATATATTTATATATTTTCTGTACTGAGCTTTTCATATAGGCTCGATTTGTGAATTACATTCTGGATTCTCTTTTGATCCTCTAAATCTGTAGGCCTTAGGCTGAAATGTAGGCAAAATCTACTCATTTTATCTCAAGTTTTGAATCTAACCTTCTCTGTTATTCACTTCTCCTGTACTGTTCGCTAAGGGCTAAAACCTCCCCTTTTTTCATTGCTAGTGTGTGGATTTTTTCCACATCAACAACCAGTTCTCTGACTCTCCAGATAACAACTGGGGGTCCTACAATTCATTTCAGTTCTGATACTAACTATGGATTGTTAACGCACCGTAGGTTAAGGGCTCAGTCCTTAACAAGACTGCTCTCACTTGAGACGCCAGTCACAAGTCCCAGTTTTCCATCTGTACTTCTGAACAACTGAATATAAATCAGAGGTTTCCGTGACACTTTCTCAGGTTTGATACCTTGCTATAACAGCTCACAGAACTCAGAGAAACACTTTAATGGAAGAGATACATAGGGCAAGGTAAGAGGGGAGGGGCAGAGCTTCCTTATCCTCTGTGGGTGTGCCACCATCTTAATACCTCAGTGTGTTCACTAACTCAGAAATTTTCAGGACCTCATTATTTATGGTTATTATGGAGGCTTCATTATGTAGGTCTGATTGATTAAATCATTGGCCTTTGGAGATTAACTCAACTATCCTAGAAATCAGAGGGTGTGGCTGAAAGTTCCAGCCCTCTAATCATGCCTGGGTCTCTCTGGAGACCAGCCCTCAGGAACCAGTCATCTCATTAGCATACAAAAGACTCACCAGTCCATCGATACCAAAGGTTTTTGGAGCTGTGTGTGAAGAACTCAGGACAAAGACCAAATATATATTTCTTATAGTATCACACCCACCTTACTGAATTTTGCTGTTTTAGATGCCGTTTTAGGTTCCAGTCTCTACCAATTTTCTTCTTGCAAATGTACCTTTACTTTGTCCTATTATTTTAGGGCCAAATATAAAATGTGACATTGTTTTGTTGACAAAGCCATGTCGATGTGTTCTGTTGATGCAATTATATTGGGGAATTTCACTTTCAGGTAAAAATAGAATTTCATTTTATTTAGGGCAAGACATGCTGGAGATAATATCTAAAGCTACAAGGATGACTAGTAGAAATTTGGGACACTGTTTTCAACTTTGTGGCAGATACATTTTTATCTGGAGTTTGTGCATTATGATTCTTTTCAAATTACACTGTATAGCTTCTTATACTTTTACTTTATTTGGCTTGCTTTACACCTTAGCTAAGATTCTGGTTGGCCTAAGCAAAATGTTGATTTATTGTAATGAAACACTGGTGTCTCTTGAAACATATAGCAAGATATGTAAGCTAGGCCACTTGAAGGAATGAAATAGAAAGCAGGAACTCAGACAACTACTTTTCTCAGTCTCTTTGTCTAGGGCCACATGGTCTCTGTATCAGTTTCCTGTTGCTATAACAAATTACCACACACTTAGTGGCCTAAATAATGATTCTCTTAAAATTGTAGAGACTCAGAAGTCTAAAACCAGTATTATTGGGCTCAAATCAAGGTGTTGTCAGGGCCACATTCCCTCTGGAGGCAGTAGAGGAGAACCTGTTTCCTTGCCTTTTCCATTTTCTAGAGCTACGTTTCTTGTATTCCTTGGCTCATATCCCTCTCTTCCATCTTCAAAACAATATGGCGTCTTGCTTCAGTCATCATATTACCTTCGTTTTCTATAGTAAAACCTCCCTCTACCTCTCTCTTATAAGGGCACTTGTAATTATATTTAGAGTCTACATGGATAATCCAGGAGTCTGTCCCCATCTCAAGTCCTTCACTTGGTTACATGTGCAGAGTTCTTTTGTCCATATAAGATAACATTCACAAGTTCCGGGGATTAGAACCTGGATATCTTTTGGGGCTGTTATTCGCTTAACCAGTCTCTTATCCCTGCTCTTCTATCTGCAACTGTTCATGCTTCTCTCTTTTTCTGAAGACTAGCTTTCTCTGTTTTGGCATACTGGTACCAAGCACATCTAACCTACAATGACAGCCTTAGGTCCTGGGCTCATAAGAGAATAGTCCAGACTATTAGGATAATAGATAATAGAATCGAGTATCAATTCCAGATTCCTGCAAGAGATTTGAATTGCTAACTTGGTAAGATGTCCAATCCTGGTCTAGCTTCCTGCAGCCAGGGGGCAGAACGAGAACAGCTTCAGACTCTCAATCCTATTGAGATGGTGCAGTTCTAAGAGAAAGAAGATTAAGTAGGGGAATCTATATTGAAGTTGTTAATTTAGTCATAACTAGAGACAGAATAAATACATGTTCTTGAAAATCATAATAAGAGTGTTTTGGTTATACCAAGAAGGATGAATTTAACAGGAAATGATAGACACTTAATGATTATTATTTCTGCTTTCAAAACCAAATGAGAGCCAATTCTATAATTGACCCTCAACATAGGCATCAAAAGTGGTAAACTCTTATATGTATGAAAGGAGTAGAGGGTGAAAGAAATGATAATTTAAATTTAGAGGAGGGATAGGATACATGCACTGAGAATTAAATAGTTATGTGTTTTTGCTGTTTATATTTCCCCAGAGATTGCTGATTCAAATAGCTTGTTCCATCATTCAAATACATAATTTCTGTGGGTCTTGGGAATGCAACCTGGGTCTCTCCTAGTTACATTGTGAAGCTGAAGATACCCTCCCTTAACTGCTCCCACCTTTTGTACACCAGCTACAGATTCACCATGGGGATTCATTCAGCTTCTTCTCAGAGTGAATCATGTCTTTTTCCCTCCCAAATCATGCTCACATTCTTTGAGGATGTTTTTCTTTTGGACACACGATCATATTTTCATAGCATTCTTACTTTGTACCTTATTTCTCTAAAATAAGTTTTTTTTTGGATCTTTCAGATTTATTTAGAATATAACAAATTCTAAGCTTGAGGCATTTATTTTTTATCTGCTTGTCATGTATAATTCTTAATATGACAATTCCATGCTGTAGACTAATTGAGGTTCCATTAATTGATGGCACTTGAGAGAGAAGAAAATGACCATATACAACAATATATTGTTAGTCTGGAAACAAATTGCTACCACAGCTGCCTTACTGAATAGGCTCACATGATGTGTCTTGTTGGAGCTAGATGCCAACAGATCAGTAAGTACAGAATTATTATGATAATTGAAAATCAGTATTAAATTTAACAAATAAAAGCCTTGGTTTTGTAATTTTTATTGAATTTTCAGGAATTCCAGTTATTAGTGTGGGTTATTCTTTAAAAGATAGAATAAGATTTATACTGGTAAAATATATGATTCCCATTTTTGGTAAGGGATGCTAGTTTTCAAAATTCAAATAAAGTGCTCATTTAAAAAATTGTCTTCCTAATGTGTTCTAAGTTAATTTATGGTTGCCTCTTCATGTCCTCCTAGTATATTACTTAGCAAGGTTACAGCAGATGTTGGCATAATATATTGGATATTAGAATTCTGATTATGGGTAGTGGAGGAAAAGAAGAATAAAGGGGCTATGCTAGGAAACTAGCATAATGAAGGGCAAGGGGTGGGTACTGCCAAAGTCTGGGCACCCATACAGTACAGAAGATGTGGGTGCTGACCAACAAGTGTATGCAGAGTGCTAGTCTCTAAAACGATCTGGCTTATTGCATTTATATGAGCAAATTAGAGATGTAAATGTGCCCATGCAGGTTTAATCATGCACTGTGCTGCTCTTTGCTAGTCTTAGTTCTAAATCACATTTCACATTCTTGGTACTCTGTATGATTTCTTTAGATTTATTACTTTCGCTTGGTATACAATGTTTTATATAGCATTAAAGCTTTACAGTGGACTTTTTTGATGTTTGTACCTATAGTGTGGAGGAAGGATCTCAAGGGGAAAGAAGAAACAGATCATAAAATCAGTATCGTTTTATTTCCTTTCATTGCTCAAATGCTGCCTAAAATTCTTAGTAAATTCTCTGCTGCCTCCAATTTAAGAATCTCTTGGCATTTCTTTTTTTTCCCTGCCAGCTTTATTGAGATATAATTGACATATAACTTTGTGTAAGATATTTATATGTTGCAAAATGATTACCACTATAGTGTTAGCAAATATCTCTATCACGTAATTACCATTTCTTTTTTGTAGTGCGAACATTTAAGATCTACTCTTATAGTAACTTTCAAGTATATAACACAGTATTATTAACTATAATCATCATGCTGTACATTAATCCCCAGAACTTACTCATATTATAACTGAAAGCTTATATTTTTTACATTTTTCTAGTTGATATTCTTAATGCCAAGAGTTGGGAGACTTTTGAGTGAGAAAACGTATATGGACTTGCCAGAGGTCATAACTTAAGTCTTGGTTCTCAAAAACAATAAAATGTGATCATCATTGTGGCAGAAATTGCTAGTTGTTCCCCAATATTCACTTCCCCTTTTTCTGTAGCACTAAAATATGCAATTAACTGGACCTTTGGCCACCCAGAATAAAGATTACATTTCCCAGCCACACAGCTAAGTCGTATTGATAAACTAAATTCTGGCCAGTGGAATGTAATCAGAAATTTCAAGTACAATTTTTGGGATGTGTCTTTATAAGGGAAGGATGTGCTTTTCTTTCTGTCTTTCTCCTTCCTTTTGGCTAGAATATGGATATGATGGCTGGTGCTTAAGTAGCTATTTGGACTGTAGTTGAAAGCTATGTATTAAAGATGGGGGGAGGCAAGATAGGGTAAGAGATCCTTGATGATAGTGAAGATGATAGATCAGCCTTGGATTCTGATCTCTGGACTGTGTTTCTATCAGAGAAAATTAAACTTCTTTTTTAATTAAGCTGCTGTTAATTTTGATTTATTTAACCCTGACTAATATAGTCATCCAAGGCTTATTTTGTGCCTATTATAAAGTTGGAAAATTAACTATTTCTAGAATTTATATATGTATTTTTTTTAATTAAAAAAATTAGTTTCTGGTTTCCTTTCAATATCTATATCTAACCTATTGTATTCTTGTAGTTTTCCTGCATGCAGAATTTACCCTACTAATTGTGTTTTGAGAAGCTAGCTAAAGAAAATAGTTTTTTTCCCCAAATAAGAGAAACCAGAGTTTGTCAGTAAATCTGTCTATAACCAGAAAATGTAAATTTATGATGTTTTATAGTTCTGCTGGTTATATATGATCATTGAACACAGAGGTGCAGAAATGCAGTAAGAAATCGAAGTTTTGGAGGAGTCTATAAAATGGAAAGCATCTGGTGTAAAGTCTGTAAAAGACCACAATATCAGGTCATTTCAAGTTCTTTTGTAAGTTGAAATTTGGCTTAATATAAATGGCTTCCAAGTGGTATTGCTTCCTTCTGTTCTGGAAGAGGATTTAAAGCAGTGAAGAATGCTGAAGTTCAGTTTGGTGGGCATAAAAATCCTGAGGGGGTCAAATTGAGTAAGTATCATCCCTTCCAGTACTGAAAATGAAGTGATAACAGGGAGGAAGGGACTTAGAGATAGAAAAAGTAGAGACAAAGACAAGTCTTGATACTGAGAGAGAAAGAAGATATTTCATTTTAATTTCTCTTCTAAAGAAGATACAATTCTGAGAATTTTTTTTCCTCTTCAAGTGTGCAAATGGAGACCAATAGAATCTTACCACATTCTAATTTAGTCTTTTTCATAGATAGGAAAACATTTTCTAAAGAAAATTGAAAAGTAAGCATCATCAAGAGATTATAAAAGATATGCATCTAATCAGGAAAATGAAGGTATCAGTATGGTAAATTAGCATCTGGGTTCCTCAGCAATCTTAAGGATTCAAACATGACATAGCTTTATTTTCCTACAATTACTTCCTTTAACCATGCTCTGCAAAATCTCTTTTTCTGGGAAAATTCCAGATTCCATAACTTTCTGTGTGCTTTTGGGTATTAAAAAAATTTATTCTGGTCTAATTAAAAACTCCAATATTGTATCCAATTTAGAGTTCTTCTTTTTCACCTTTTCCAGAGCCAGTGGCCCAGGCTTCATCAGGAAAACTTTTTTCCCCCATCTCTTCTGGGTCTCTAGCTCTTCAATGTAGTAGAAAGAAGGAGATGGATGGGCTTAAATGTCTCTCACTTTACTGGTGCAGTCCTGGCTCACTCACAGTTAATTGTTACAGTTTTTCTGGTCAACATTGTCATGTGTCTAGATGCTTCTTCTTTTATGGAAGCATGTGTATGAATATTTTGAAGGACCCTTTAAGAGCTTCTCCACTGCAGTTTCTTAATATGAGAGACTAAGTTCCAGTTCTGTCTCTTGCAGCCTCTCTCATTTTCCACCTTTAGTGGTACACTGTAAAGCCTCCTGCTGCTGGAATCCCTTTGCCTCTGGGTGGTCATCTTGAATGGGATACCAGAAAGATGTTTCAAGCTGTTTTCTATGGTATCTAAATTTTGGAAATTCTTGTATCTTTGCCATACCAAATGATGAGAGTTTAAGCTATTCCAGTGTTGTCCCTTTCTGCTAGTTCTCTCAAATTGTCAGGGCAGATCAACTATTCATTGCTTAACCCAGTAGCTCTCAGAGTGTGGCCCCTACACTAACAGCATCAGTATCACCTGGAAATTTGTTAGACATAAATTGTTGGGCCTGGTGGGGCTCACTTAACTCTGTTCTGCCATTCCTGGACAGCTGGTCTAACTAATTATCCAAATGGGGGATGAGATGCCAATCTTCTCTTACTACAGGTACTCTCAATCTTTATGATTAATTTTCTTGGAAGCCACTAGCCCAGATTTGACTAGGGGTAGGAAAGCCATGGGACTCCCCATGTAACTTTTTGGAATTTCTAATGTTATTATATAGCCTGATATAGTAGGAGTGGGAAAGCAGCAGTAGGAAGCTTATTATTTTTTTGAGGGAGGGGGATATTAGCTTATGCTATATTGTGCTTGGGGTAACAATCCCCAAATCTCAGTGGCTTACAAGTATAAAGGTTTAGTTCTCACACTGCTTATTCACATTAGCTGCAGTTCAGTTGGAGACCTGCTCTACAACTGTTCTCTTCTAGGACTCAGAATGGGCTCAGCTCTATCTGAGACGTGCCTATCTCATAGCAGAGGAAAAAGAGGCATGATGGACCATGTGATAGCTCTTAAAATTCTGTTCAGATGTGGAAAATGCCACCTTTACTCATAATCTACTGGCCTGATACCACTGGAGCAGGAAGTATACTCATTTCAAAGAAAGGGAATTTTTTTTTTTTCCTTTTTTTGGACTGGACAGGTAGAGAAGAGCAGTGAGTATTCTGAACAAATAATATTATCTGTCACAGTTGTGCAATAAATGGTAGCATATTATTGTTAAGATATGGTTTCTGCTTTCAGGAGATAATAGGAAAGGAAATACTAACAAATATACAACAATCAGAGAACAACTAATACTAAACTTAAATATAATTATAACATGGATTTAGAGAAGATATTGAGAAGCTGCGTGATGAATGAGGGCTGTGATTGGAGTGACAGGACATGAGAAAGGAAGGAGTTCCAGAATGGGACAATTAATTAAGCCGTGACCTGGATGAGGGGAAGCCTAAATGATGGAAAGGACAGAGAAAAGACTTTATGGATTCGAGTGACCTGATTTTAGAGTCAGGAAAGATAGGGCTGGTGAGAGAAGGTAGGCCCAGATTATGGAGGACCTCAAAAATCAAGGGAAAAAGTTGGATTTGATATTATAGATAGCAGGATGTTTGTCATTTTTAAAGATAGGCTCAATAGAACCATATGATCCAATGGAGGGAGAGAGCTAGATTGAGAATTTTAATGCTGTTTTTGCCATTTAATAGCCATTTATCTTTGGAGAACTCAGTGGTTATTTATTCTTTCAACAAAGTAAATAATATTGCTGTGTACTAGGCACCATTGCAGGTACTAGTGATATAAAGATGAAGGGACAGAGATCTTGCTTTTAACAAAGTTGTAGGCAATTGGAAGATAATTATAGAAAATGAAATAATGACAATAGACAAGGAAACCACAATAAGGAAAAGCATGGGAATGTGCCAGACACTCTTTAAGAGGCAGACCATAGGTAGACAGATCCTGCCAGTGGGTCAATTAAGTTATTGTATTTTGATTATGATATAGCCATTTAAAATTAGAGGAGGTAGCTCATGAGGTGTCCTAGATATTCTTTTGGGTGGAAAAACAGGTCATAGGTTCGTATGTAAAGTATTATCTCATGTGAATTGGAAAGAATGTTTGTCTATGCATAGAAAAGTTCAGGCAGTGATGGGGAGGAGGAATTTAACTTTTTGTTTTATACCCTTCTATCTGTTAACATTCTACAATAATATATTTTAACTTTAAATTAAAACTTGTTAAAAAGTATCTCACCATAATCAACATTTACCCATCATTTTATTTCTGAACTTAAACATACTAATACTAAAACTATCATGTTAATATGCTTCAACTCTGACCTGACTTAATTTATTTAGCTTTTGTCCTAATAATCCTAACTGCTTCTCTTTTTAGAATCTCATCCAATAGTTATTCTTTTCCTATAGACTCTGAGGTTTACTTCTTCGTTTTTATTTTCAACTTTTAAAATTGTGGCAAATATACATAACAAAATTTACCATCTTAATCATTTTTAAATGTACATATGTTTGTATTTAATCCCTTTCCTCAGTGAACATATTACCCCACCTCTCCATTCTTCCTCCTAAGGACAAACAATGTTTCCTAAAAGATCAGCCTTGAAACTGATAGTTACAGCCAAATCTGGGGTATTTGAGAGCAGAGGGCAATCCAAAATAGGCAACACATACCAAAGATAAGAGCCAGATGGTAGGTCTGGTGTCAGCTGTTCTTGAGGTGTTCAAGAGCCAGGCATTAAGTCAGATTTCTAGATATTCAGAGACAAGGAATAAAAAACTTAGATAAGGGATGTGGCTCCATAGTGTAGTGGTGAGCACATCTGCTTTACATGCAGAAGGTTCTGGGTTCATGCCCCAGTGGAGCCATGGTCCATGATCTACAGCCATGCCACCCTGAACAAGTTCGATGTCTGATCTTGGAAGCTAAGCAGGGTTAGGCCTGGTTAGTACTTGGATGGGAGACCACCTAGGAAGTCCAGGTACTCTAGGCATAAATAATAAAAAAACAAAACAAAACAAAAACAACTTGGATAAGAAGTAGACACCAAGGAGTCAGGACTCAGCTAGGAGACTGAGGACAAAGGCAAGGTAATTGCATTGTTGACGTGGAGCAATGGCAGTAGCAAGAAAGAAAAGAAACTGCTAATACATACGTTCTGCAAAAAGTAGAAACAGGTCTTTTAGTGTAGGTAGGCCTTACCTGGAAGAGGGCAGCAGGTGGCACTTTGATCCTGTTTTGAGAGAAGGGTTGGAGAGCAAGGCCAATTTTGTCAGGTTCGATTCACCTTCTTTAGGCTTTCTATTAGAAAAAAAGACTAAAATCTTTGGAGTAGGAATATTAAAACTCGCAAACCAGACCACTTAGCAGTCCCATCTCCTCTGTCAAAATACAGACACCACACGCACGTGTGCACACATGCACATGCTCGCTTGCCTGCAGCTAGGAGACCTTGTGATCTTAGGAGTTGTGTTCAAAGATCATTAATGTATCATACATCCCACTAAAAGATTTTTAGTGGGATGTATGATACATTAATGATCTTTTAGTGGGATGTATGATACATTAATGATCTGATAAACTAGAGTGTACTGTTATTCTGGTAAATATTTTAATACTACCTTTCAGAAACTGACTTAAAAAAAAGAATTGAGGCTTTTTATTCAGGAACATACCTTTCGATATTTCTGTTTTTACCAAATCCTGGTTTTGTATTCGAATTTCTATTTCAGGGGAGATTATTGAGAAAGTTATTGAAAAACAGGCTTAGATATATCTGGAACTTGTCAAATTGTCTCCATTTCAGAGTGGTTGAAATGAGGTCCATAATACCTTTAAGATAAAATCTGCTTTTTTAGGTTATGTATTTTTGTTTGGATGAATTTGTTACCTTGTTTGTTTTATATAATTTTCCTATCTCTAGCAGTTCTCAGACATGGCTCCCCTGTTCATATAAATGTCTTTTTTATTATTATATTGAGGTAAGCTTTTTGAGGTAAAACTTTTAAAAGATTTTGATGTTAAATTAAGACAAAAATATTTACAGCAAACATATTTTATACCTAGAAAGTCCAAATGAGTTGACTAAGATACTAGAAAAAATAAGAGTTCAATAAAATAAGTAACATTCTATCCATGTTAGAAAATATAATGGAAAAAAAAAGAGGCGCATTTATCAGAGCAAAAATTACTTAAGAATATGTAATATGTAATGTAAATAAGAACTATGCATGATATATAATGAAAACAGTAAAAATATCAACTAAATTTTTCTTGAAATTTGACAGGATTAATTTGGAATGTATGTGGAAGAATCAATATGTTAGAATATCTAAGATTACTTTGATTATTTTGAAAAAATAAGCTAAGGAAAGGTGATTAATCTATATTATAATAAAGCACACTTTTAAAAAAGCAGTAATTAAAACTATACTATTTGATTGGATTATTGTAATGATTTAAAAATCGTATATATAAGAATAACTATAAAAAGCTAGAAATTTCTGGACAGCATGAGTTTTGTATTTTGGGATATGAAAATTTTGACTGTTACGGGTCATTAAGACAAGACTGTCCTTCAGGAAGTGGAGGTGCTTTTTTATTAGGTTTCTTTTTTTTAATTAAAAATTTTTTCAATTGCAGTTGACATTCAGTATTACATTAGTTTCAGGTGTATAGCATAGTCGTTAGACATATAACTTACAAAATGATCCCCCTGATAATTGTTACACTCACCTGACATAATATTTAGTTATTACAATATTATTGACTATAGTCTCTAAGCTGTATTTTATATTCCTATAACTGTTTTGTAACTGCCAATCTGTACTACTTAATTCCTTCACCCTTTATACCCAGCCCCCTAAACCCCCTCCCATCTGGCAACCATAAGTTTGTTCTCTGTTTCTCTGCATTTGTTTCTGTTTTATTTATTCATTTATTTTTTTAGGTTCCACACATAAGTGAAATCATATGGTATTTGTCTTTCTCTGTCTGACTAATTTCAGTTAGCATAATAGGACCAATCACGTTATCGCAAATGGTAAGATTTCATTCTTTTTTTTCGGCTGAGTAATATTCCACTGTATATATGTACCACATCTTTTTTATCCATTCATCATTTGATTAGAGCATTTAATTCATTTACGTTTAAAGTAATTTTTGATAGGTATGTTGTTATTGCTATTTTATTGTTTTCTGATTGGTTTTGTAGTTCTCATTCTCTTGCTCTCTTGTATGTTGATGACTTTTTATAGTGTGTTTGGTTTCTTTTCTTTTTATTTCTTGTATATATCTTGTATATTTTTGGTTTGTGGTTACGATGTGCTTTATATATATCAAGCTATGTTTATAGCAGTCTATTTTAAGTTGATGGTCACTTAAGTTTGAACACATTCTAAAATCACTACTATTTTCACTCACTTCCTCCATGTTTATGTTTTTGTCATTTTTTACTTTTTTTGTGTGTGTTGTGTATATCTCTTAATTTACTGTTGTAATTACACGTGATTTTCTTACTTTTGCCTTTTAACCTCTAGCTTTAGTGTTTAATTGATCCACTGCTTTTATTATATGTTTGCCTTTGTTAGTGAGAATTTTTTTTCTTTGTGATATTTTCCTATTCTTATTTTTTTATTTTTTTGTTTTTCTTAAAGAAGCCCCTTTAACATTTCCTGGAATACTGGTTTGGTGGTGATAAACTCCTTCAGCTTTTTCTTGTCTGGAAACTCTTTACCTTTCTTTAGAGTCTAAATGATAGTCTTGCTGAGTAGAGTAATCTTGGTTGTAGGTCCTTGCTTTTCAGCACTTTGAATATTTCATACTAGTACCTCCTCCGGGCAGGCAAAGTTTCCCGGGCAGGCAAAGTTTCTTTTGAGAAATCGACTAATAGTCTTATGGGAGCTCCCTGTAGGTAACTAACTGCTTCTCTCTTGCTGCCTTTAAGATTCTCTCTTTCTCTTTAACTTTTTGCATTTTAATTATGATTTGTTTTGGTGTGGGCCTCTTTGAGTTCATCTTGTTTGGGACTCTACACTTCCTGGACTTATATGTTAATTTCCTTTGACAGGTTAGGGAAATTTTCCATCATTACATCTTCAAATAGGATTTTAATTTCTTGCTCTCTCTCTTCTCCTTCTGGTACCCTAATGATGTGAATGTTGTTACACTTGATGTTGTCCCAGAGGTCCCTTAAACTATCCTCATTAAAAAAAAATTATTTTTTTTGCTGTTCTTATTGGATGTTTTCCACTACTTTGTCTTCCAAATCACTGATTTAATCCTGTGCTTCATCTAATTGCTGTTGGTTCCCTCTAAAGTATTCTTCATTTCAGTTATTGTGTTCTTCATTTCTGACTGGTTCTTTTTTATGTTTCCCATCTCTACTTTTATATTTTCTACCTCTTTGTTAAAGTTGCCAGTGAGTTCACCT
>NW_011889004.1:2097446-2099753 GCF_000151845.1 Pteropus vampyrus
ATCTTCAAATAGGATTTTAATTTCTTGCTCTCTCTCTTCTCCTTCTGGTACCCTAATGATGTGAATGTTGTTACACTTGATGTTGTCCCAGAGGTCCCTTAAACTATCCTCATTAAAAAAAAATTATTTTTTTTGCTGTTCTTATTGGATGTTTTCCACTACTTTGTCTTCCAAATCACTGATTTAATCCTGTGCTTCATCTAATTGCTGTTGGTTCCCTCTAAAGTATTCTTCATTTCAGTTATTGTGTTCTTCATTTCTGACTGGTTCTTTTTTATGTTTCCCATCTCTACTTTTATATTTTCTACCTCTTTGTTAAAGTTGCCAGTGAGTTCACCTGCTCTTCCCCTAAGTGGATTGAGCATCCTTATAACCTTTGTTAAAGTTGCCAGTGAGTTCACCTGCTCTTCCCCTAAGTGGATTGAGCATCCTTATAACCATCCTTATACCCTGCATCTGGTAGATTGCTTATCTCCATTTTGTTTAGTTCTCATCCTGGATCTTTGCTCTATTCCTTCATTTGGGGCATGTTTCTTTGTCTTCCCATCTTAGCGGTCTCCCTGTGTTTGTATTAGGTAGGGCTGCTATATCTCCCAGTCTTAGTAGAGTGGTCTTATATAGTAGGTGTCCTGTGGGGCCTAGTGGTGCAGTCTCCCTGTTCACCTGAGCTGGGTGCTCCAGATGTGTCCCTTGGTTTGTATGTGCTTTCCTATTGTAGTTTAGCATTGATTGCTGTTGGCATGCCAGTGAGTGGATGAGATTGATCCTCAGGCTGACTGACTGTGAGGTCTGGCTGTGACTACAGCAGACATGCTATTGTGTGGGGGCTGACCCCATGGAGCGAGATTTGCTTTAGTAGAGCTCTGGTGCCTGCTAAGTACAACCTTTGGGTGTGTTGTTTGTGGCGCTAATTGGGAGGTACTCTGGTGTGATCTGAAGCCAGCCACTAAGTGTGTTAGTTCTGGGGCCTCTTGGGAGGGGCTCTGGTGTAGGTCAAGGTCAGCCGCTGCCTGTGTCTGGCCTGTGGTAGGAGCTACAGAGTGATCTGAGTTTGGTAGCTGCCTGTGCTGGGCTTGGAGGCACCCCTGGGAGTAGTTATGCTTTGAACTGAGGCTGGCTGCCACTAGTGCTGGGCTTGATGCTGCTTAGCAAGAGGTATAGGGCACATTGGGGCAAGTTGCTGCTTGTTTGGGAGTTTGTGGACCTTTGAGAGATTTTAGGAAAATTCTCAGTGTGGGCCCATGCTGGCCACTTTTGTGGATTAGCCTCTGAAAGAGGTTAGGGCCGGGCATGTGAATCGGGTGGGGTCTCAGAAAATCACCAAGGTGAAGCAAGAGCAGTGTTAACCAAGTTAATGGAGACTTAGATTTGGCACTAGCCAGTGCTTGAAGGCTATGTGTGGGGAGAGCTCAACAAAGGAACTATGGCACCTGCATTTTAGTCCCGGGGAGAGCTGTTCTTCCAGCCCTCTCCCTGAAGTCAGACAATTCACCTGCTCCCTATTTATCCCTGGTACTTTTCGTGCAGCTGTTTCTTCTCTGAAGTTTAGTTAGGGTGAGTGTTTGTGAGAGAGTGAGTCTGTGCTGGAGCCCTTTAAGAGAACACCTGGGTCTCCAGCAGCCCTCTTTCTTTCCTAGGCTGAGTCCTTGATAATTTTCACAGCCAGCTGTTGTGGGGACTATTTTTCCCGGCCAGGGAGCCTAGTGTGGAGCTGGGACCCCTTGCTCCTCAGTGGGAACCTCTGCAGTTGAGTTATCCCTCCTGACTCTTAACTGCCACATGTAGGTGTGGAACCAGCTTGTTTTGCATCTTTGCCTCTCTTACCAGTCTCGACATGGCTTCTTCTTTCTATCCTTAGTTGTAGGAGTTCTGTTCAGCTAGTCTTCAGGTGGTTCTAAAGGGTGGTTTTTCTATAATTTAGTTGTAATTTTAATGTGGTTGTGGGAGGAAGCGAGTACCGTGTTCATTTACTCCATCATCTTGACTGGAAGTCTAGGTTTCTTTTAAAGTTGGAACTGGTTTTGACACATAGAATAGTAACTGTGTTTTAGGAATGGAATTTTAAAATTTCATCTTGCGAGTGGTGGTGCTAAAATTGGTAAGGATTATAAAAACCTTTCCACCTACTTTTGTTGGGGGAATTGAGAAAAGGTTTGTGCACAGGTTGTTTTTTTTTTAAATGAGTTTATAGTCATGGATATGTTTGGTTAGTATATGTTGTTATAAAGCTAATGATTAGTTTCATTTTTATTCGGCATTATTAGCTTTTGTTCTCTTTCATAGGTTCCAGTATGTGGAAGGTGCCAT
>NW_011889004.1:2099803-2104713 GCF_000151845.1 Pteropus vampyrus
AATGTGGTTGTGGGAGGAAGCGAGTACCGTGTTCATTTACTCCATCATCTTGACTGGAAGTCTAGGTTTCTTTTAAAGTTGGAACTGGTTTTGACACATAGAATAGTAACTGTGTTTTAGGAATGGAATTTTAAAATTTCATCTTGCGAGTGGTGGTGCTAAAATTGGTAAGGATTATAAAAACCTTTCCACCTACTTTTGTTGGGGGAATTGAGAAAAGGTTTGTGCACAGGTTGTTTTTTTTTTAAATGAGTTTATAGTCATGGATATGTTTGGTTAGTATATGTTGTTATAAAGCTAATGATTAGTTTCATTTTTATTCGGCATTATTAGCTTTTGTTCTCTTTCATAGGTTCCAGTATGTGGAAGGTGCCATATAGAGCTATGATGTTCTTAGTAGAATGCTATGAAATATTGACATATTTTATTACATCTTTTAAATGCAGTATAGACAGTGATAATTATAGAAAATGATTCCGTGGTATGTGGTTATAATTAATTTATATCATCAGCACATGTCTATAAATAAAATATTTAACTAAGAATGTTGATCTGTGTTCTCAACTTTTCACGCTGACATTAGTTTGCTAATTGTTTATTTTTGTTGTCTGGTGCTAGAACACAAGTGGTAGTTCATGCCAAAGATTTTTTAAAAAAATTATGAGAGAAAAAGTTGTAAGTAGAGAGAATTATATATTAACTTAATTTTTTGTGAATGAAAAAAGCTGACCACATTTTTTATAACAGCTTTCTTGTGATAGAATTTGCATACCATGAAATGCACCCTTTTAAAATGTATAATTCAGTAGTTTTTCATACATTCACAAAGTTGTGCAACTACTATCCAATTCCAGAAGAACATTTTTATTTCCCCCTAAAGGAATTCCATACTGATTTGCAGCCACTCTTAATTCCCCCACCCCAACCCCTGGCAATCACTATTCTACTTTCCATCTCTATGGATTTGCCTATTTTGGACATTTCACATAAATGGAATCATGTAGTCACTTTCTTTTTCTTGCAGCGGAATATCTGAATCCAAGTCTAGAAAAACCAGCTTTATTATCAAAGCAAATTTGAGCAAAACTTCTATTTTATTGCTAGACTGGATTCTACATCCCGGGAAGTGGGGTTATACATGAAAGTGTAGATTTGATGGTGAATTCATCAACCCAAGGAAGGGGAACATTTCAAGGAGATGCTCTTTTGTTTAGAATTACTAGTGTTGCAAGAGGGAGAAATGCTTAGGAGAAATGTGAACAAGAAAACCTTTTAAGATACTACATAAAAAAAGAAAGTAATTAAAAATAATATTTGAACGTTTTAGTTAGGTCTTTAACCCTATTGTTGCAGTTTTTTGCTATTTGATTTTTGCCATTTACAGTATATAGCTAACCCCAGCTGCTAATGGAAAGTTATCTTTTGCACTGTGTTCTATATGCAGAAGACTGACAATAATTGTGTTAGATGGTGTAATTGACAAGAGTATTTTTATGAGGGTTGGATCTTGGAATTACCACCCATGAGGGTTAGTTAGTAGTTATCTTATATGTACATTCAGAACTTAAATGGAAAATTCTTTATGATCTTAATTGCTGTTGCTTAATTTGGTAATCAGAGTGTCCACTGTCTGACCCATTCATATACTTTTGAAATACGCAGAAAAAGCTCTCTAATGTTTTTACTTGGATGGCCAGATAGAGAGCACTTTTAAAAATTAGCATATGAATGTTTTGAATATATCACTTAAGACAGCCTGTCAGTTTGGCAGCTCTTAGCCTGTTATTTCTGTGTCTTCTCTTTCCTCATTTTCATGTTTTGACAAATGAGATTGTTCTTTTGACAAGTGACTTGTACTTTATCTAAGGATTTCAAAGTGTTTTTAATTTATTTATTAAACTCTCAAGATCATTTTATCTACCTTTTTTGGGTAATGTAAGAGTCTCCCTAATACAAATGAAAATAGAAAGTGATAGTACTGGAATTATTGCAGTATAAAACATTATTAGACAGTAATTATTTTGCAGAATAATTATTGCTCCTTTTTTCAGAAGCTTGTATTTCTTTCACTTGAACATCACAGACTTAGGCTTGGGCGTAGTACTGATTTAAGGGCAATAGTTCCTTTGTATGTCACTTGAGAAAGTGTATCTTTCAGAACTGAAGATATCCCTTGATAAATGAATACATACCATGCTGAAATTTTTACTGCAAAAGGGAATCTTATTATATAGCTGACATTAAATTTTCTCATTTGTTTAATGACTATTTAATAAATACCTAATATATACTGGGAACTGTTCTAGGTACTGGACCTACAGTGGTGAACAATAGAGATACACATCCATAGACCTGACAATCTGTTGGGTGACATAGAGATCAAATGAGTAAATAATGCAATTTCAAATTGTAAAATGTGGCTTGAAGAAAACAAAGCAAAGTAATAGAATTTGTAGTGAATGTGGGGAGGGGAATTAATTTTGGTCAGCAGTCCTCCCTGAGGACTTGCTATTTGAAAAGAAACCTGAATATTGAGAAGGAAATACCTATTCTGGAGGAAAAGAATTCCAGGCAGACATAAGAATTCCACTGCAACCATCAAGGTCATGAAGGAAGCATAAGAAGGCAAATCTGGCCACAGCACAGTTAAGAGAAAGTATGATCAGAGATGAGGGTGAAAGGTAGAGGCTAGATCACATACGGTGGTAAAGGCTTTGTATTTTATTCTTTGTGCAAAGGCAATCCTTAAGCAAGTTTTAAACAGGGGAAATACATGATTTGATTTACATTATAGAAAGATCACTGGCTACATGGAGAAACTGAATCATAGAAAGCAAAGTAGAAGCTTTTACGGTAATCCAGTTGATATTAATGATGTCTGTGGCTAAAGAAGAAAGGTAGAGCTGATGAGAAGTGGCAGGAATTTGGATTAGAATTTGTGAGTAGAAAGCTGAAGACTTGCTGATGGATTAGATATTGAGAATAAGGAAAAGACAGGAATCAAAGTTAACTGTAAAGTTTTTCATCTGAGCTACTAGATGAATAGAGATGCCGTTAACTGAGATAAAATAAGAGTGAAGAAGGACCAGATCCTTGGGGCAAAACCAAGAGTTTCGTTTTGACTATATAAGTCTGAGATGTCTGTTAGACATCTTAATGAAGATGTTGAGTGGGCAGTAATTTATGTAAGTCTGGAGCTCAGTAGAGAGGTAGGTATTTGAGGCATAAATGTGGGAGTCATCAATTAAGAGATGGTATTTGGAGGGTTGGACTGGCTGAGATATCTGAGGGAGTATTTATAGCCAGAAAAGAGGGCAGAAGACTATGTCTTGGAGCTCTCTAGCATACACTCATATCTGTTCATGTATATATGTTTGTATAAGAAACATTTGTGTCCCAATATAAACCAAATCAAATATCTGCGTGTGAGTCAGCCAGGGTTCTTAGTTGCAAGTAACAGAGAAAATTGTGACTGTTTTTACCCAAAAAGTACCTGGATCTCAGCCATAATGGTGCCATAGCAACTGTTATACCCTGAATGCCAGAGCTGGAACCACTACTTCTAGAGCTGTATGTTGGATACCATGATGAGCTTCAGTGGCACTAGTAATTGGATATTGGTTGTGGCTACTCCCAGAGTAAATTCTCTGTCACTATTCTTCATCTCACTTGCTTCACATTTAATGTTCTGTCAAAGAACTGAGCCTGCATGTTGTGTCTTCATCCTAGCTATCAGATGGTGGGGAAAAGTAATTATCTGACCTTTTTGGTTTCTGTCATGAGAGATATTTCCTACAGTCCACCAAGACTCAGATAATGGGGAGTTCCCCCCAAACAGGATGGGAGCTCATATACCAGGCCGTTTAACAACCACCATAAAAAATATCACTTTCATGACTGTAATCCATGTGATTGCTTATAAATTCATAATTATAGAGTTAAGCAACAAGTCATTAGAGGGCTTTCAAATGGACCTCAAGAACAGTATTTTAACTCTACTGACTTTATTTTCTCATAGTCTGTTTCCTGCCCTAGGATTGAGAAGATACCATCTTTTCCTATGTTTCTTTTAACCATAGCCAGAGAAATATAGCCTCTTTTGGTTAAAAACACACAAATAAATAAATCCCCAATTCAGGTCTCTTTCTTAAGTAAAACTTACATATTAAAACACTTCATACATAGTTATTACCACTGCATCCTCAGGATTTCTTTAGAAAGATTAATTAATCCAAAGCTGCATATTCTGGCCCAAATATTTGACCACTGAATCTATCATATGCTGAAATGTCCTCCAGATCGATAAATCATGTAACAGCAAAATTACACATGCTCTATGGCAATGGCCACCTGGTAGAGAGAAGTATTAGCATTGTAGCCCAAAGCATGATAGTCCATTGATCTGATTTATATGTGAGAATTTGTAACAATCATAGTAGTCTTATGATAGAAGATTAATTGCTTGCTGAAGAGGTAAAGTATTTTTAGATTAGCACCCATGTTCATTAATAAGTATAATTGGAAAATGATTGAACGCTGTATGTACTTTTTCACTGAGTGCTAGATTTTGTTTTCTTGCTTTGAAGAGTGTTGAGTTACTTGTGGATTAAATTTGCCTTTTTCAAGGTTTGTTTTTAAACTTCATTAGGGTGAGTTTGGAGTATACTTTAGGCCAGATTACCCTTTCTGTAAAGACATGACTTTTCTGAGATCTCTACTGAATTTCCCAAACATTCATTTCACTCTGGCTGGTTGAACCTTGAAAGTTGCCCTAGTGAACTCTGGCAGTTGTTCTTGATTACAGCTTCCCTTTGCCTAGCCTTGTGGCATTTCACCCTACATTGGCTAACTTTGTATTCAGCCAAAATTCTAGAAGACCTCTGTGTTGATTTCTGGAGCACCTTGTCTGT
>NW_011889004.1:2105843-2120148 GCF_000151845.1 Pteropus vampyrus
CTCTCAAGAAGGTCCCTTTTTTGTTTCTGCTGTCCTAATTCAAGGCCTCTATATTCCTTATAGATATAGTGCAACAGAAACTTATTTGACCTTTATGTCTTTATTGTTCTCCTGTTCTTTCTATCCTTCACAGTACTTCCAAAGTTAGCGTAAAACTCAACTAGACTTGCCAATACCTAGATTAAAATCCTCTGCCCGCTCATCATTCAAAGTCAGGAGTTAAGAACAAGGCTTTGGAATCCAACTAACTTGAATTTCCTTTTGACTACTTTCTAGGTGTGTTACTTTGGGAATTTACTTAACCTTTTAGCTTTAATTTCATCTTCTGTAAAATGGGCATAATAATAGTTCTTCTTCATAAAGATGTTAGAAAGAATCAACAATAACAGCAGCAATACAAAGTACTTCAATGCTTGGCACATACTCAATAAATGATAGTTATTATTAATATTGTTAGGATAATAGCATTCAAAGCCCTCCACCCGTAACTCTGCTATACCTTGTCTTGCATTAAGGGTTTTAGATCTATTAGACGACTTGCCAACGTGGTCCACATGTCCATACCTCCAGGTTTTGGCTCTTACTCTGTTCATTCAATCTGCTACACTTCTCCCCAGACCCTCTCTTCTTCTTGTTTAAAGGCTACTGCGCCACCCCTCCTGTAAAATCTTTTTCAGTTACCACCATCAGAATTCATTATTCTTTAGGGCTTCCATATTCATAATGAGAGAATATGTGATTAATTATTCCATTCTTCTAGCACTTATCAGGACCAGTGTTAACAGCTAGTGTTATTTTTATTAGTTGTGTTATCTGTCTTCTTCCACTTCCACCAGACTACTGTTTCCTCCAGAGCAAAAATCATCTGATTTATTTTTGTCTCCTTTTACAGTGCCTATTATAGTCTCTTGTATACAATGAGTACACAGTGTGTGTTGAATTTAAAGGCTTGGGCTTCAGCTTCTCTAACACTGCCTGATAGAGGAAGGAAGTGAGGTGGGTAAGGTTAGAGATGATCTCTCTGGGTGTTGTGGAGTAGTTTCCCTCCTGAGGAATGGGAGCATGGTCCTGCATCAACTTGGCTGTGTGGCACAGTTCTCTCCTTCACAAGTTATTTTAGTTTTCTGCTTTTAGCAAAGCAAGACCTTTGTATTCTGAAAGCACCCAATTGTGTGAGATATCACTAATAAGGAGGTACAATTTTTGGGTCTCAAATATGTTTCTACCTTTATCTCTTTATTTTCCTAACACCTCTTTAGATACTTGAAAATAATTTAGAGGTCTTTTGGAAAATTATCATTTTTCAAATACAGGTTCACGTTGACTTTAATATACTACTTCTAAAACTTAACAAATGTAAATAAGTATGAGGCTAGCCTTTACAGACATATATCCTGTCATCAGTGTCAGACATATCTATCACTCCTTAGGAAATCTTGAAGAAATTTACAACAATGAAAAGTGTGTTTTCTTCATTCATTTCCTCTTTTCTACTTTTGTTCAGATTTGAATTGGCAAGTAGTTATTGAGGAAAATACTATTTTAATAGACTGTTTTACAGCATCTACTTTTAGTAAAGTGATTTGCAAAGTGCAATGTTAAAAAATGAAGGAGTTGTAAAAATGTCTTGTAGTAGCTGCAGATCTGAAAAATTGTGTTCTAAATGTTTGATACTGGATCTTTGAAACAATAGGTTAAATTACGACATTTTGAACTCTTTTAGCTTGGCAATTCTACATAAATAATCCTAATGGAGAAAGTATATTGGTATAACAGTAATTCCTTAAATATTTCAGATATAATTACTGATTCAATTTGGAGTAAGCAAAATAAATAAAGACACACATAAAAACAAGGTGATTTAAGATAGTATTAATATTTAAAGACTACTAGGTAATGGTCTTCTATTGAGTGGTACCTATTAAATGAAAGTTGAAACATCAGATAGCTGGGGAAGAAATACCATACAAACAAGTGACCCAAAGGTACTATATCTAAAAAATTGAAAACCAATTTAAAGTCTTATATCACTTTGAAGTTTTAGATTGATTCTGTCTTTTTATAGAAGCATAAATATATTTTTGCTGTTTCCTTTCCTAATATAGCCCACTGTTCTCAGACCCCTTTCCCCAATTTAAATGACTTTGTCTTTTATTAAGTCCAGTAACATCTGAGCATGAGAGATTGCTCTTCAGCCTACAGATCATGCATGGCATGCATATGGATTCACAGATGCTGTCAGAAAACCATCCCACAGATTAGGAACCACGTAGGTCCCTTAATTTACATATGAGAAAGTGAAGCCTTGAGTGGTTTAAATCAGCATTCACAAATTATGACTTGCAGATGGAATTTAGACCTACAGGCATGTTTTGTTTGGCCTGTTAGGATGCTTTAAAGTTTTTGAGCAAAAAGTTGAAAATCAGGAAATTTTTAGCTTCTCATGCAGATTAAGGGATCTGGCACTGTTGGAGTGATATTCCTGCATGACATTAATTGACTAGAGTTACATAGCTGCTTTTTTACATGATTCATGTATCTCCAGGTTTGCAATCTTCACAGTTCTCTTTTGTCTTATACCTGTCTCTGTTTCATTTATCCGTGTTACCTACCATGCCTTTCTGAAAACTTTTATTATATAGCAAGTCATAGATAGGGAAGAAAGTATAAACTTTTCTCCTGACCCCTAAGCAATTGTAGGTTTCTGCCACCATTACTCAGGTATTGGGTTTTAGCTCTTCCATTGCCATTGACTTTCTCTGTGGCATTGAACAGGCCACTAAACTCCTCTGAATTTCAGTTTTGATATCTGTCAAATGGTCATAATAAGCATTTTAATCATGAAATAGTTTTAAAAAATCTAAAGGGGGTTATTATCAAGAAAGTAGTCCTGTCTGTGTAGTAAGACTGTCAGACTGCCAGACAGAGAGAAAGGAAGAAAATATTTATCTCAGATGATACAATTACATATAAAAGCCAAAATAATTTACCAATAAATTATTAGATTTCAAGGATTAAGATAAACTACTCAAGGCCATTAGGTAAAACATCCCAATAACTTTCAAAGGCAAAACAGTTGGATTGGCATTAGACTTTAAAAAACTTACCTATAATGCAAAGGCAACAAGAGAGCACATTTAAAAAATCAGTGGAAAAGTAAAGCCAAGGATTTTTATTTAACCAAATATCTGTCAGTTATTCAGGCTACAGAAAAACAATTCTCAGCATACAAGAAATGAGGGAATCCTATACTTATTACCACTTTTTGAGGAATCTACTAGAGGATGAAATTTATCCAACCAAGTGGTGATGGGAAAATTTTCAGCTAAAAGACTAATGAGCATTTAAAAACATATAAAGGTACATCTAAGACTGAATAAAAATAGGAACGAGGGTGGAAAATGAATTTACAAATGCCACATATTGTAACAAAACAGAAATAATGCCACTAAAAATTGGGAGAAAAAGAAAGAAGAAAATGAGAAAATAGAAAAGACATATCGTTGTATACATACTAGACATTATAAGATACTAAAAACAAACCTGATAAACTAGATAGTAAAAAGTTAAACGAGAAAACAGGGCACTAAGGGCATTAAAAAAGGTAAATATATGAAGGTAATCACTAGATAGAACTAGGTGGATGGGAAAGTGGGTGAAGGGAAGGGACAAATGAGAATGGGATCGAATGGATGAGGAGGAGTTATGTTCCTTTCTGAGTATGAATTTTCAATATCTTGGACTTTAAGAACCATAGTCATGAACACCAACAACAAAAAAACTGAAGGCTTATATAAAAAGCCTCATAAAGTCATAGTTAATATTTTGTTGTATATTAGATTACTTCAAACATACCCTTTGCCCACCGTTAATATCTTCAGTTTCCTGCATTCTACAGGATAAAGTTCAAATTTCTTTGCCTTACAGTGTTCCCTACTATTTGGTTCCAACATACCTTGCCAAAGTATCTTTTACTTTGGAATAGAATTTCACTCATTTACCGTTCATTCTCTACCCCATCCCCCATTCTTTTATCCCCTAAATGTTGAGCATCCCTGCTGTGCCAGGCACTGTTCTGGGCACTGGGGATTATAAAATTGAACAAAACAAAGTATCTATCTCTAACATCTCATACGTAGCCTTCTACTGTATCTTGAACACATCTTTCATATGTTTGCCTCATTTACTCAAATTATTCTTCTTTTCTTTCATTGTTTTCATTCAATAAATATTGATTGCTTATTGGTATTAAAACAAAGTCCCTACTCCTTTGGACTTTATGTTTTCATGGGTTGAATAAGATATTAAATAAACAAAATATATGTCATAAGGGCTTTGAAATAAAATAAAGCAGCATAAGGAAGATAAAAAGTAACAGCGTGCAGGTCATGGTGCTATTATTTTAGAAGGAATGGTAAGAGACAAGCTTTCTGATATTTGAACAGTCCTGAAAGAAGTGAGGGAGGGAATCAAAAGGATAACTAGAGGAATAAAGAATGATTCAGGCAGAGGGTACATCTAGTGTATGCTTGACATGTTCAAGGGACAGTGAGGTGGCCAGTATGGTAGGGGCTGAAAGAAGGGTAAGAGATGAGTTCTGAAAGGTAGAGGTGTCTAGATTCTGAAGGGCATTACTGAGTATGGTAAGCACTCTAGCTTTTGGCTCTAGAATAAGTACTATCTCCTCTGAACTGTGAAACCCTCTTTGACCGTCCCTGTTTATAATGATTTCTCCTTCTAACTCCTGGAACACATAATGACCACATAACTCATGTGTTGCTTAATTGACTAAGGCAATGCCTGGTTGTCTTATAGGTATTCTGTTCTGCCCTAACATCTTTGTAACTTCTTTTAGCATGGGGACTTAATCTTATACCTTTCTATCCTACATGGTGCTTTGTACCTCTTTGGTACTTAACACATGCTTGTTTTGTGAGGCTCTGGCCTCAGATGTCAGCAATAGGAATTTGAAAGCCTAGTCAAAGAAGTGAAAGGACGTGGTGATAAATTAGATATAAGGTAGATTAGATAGATTAGATATTAAGGTTTTAGTTTGTGATCCTGGAAGAATAACAATGCTATGGACAGATAAAGAAAAGTCAGAAAGAGATTGATTTTGGGGTAGTTTGATAAATTTTGTTCAGAATTTATTGAACTTTCCATGCTAATAGCATATCCATGCTAAGCAGTGCAGAATGATTTGGATATGTCAGAACATATACAGAGTATTGGTATTATTCATGGTTGCTGCCTGCAGTATGTCATTTCAAGAGCAGGGACAGCTTCTTACTCATTTCTAGTGCCTAGAACAGGGGATGGCAAATAATAGGTGCTTAAGTCATTGTAAGTCAGTATTTTTAAGGCGCTTAAAAATATTGAGATGAGAGGTGGTAGGTGTGTAGTTATGATGCACATTATAGAAAGAGCATAGGCTCTGGAGTCAGGTCATTGAGCGTTTGAATTCCGGCCTTACTACTTTCTATGTGTTGTGGTCTTCGATGAGCAAGTGATCCCTCTGAATCTCAGTGTCTTCATCTGGAAAACGAGGACCTTCCTTGCAGGGCTACAGGGAAGACCTTGCAATTCAGACCTTTCTCGAAGGGCTGTGAGATAATGAATGTAGGCATAGGCCCTAGCATAGAGTATTAGCTTAAGAAATAGTACTTATTCATTCAGCTATAATTGTTAACATTATTAAGAAGATAATGCTTTCACCATTGAATCTCAGCAATATTTTTATAGGCTTAGAAAAAAATCTCAGAAGTAATCTGATCTAGTTAACTGTTTTGGCTACTTTAATGACATTTATAGTATAATATAGTTAGTGTCCAATTTGCATATAATCACCCAAATCAGCTGATCCTATTAATGCACTATTAACTCTAGGAGTAATGAGTGAAACAGTGTTGGAACATTGGACTCATAGTACATCAGTTACTGTTATTATATACATCAGTTAGTTTTCTAGTAGCTTATATCACCCTTTATAGTCCTAGCTATCAAAATAGCCTCATGATGGGATAGGACTTGATAGGCATGTTGGATGACAAATAATAGTAGAAGTACATAGTATTTTGTATGTAGAGATGCATCTCCTAAAGTAGGATGGAATCATTTTACAGAAGATGAATGAAACTCAATCTCCATAACAATATTTTTATAGTAATAAAATAATTTTAAATTTAGAAAAGCAGACTCTATTCTTGATTAATTTTTTTTTATCTTGTCAGATACCTTAAATCTTTTTTCTTCAAATCATACATTAATATTTTATGGACTTTTGGTCTAGAGTCCTTTCCTGTCCCTTTTCTCTCTCAATATAACACAAATCTAAGTACATCTGTTGAAGTGATTTCCTGATTTTATAGGTATCTTCTGGCTCTGATTCCTTAGGAGCTATTGGGTGCCTCTGAAACGCATGTTTTACTTTTTGCTTTGGAGCTGATGTCGTGGCACTAAGACCCAGAAACCATTTGCTCTGTGTGGCTGGAGCTGGGCAGGCTGTGCTCGAACTGAAGGGAAGGAAGTCATTAGTGCAGACTGAGCTGTGGAGTTGGGTTCTTGCAGGATTTCCTTCCAGCCTTTCCCCACTAAGGTTCTTGGGAATTAAAAAAAAAAAAAAAATCTAAACACACAAACCAAGTTTTCCTATTTACAGTGTTTAAGGAAGGTAGGCATTTGGGGAAGGGCAGATCCTTTCCCAAGTTATCCAAGAAGGAAGAGAAAACAGCGTAAAGAAGCTCTGATTACAGATCTTTGGAATTTTCTTTGCTAAATTTTACAAACGAGAAATACACCCAGAATTTTGGGAATTGCTCCAGGCTGCGCGTGAGGGTTTGATTGCTTGTCTAATCTTTTTTTTTTTTTTTTTTTTTTGAGAAGAGGAGAATTCGCCAAAAGGGGTTTGGATGGCAGAAGCCCGGCTGGGTTTCTGCAGCAGCTCCTGTTCTCAGGCTCTTCTTTGAGGGAGGGTCTCTGCAGCTGCCTGGGAGACCCCTGCCGCAGGCTCTTTTGCAGGCGCTGGCTCTGGAGGGAAAATGCCCTGCTCTGGTAGGAGTATACTGGCTGTGGGGACTTCCTAGCCCGGTGGGAAGTGTGTTCGTGGTTTGGGGACACTTTTCATTGAACTGAAGGCGAAAAGACTGGACTCTCCTGGGCTTTTTCCATTCGCAATGAATATGGGAAAGAATTAGGGGGTGGGAGGGAGGCAGCATGACTTGCAGTCGCTGCTGCCCTGCATCTGCCCCCAGCCCCCAGCCAGCATCTTGATGTTCCACGTATCGGCTGTACAAATATGATGAAATGGCAGCCCCGGAAGAAGGTAAGTGTCCTGGAGTGGGGATGGGGCCCTGATGCTCGACCCAGGGAAGGGTGACAGGGGGCGGCGGCCCTCGGGTCCCTTCACCCCTTTCATAGTTTGCTGGGCCAGCTGGCCCAAGCAGCTCTGTCCCCTTAGGGACTTGCAGCAATCCTTTAAGGCCGAGTTACCAAGTCTGGTATGCATCCACTGCCCTCTTAAGTTTTTCCTTCTTGGTATGCCTGGACTCTAAGGGATGACAGCTCAGAAACACCCGCTGGCTTCAGAAGCCCTGTGGAGCTAGCGACATGATTAGCTTTTTAGGAGCCAGTTAAAAACTGCCAGGGTCCAAGGACTTGATGGTGCCCCGTCTCTGGGGAGCCATTTGGAGCTGTACCCCTGACACATTCCTGTGTCTCCTCAGGTGAGTAGTGCTGTAGCACCTACTTCCTCAAGGGGTTAATAAGCTCCGAGCCGCTGGCAGCCGCTTCCCCAGGGCCCCGCTGGGGGGCGAGCATCCCCAGCACAAGCGTCCAGCAGCTGATTCCCGGGCAGCCTGGCCGCGCGCTGGGCCTCTTGACCGAGTGTCTGGGGCCCGGCCCCGGCGGGCCTTGTGCCTGTGGGGTTCCCGGGCAGCCGCATGGGCCCGTGCGAATGTGTGCGCCGGCCATTGTGCATGGGTGTGTGTCTGTGTGTGTCAGCGTGCACGGGCGTGTGTACATCGATCGTGGGGAAGAGGGGGAGGGGGGCACTTTGCTTTTGCAAGATTATTTCCTAATATGGCTCCTTTGTTGAGAACTCAAGAAAAAAACTCAGTGGTTCTATCAAAATAAATTGCTATTGGTCCCAGAAATAACGTTTCTAAAAGTGGGACTGGTCCTTACTCCACGACGTTCAGGGAGAAAGATAGTTTTCTTCAAGTTGTTGGTGGCTGTAGGTTTGGCTAGGGCTCCTTTTTGCTAACTTGTCTGACTGGCACTAACTGTTTGGTGAACCCAGTGGTTCACTGCATAGCAGGACCTTTTTTTCCCCCTCTACAAATACCTCTTTTGGCCGTGGTTTTTATTGACATTCTTCTGAAGGAAAACACAGCGAACCGAATGTGCTGTGCCCTTCCCCAGCCGTGACCTGTCTCTGTTAGCAGCTGCCTGGTGTTTTACTTCAACTAGCTAAACTGACTCTTTGTGGCATGATGTGTGATACCATGTTTTATATCAGAGCTGAAATAGAAATCTTGTGTGAAATACATGAAAAGATATTGTGCATTTGTTTTATTCCTAGAGAATCTAACAAACCCTGCTTCAGTATAGCCTGGTGAATTGAAAGGTTTTCTTTTATATCTAATTGATTAAATTTTGATCTCTGACACTAAGTCATTTCTACCTCATCCTATAGTCAAAATCTCCATGTGTTAGTTCTCATTGTAGAGCTTCTTTCAGTGAGATTGGTTTCATCTATTTTAGTTAAGAGATTCGTGTATCTCCTCCCACCCTCACTCACATAAAAATCAGTTAGAATGTGGAAAACCCATAGAAGAAACCATATAATTAAGCAATTTATATAGATGCTGTGTATTTCTAAAGTCCCTTTCTCATTTCTTCTATATTTGTAAATTGCATATTTATGAGTACTTTTAAGATGTCTGTAAACTATACATTCATAAATGTCTGTTTTTTCTATTTTACCTGATGTGCAGTAACTCATGTGGTTATGTCTGTGGAAACCCCTCTGGGTACTGGTATTGCTTGAATCACGAAAGTATTATTCTTGGCAGTCAGGTGGATTTCTGGATGCTGGAAGATTCTGTTTCAAGTGTTAGGATTCACTCTGCAGTATTTACTCACTCTGTGATGCTTAAATTGCTATACCAGAAGGTTGTGTTTATTCACTGTATTCATAATCCCAAGTTATCATGTTATAAGAATCCAGATATAATTCGACAGAGTTCATAGATGATTAAAAAAATAAGCTAAGCCATGAATACTGTATGATTATTTGGTGGTGGCTTGAGAACAATTCTTACTTCTTCTACATTAGAAATGGAAGCTTCCTTGGAAGAGATTCAATATTCAATTCTGGTAGAGTACCAGTAAGTCTTTACAAAGATTAGGTTTATTTTCTTACTCTTGCAAGAATATTCACATGATCAGATCATTGCCATGGTTTCTGGCTGGGTTTGCTAACACATTTGTAGTGGTACAGTCACATGCCATGTGTTTTGCCAAACTCTTTCACAGAACCCATTTATACTATATATGAAAAATGCTACTGCATGGTGTGATTTTAACAAAGCTAGGAAGATCATCCATAAAATGCTGGCCCAAGCAGCATTTGTTTATAGCTGGGCTTCATGAGTAGGATTGATTGATAACTTGCTATCATGGTGCCTGGTCAGCCTCTACCAGTGCTGGCTTTTGTTAATTCTGGGCTCACTATAAGAGAATGACCATAGGTTCTAGGTTTCTTTACTTCTAAGTGAGCATGCAGCTGGGGCACATAGTTGAAGGGGAGCTCTTTACTCTTCTTTTCTCTGCTTACTCTCTGGGTTAAACTAAATACTAAGATTTAAGATGTGGGCTCTGGAGTATTCAATTAGGCTTTGCTACTTTTTCACAAAGAAACCACTAGAACATGATTAATTGTGTTCTACCCTCAGGACCAGTGAAGAGCTTAGGACCCAGTCTTATAGAGCATAGTGGGCCTCCCACCAAGAGCCCTGTAATTCCCCTACAAAGCAAGATTCTGTACAGTTGTGATCCCACCATAGTAAGAATGGGATTTATATCATATAAAAAGCTGCTATCATGTTTTAAGCATCTGTTCTATGCTAGGCATCTCTACTTGCTCTATATGCATTCATTAAATTCTTATCTAATGAAGTGGTAGGTGTTATAATTTACATTTTGCAGGTAAGGAAATAGATTTAGAGGTGAGATGACTTACCCAGAGTCACACTGCATGGCAGGGTCAGAGCTAAGATTAAACCAGGTCTTATTTACTTCACGACATGTGTTCTTCACCATTGTACTGGAGACTTTTGATGACCGGCATTTTTTATCTGAGAAAGATAAAACCTGAGCTGAGATGTCCCAATATATAAAGGTTAGCCATAGCTTTGCTCCTTCACTTCTGGATACAAGCATCAAGAAGTTCTTCTTCCCTTCCTTTCTTTTTGAAGAAGCACAGTGATTTTATCTATGAATTCTTGGAGCATTTAGAATCTATGTCCTTTTAGACTGATGATCTTTTATTGATAGTAGCCTTTCTCTCTTTCTCTCTCTTGCACTCATTCTCTCACTCTCTCACTCTCCCCTTCCTCCTCCCTCCGTGTGTGTGTGTGTGTGTGTGTGTGTGTATGTATCTTTTCGTTTACATCTAGCCTCTCAATTTTACTTCAAGCTCTTTGAATTCAGGAACCATATTTCATACCTCTTTTTTTGGTACCAAGGATAATATAGTTCTCAAAAAATATTTATTTGATGTAAAAGTAAATAAGAACTATTACTTTGTAGGACATATTTTTAGACTTTCTTATGCTAAGAGGTAGAATCAACTTTAAAAAGATTCAAAATATTTCAGTTAATTCATAGATATTATACTGTACTAGATTATTAAAGAAACCAGAATATTTTGGCACTCAGTTTTAATATTTTGTAGACAACATCAGGGTGGGTACAAGCCACACTTTTTACAAAATCTCCATGGCAGTCATTATTAAGACACACCACTAGCTCCATGGACCAGGCTCCCGATCCAGTGTCATGATCCTTTTATTAACATACTTTATTGGCCTGGCAAAATATACTTTCCCCTGTTTTCATATTAAGAGGCTATCATGCAGCACATTATTTTTATCTTGTATTTGCAGAAATGATAGTAATTAAAATGCTCATCTCATAGGAACATGTTTGTTTACAATTCTGAAGTGATTTCTGCTCTTTCAAATCCAAGGATTAGTATCAGATAACACTGTGTAAATAAGACTGCAGTCAAACCTCCAGGAAAGCTGCTGCTGATGGGATTTTCTCATTGCTTATCTAATGTTATTTTACTGTTCACACATAATAAAAGATCATTAATAGGAATGTGTCACATAAGCTACATTAATTATGTCATTTCAGAATCATATGATGTATTCATCTTGTTAGGCTTGTCACATTAATATAATGTGAATCTAGCCTCTTAAATGACTTCTCTGATGGAGCTTGTTTGAAAGCTTGCTTGTAAGGATTCCATCCTGTAAATTTGGGTCTTATAATAGCTTATTACTTTTACAAAAGAGTACATTTCAAATCCCTGCACTTTCTCTATAATAAAATATTTTCTTTCTGGATTAGAAAACTAAGTCTTAAATTTTAATACAGCTATACTAAATTAGTTACCTGCCTGAATGCTGTGCTAGTTGATATTATTATATTATTCATTTTGGGCCACAGTTTGTTTATAGTATAAAATTAGACTTAAAAATAATCAAGCATTGTGGACAAAAATAGTTTTCAAGAGACATCTTAGAAATTTCATGATAAAGGTCTTTCTGCAAATCCATTCTATATACCATTCCCAGATCAGTGCAACCTACAGACCCAGGTTTTGGTTCTGGCAATTACCATGACTTCTGTTCTTGGGCCTGTTATTTAATCTTTCACATCTGACTCCCCACTGTTATAGTTTAGCTCCTCATTATCACTTGCTGGATCTATTGCAAATGACATCCTACTGATTTTTCTTTTTCTGGTGTCTTTTATTCTTTGGTTTTCCATCTTATTCCATTTGGAGTAATTATTAAAAACGCACACCCATCAGCTCACGTCATTCGCCTTCTTAAAACCCTGCTGTATCTCTCCGTTGGCTAGTAGAGGTCTTTAAAGTGAGGTAAACACACGTTGGCCTAGAGGGTATGCAAGAAAATGACCGGTATATGGGGAAAATATGAGAACTTCTATTTTTATGTATTTTTAAAAGAATAAGAAATAAATTAAGCTTTACTAATCTTTCAAGTTTGCCACTTGTGCCATCATTTGTTTAGAGGCCACAAAGTATCCCTAGTGGTGCCACTCATTATTCACGTCAGTCATTTGTTCAACTACAGTGTGTTTTAGTGTACTGTTATTTCCATCATAAAATATCTTGCCTCCCATGATTAATTTTATTATTGAGAAGAAGAATAAAGAACAATGTAGTTTAGGCTGTATAGCACGTGAAGAGGATGGTCTCTGAAGCTAGACAGCCTGGGTTTGAATTCTAGCTCAGCCTCTTAGTAGCTGTGTGGCCAAGTTACGTAACTTCTCTGTATTTAAGATGTTTCATCTATTTAATGCGAATGACACCTAGCTCTTATTGTGACTTTGAGGATATAATGTAAAATGCTTACAAGTAGTGCCTGCCACATAAATGTGCTTACTACATTTTTCCTGTTAGCATGATTGTAACCTACAGTCTAGCTGGACATGGCTTGGCAGGCTTATCTGCATTTGCAAGTATTGTTCTCCTTCCTTTGCCTAGAAAGCCTTCTCCTTATACTCAACTCACCTTCCTTTTGTCACTGGTCATGCCTTAAGAACTAACTCAACCTTCTCTTTAGTTAATCCTTCTATAATTGCTGGGCATAGTTGGCCACATCCTCCTTTAACTATACTCATATAGGCCGCAGTCATAGCCCTGTATTGTAACTGTTCATATGTCTGTCTCCACCATTGTAAGGTCTTGAGGACAGAGGCACAGAGTACAAATTGAATGAATGAATGTTTGAAAAATGTAATGCGTTTATGTAATAAATTACATTTATGAAAAATGTAATGCAATTATGGTCATTGATCTTCAATCAGTTGGCAAGATTCTCTGACTTGCCAGTTATTGGAAATACCTAACTTGCAAGTTTATCTCTACCTATTTCTGACCCTCTCAGAACACCACATTGGCTATGAGTGAGGGTGATTCATTAAAGAGATAATATTAACTATGCATCTATTAAAAATAGTCACAGTGATGAGGCAATAGTTGTACAACATTGTACGTGTACTTAATGCATCTGAATTGTACACTTTAAAATGGTTAATTTTATGTTATATGGACTTCACCTCAACTGAAAAAAAGGAAGAGTTACAGTTATTTTTGACATATCTCACAGCTGATCATCAATGCAGCAATACTATGGTTGTAACCACTAGAGTAAATATTTTCTTCAGCTCTAAATATTTTTGATTTTGTGAAATTGGTAGGGAATGGTCATCTATAGAAAACTACTTCAAGGAACATTTGAGAAGGTGGGAATGGTTGATAGACTTGATAAGAAGTGAAGGAAGCCAGCGATGAGGAAATTTGATTTGACACCTTTACTGTTAAGTAGCTAGCCAGTAAGCATTGCCAGTGTGAAAGGCTATAGGGTTTAATTGGCCCAACTTCAGGAAAGGGCACCAGCAGCCACCTTCATTTTGCTAGTCAGTCACAGTGATGACATGCTGTGGAAAACATAGCAGAAGCAAGAGAAAACCTGAAATCCCTGCCTGCCCTGTCAGCTTTAGCTTCCACAGTGAATTCATTATATCATTAATGATAACAATGTATGTCTCAGCTTTAAGACTTTGCTTTTATTGATGTGCTGAAGCCATGTAGTATTATTGAAAGCTATAAAAATATATCATTTAACTTACATTTTAGGTTTATATGAAACTTTTGTTGTGAACTTTCTTGTTGTCTTTTTTAAAGGATGTTTTAAATTTATTTATATATTTCTTTTTATGATGACATTGGTTAATGAAATCCAGTTTCAGCTGTACATTTTAACAATAAAGCATATATATGTTTATATTGTGTATTCACCTCCCATGGTTAGATTTCTTTCTGTCACCACATATTTGACCCCCTTTACCCCATCTACCTTTCTGCTCCCTGCCCTGGTAACCACTAGTCTATTGTCCATGTCCATGAGTCTCTCTGTTTGTCCTGTTCATTTATTCCTTTTAGGTTTATATCCCACATATAAGTGATATGTGATTTTCAGCTATTTCT
>NW_011889004.1:2120198-2187950 GCF_000151845.1 Pteropus vampyrus
CTTTTGTTGTGAACTTTCTTGTTGTCTTTTTTAAAGGATGTTTTAAATTTATTTATATATTTCTTTTTATGATGACATTGGTTAATGAAATCCAGTTTCAGCTGTACATTTTAACAATAAAGCATATATATGTTTATATTGTGTATTCACCTCCCATGGTTAGATTTCTTTCTGTCACCACATATTTGACCCCCTTTACCCCATCTACCTTTCTGCTCCCTGCCCTGGTAACCACTAGTCTGTTGTCCATGTCCATGAGTCTCTCTGTTTGTCCTGTTCATTTATTCCTTTTAGGTTTATATCCCACATATAAGTGATATGTGATTTTCAGCTATTTCTATCTGGCTTATTTCACTTTAGCATGATTATCTCGAGGTCCATCCATGTTGTCGCAAATGGCAGTATTTCATCTCTTCTCATGGCTGGGTAATATTCCATTCTGAACTTTCATGTTAGTCACCCCTTTTAGATTTTTGTAACTTAGAGGAGTATTCTCACATGATTGAGCCCTTTAACTATATTCCTTTCCTAGCACATTTTCTTATTTAGTCTGTTAGAGTATTCTGTCTTTGTTATTTTGAAGATTCTATTCTTTTAGCATGTATTTTAAGAAAAGAATAAAATTATATCCTTTGGCTTATACCTTCTGTGTAAACTTAGCATTTCTAGAAAAGGTATATGAAATAAGCTTGATGGCAATTGTCAAAGCTGCACCTAAGTTTTTACTGATAGATGTCTCTCAGTTTGGACTATTAAAGAAGTGAAATTTCTCTAGCTTATATATGGTTATATAAGCCAATGTACATTCACAAATGTACCCATATTTCCAGCATTATTTAATTTGTGGGAGGTAATATTTTAGATTTACATCTAAATCTAAAGGACTGAGACTTGTAGAAGCACATATATTGAGACAATTCTGAGTTAGGGAACAGTTAACATTTGGAATAGGGTTCAAGTGGAGTTAGGAGCCAGGAGGTCATTGTGGGAACACATTGTATTTGGATATATATTCTCCCAGACATGAAGTACACATAGACTTTAACCTAGAAATTTAGTAGTAGAGAGTAGGGAATGAAGAAACCCATAAGGAAACTTTGTTGCACATCCTGGAATAATTTTGGTATAGCCTATATATCGGTGTAACAACACTTATTGGATTAGAAATAGTTTTTTTAATAGATAAATGCTTCCTTATTGTGACCTATCTAATGTAGGTGTTCCTTTTTTTAAGGAAAATCAAAGTAAACTATTTTGAATCTGAAAACAGACTCAGTGCCAACTTGTTTCACACAACTAAAAACCTTGAATGTCCATTATTTTATCTGAATCATTACTACATTGTTCTGACAATTAATTGTTAAACATTTTATATTTTTAATATTTATAAATGAGCATAACAGGAATGCACACACAAATTTTAGGGATTATGTTAAGTCGAGGTATCTATGGAAAGCTATAGTGCTTAAGCCCAGATCTAGCAGGTGTTTTTGGAGCTGTGTTTGCAGAGTTGAGATTCTCAGGCCTAAATAAGATTGTTATGTTTTTGAGTAGAAAGAAAATGTTATAGTGAGCAGTGGTGGACCAATGATCATTTTGGTGGACTTTGGGTCTTTATCTCTTAATAATTAGTTTTTTCAACAGAGAGTAGGCTGGAGAAAGAAAAGATAAAATGCAGGCTACTTTATTATATTGTTAATAATTTTGGTAAAATATTAGGTTGAACTGTTTGAAATTGCTGATGTCTGACCGTCTTTTACCTACAAAAATAGAAATTTACTATGGTTCAATTAATATTTAGGAGTTAGGAATGATGGTGATACATATTGAAATTAAGACTAACGTGTTTGAGGGATTAATTATGAATTTTAATATTTCATAGTCACCATGGTTTCCATGGAAAATTGCTACGCTAATATTTAATTTACCTGTGGTGTACTTGTGAATTTCATGTTAACGTAAACTTAATTCAACTGCCAGCCCATGTTAAATTTCAACTGTTTTTTTAATGTGACATTTCCTAAAATGTATTAGGAATGTATTTTTGCCTTCTTACATGGAAGGTACTAAGCATGATTTAAACTTTTCATGATTACTCAGGATTATCATCACAAACATAAATTATTCTATGTAATAACATAGCAATACTATAGGAGATTTTAAAGAATGCAGAACTGTTTGTTCTTATTCTGAATGACCTCAGATGGCCCTTTTGTTTCTTTTAAAATACTTTCATGTCTTCTTTGTACAGTTTTTATCTTCCTTTCCATGTTGTCAAAGTAATGTTGCTGTCATGTGCGTATCCTTTGCAATTCTGTTTTACATATTTGTTTCCTGTCTGTGGTGGGTAAAAAACACTCTAACTGAGCTCTAGTTTGTGACTGAGATGAAAGTAATAGACAGTGAATGAGGTGTTCTCTTATGAGTGTCTGAACTGTGGCTTTTTGTTTTGACTGCTTAGAGATTTTTAAAAAAAAACTTTGTTTTGAGGCTGGGCTTTATATAGTTGAGGTATTTAAATAAATGATCTTTTGGTAAGTGAGATATTTATTATGCCACTGATTACTAAAAGTTAGATATATATCACAGGGACTGAAAAGAGATGGAATGATTTAATAAATACCACTGTAGTTTTCCATTTTCTGACTTTGCTTTGTTGTATCTGGCTTAGCATTTTTTCCCCCAATAACTTGTTCAAATATATACATACAATAAAAAACTAGGGTGGAAGAAACTAATATTAGTAGTTTATGTGAAGGGTAGAATTGTATATCCTAGGGAGTATATGTGATTACCTTTGAGAAGAAACAATAAAGGAATGTGAGATTTATTTAAATATTAATTAGTTACATATTAATTAACCAAAACATTTCTTTAGTGAAATAAATATTACTTATTTTAAATAACTCTTTTTTGTTTTAGCTTAGACTCTTGCTAGACAGTATGATACTGAGATTAAAACATTTTTAGAAATGAAAGAAACCTTAAGGAGCATTTAATATTACAGATTAGGAAGCAGAGTGCAGTAGGGTAAAATGGCTCCTTCAAAATCATGTAGCTCTTCAAAGTCTGGCCCTAGGCCTGGGTTCTCTAAGGAAAGAGATATAGTCACTGGCCTGTATTGCTTCTACTTCTCTAGGAGTTCAGAATCTAGAGTTGGGCTTGTTGGTTAAAAAAAAAAAAAAAAAAAGGACAGTTATATAGATGGTATATTTTGAAGAAATGAGAAATCTATTTGCCTTCAGACACCACTTCTGTGACTTGTTTTCTTAAAATCTCTGTGCTAATACTTCAAAATTCTGTGGTAAAATGTAAATATGATAGCAGCGTTTGTTTGCTGTTAGCTTTGATGGTCTGTTACCCAACAAGACATTCAGAAATGAGATCCTTATAGCCTTTTGATGTAGCTGGTAGGTAGGGATTTGTGAAACATCAGGATCATAGTCACTGAGAGGCCTGGTTTGAGGTGGTGATCAGGGTCACTTCGTTGGGGACCCTAAATAAACAAGAAGCAGCATTAAGAGGGGGATCTGTGTTTGGGGGGACGGGAGAAAAAGATAGTTGACAGTGAAAATAGAGGATGCTGACTACAAACTTCACATACTTCACAATTTCAAGAGAGGATCAGCTCTAGGTCAGAGTAGGTGACACAAAAGGACCTAAAATAAGGGGGAAAAATTGATGATTACTGTCATTAAAGATAGAATAACTTGTCTGAAAAGTAGTTTATGTAGGTTTAGACAAATATGAAATAGACCTCATTAGTAAGTAAATCATCAGACTATTCTTGTTACTGTTCTAATTGTGACGATAGCTATGGTTCTCAAGAAATTTTAATAACCATAGAAATGCTATTCCATTTATAGCGGTCAACAAACAATTTAGAAGAGCTGGGCTATTATAGAACCTTGTTTCCAGTAAACAATAGTAACTGTGGATTAATTATCTCTGTTAATTTGAACAGAACTCTCTGACTTTATCTTTTAAAGTGAATCCATAATATATCTTTTCATTGCATCATACTGGATTAAAAATTAATGAGAATGTAAAATTTCTAAAGCTAATTTTTAAATTATTACTAATCTATAAAATATGCTATGGACATTTAAACATTTATTAAAATAAGATGAAAATGTGGAGAAAGTGAGTAAACTTATCTTTTTGTTTAAAATTTAAATGTAAAAATTCTAACTTTAAGAGATAGCGGTTAAAGGAAGGATCTTAAATTATAGGTTATTTACTATATGTAATTACATACACAAATATAATTAACATTTATACTGACCAAATAAACAAGGCAAGATTAATAGGAACAGAGGTTATAACCTTACCATGGATGATTTTAAACACTAATATAAAAATGTACGAACTTTAGTTAAATAGAACCAGATATTTGTTCAGAGTTTAAAATATTGTTTAAGAAAAAATTCCTTTTTAAAAATTAATTAATGAATTTTTTATGGTGACATTGGTTAATGAAATCCAATAAGTTTCAGCTGTACACTTTAACAATAAGACATATATATATATATATATATATTTACACTGTGTGTTCACCTCCCATAGTTAGATTTCTTTCCGTCACCACATATTTGACCCCCTTTACCCTGGCTACCCCCCCGCTCCTCTACCACTCCCTACCCTTTGGTAACCACTAGTCTATAGTCCATGTACATGAGTCTCTGTTTCTTTAAAATATACATAATTTCTTAATAAATTCTGTAGTAATTTTAAAGGCTGTTTCAATGGTAGACTTCTAAATGGGAATAACTTTAAAAATCAAATTTGTTTAAATTATTAAACATTTACTAAAGTTGCCAGAGATGCAACTATGAATAAAGTACATTTTCTCTCGAAGGGAGGATAAGACAAGTTGCACAAATACCTGAAATGTGAGGTGGCATGTGTTAAGTATCACCAGAGAGAATGAATAAAAGGAAAGGTCACAGCTGAGTTGGTAGAAGGAGGAGAAAGGTTTGGAGTTCAGGATAAAAATTAGTATACCAAAAGAGTCTGCATGGTGGAGTGGCATTTTAGTTAGATATGGTGGGCTCTTTTTCACAAGACAGAAACAAGGAGGCTATTCCAGGCAGTGAGAATAATATAGGGAAAGGCAAGCTCTGAGCATGTTTTTACAACATGGTAAGGAATCCCAGTTTGGCTGGAGTACAGACTTCAAATGCCAGCTGAAATCCAGATGGTAATTGGCCCCAAAGATGGTGAAATTAGGTTTTCACATGCTTATTCTTCCTAATGCTCGGTGAGTAACTGGTTTTTCTCACACTTTCTTATTAAAGGAAAATGAAAAACTGAATGGATTGCAAATGATGGGATTTTATTTGGCTCTGCAAGGATTTTATAAATACTACAGCAGCTGTTTACATGTTTATCATGATTGCCCTATGCATATCAAAATGATTCTCCTCATTGTTTCATGTGTAAGTCTACATTTGACTCAAGTTTATCTTTGAATGTTTGCCATTCTCATTTTGTTTGTATTCCTTTGGGTGGTATTAGTTACCTGCTGATAAGAATATCATAAATTTGGAATTCCAAGTGCTTTCAACTTCAGAATGTCACTTCTTTACTACACATATTACATAGGACTGTTAAACAATGAGTTTGAGGTACGTAACACAATTCACAAAGCAACAATCTCTCCTGTATTTCCAAATAAAGTATTTGAAAGGAATGATATTTGCAGAATGTGCTGTAGTGGTAAATTTAGAGAGTACAAGATAATTACTTGTAATTATGGCAATTTCTGTAAGGGAAATCATCTTAATTTGTTCCTACTAAGAAATAGAATTGCTCTACTCATAGCATTTGAATCTTCTTAGGAGATTAATGCTGTGTGCCTTCATTACTTTGAATGGACATTACAGCTTTTCACTACATCCGAAATTACCCCTTTAATTTACGCTTCTATTTGAATTTTTGTTAAATGCAGTCTTCACTTTTAAAAAATGATATTCCAGAGCCCTTGTTGAAGAGAACTTACACATTTTTCTTAAGCAAATTGTAAAAGAATAGTGCATCTCTACTAGGAGAATAAACTCTCAAAGAAGTCATAGTCAGGATGGTGAAGAGTCTTTAACTCATAATTGGAGCATTCTCTTGTCATGCTATTCCCTGAAGATTTTAAAATTTAGATGGCCTTTAGGCTGATGAGTATTTGCCGTGGCTTAAAAAGAATGCTGTGTCTGTGGGCATTTTTATGAAGACAGAATTCTGACTGCTTTTTTATTTTTAATATTTAATTATACAGTCTGGGAAAGTTAAGTAGTTAGGACAGAAATTGGAAAGGGGAAAATGGGTTTATACCAAAATATAATTAACTGGAAAACATACTGAACAAGAAATGATGGACATATGTCTACACAGGTAACAAAGGTGCTAAGAATGGAAAGTTAACTCATTGTTAGGCTATGATTGTCTATAAAAATAAATGATTTCAGTCTTCAGAGGTGCTGGGGTGACTTTAAAAATTCTGAGATTTTCAATTAGCATCGATTTCTTCATATTATACAGTAATTTCTTTTGGCTTCAATGAGTTGAGGCTGGTACCTTAGAGCTAAAATTTCTGTCTCCCCTGATGCCAAGTAAAATACTCAGCAGCAATCAGAAGCCATGCTTGAGTACAGCAGCTTTTAGGCAGATCAGGCAGAGCTAGTAAGATGCAAAAGCTGCAAGTGTCTTATTTAGAGTTCTTTGATTTTTAAGTGTCCTGCCCCTTCTACCAAGGCCTAAACTTGTAGTCAAACTTGGATTAATTGATTGAATAATTATTTCAAATATATTTATTGAGGGTCTATTATGTGTCAGGTGTTGGCTGTTAATATCACAATGAGGATGAAAACGAGTAATGCGTAACGGTGACTCCATTATTTCAAATTTGGGATAGTTCAGTTTATCCTTATGAATGTTTGCTAAGTAAGTTAGTAATTACTGAATTTGAGAGTACCAACTAATTTACTAACTATAAGCACTCAATTTATAAAGTGTTAGACCTTGGGGAGGTTGCAGATTCAGGTGTAATATCATAATTCTTAAGGAGCTTACAGTCTAGACAGAAAGTTAGATGAGAAAATAAATTATTGCAATACAATATGATAACATCGGTACCACATACAGAGTGCTTTGGAAACACTGAAAAGCAAGAGAAAAAAGGAAGAAGAGGTGATGTGAGCTAAGCATGGAACTATGTTTAGAAGTTGTCTAGGTTAATAACCATCATGTATTTATTTCTATAGTATAGATGGACTCACCACTTTTTTTTTCATTTTTATTACAGTGATTTTGAAAACAAACTAAATTATTTTAAAAGGGTTCACCATTTCAATATTATTTTAGTTCCATGTTATATTGTTATTCATAGCTTGAGTTCCTCTTAAATATTTTTTGAAGACAAATGTGCATTTCTTACATAATCACCTCCAATTAGATTAGTTTTCACAGTTGGATTCTTAATAAAATGAGTGCTACTGCTAGCCTTTTTAAAATTTTTAGTCTTATGACATAGTGTCTTCCTTTTAAAAAATACTTTAATGTACAGGCTTTTTGAATATATTACGCCCAAATTATTTTTTCCTTATTATTATTTTTTCTTCATTTAGGAAATCAGTTATTAAAGTATATTCCACTAGATTGAGGAGGAAAAAATTCTATGGTTAAATAAATTTAGAAGAGGTGTACACACTATCTTTTTTCAGAGTCATTGGCTTATTGCAAAGGTTCTCAGAAGTTCTAGAATTAAAAAAGGAAGAAAGGAGGGGAGGAGAAGAGAGACTTCTTTGCCTTTATTGAACCAAATATTTCCCAAATATGACCTCTTTCTTTTAAATAATATGAAAATATATTTTGGGAATTGCTTTCTTAACATATCTTTGTTTTTGGATTAGATTTAATAATTCATACACATAGTCAATATGAAAATATTCTTTTCGTATTACTGAAATTAATTAGAAGGAAATAATAGGCAAGAGAAGGAAATAAAATGAGACTACAGGAATAGAGAGCTGTGAAAGAAAAATATTAGTAGCAGAAAGGTAAAAAGAAAACTTATCTTGTAAAAGTTACAAAATGTTATTAAAATGTGACAGTGAAATCCATTTATCAAGTCCCTAGATTTACTATTTCCTCAGAGATATGAAAATATTGCTAAGTGCCAAACTATTTTTCTCACATTTAATTTTTTACAGTGCTTAAAACATTTCCCTACTGGTTTTCCTGAAAAATATTATGAGGGTTTCACTTTATTATTAAAGTATTAAAATTTTTAACAATATAAAGTTAGATAAGAGGGCATTGTACCCTTGGTGAATTTCAAAATTGGGGAAACATTTTCCCTTCCTGACTCTTCAAGGGCAGATAAGCGAGGTGGTTTGAGAAGAATGTAAGTGTGATGCTGCCTGAGGTAGTGTGAACTGTAGTAGAACATCTTTAAGTCTTGAGGAAGGTATGAATTGTTCAATTGTTTTGGTTACTTCTTTTCACGGGAGTGCTATTATTCTTTGGACTTCTACTGGGATAAAAGGCTATTTCTGAACTTGATTAGGAGGAGGGCAGGGAGGGCCTCTGAGTATGAACAGGAATTGAGTGGGAGGAGCATGCTCTAAGTCTTGTCAGAATATCCCAATTAGCCCTTGCATGATGCATTGTCAAGTACTCACCTTATACCAAAGCAGCTTAGGAAGTAGAAAAAGAAACTTGGGAAATTGTAGAGATCCTTTGGACTTAGAGTGTAGCTATGTTAGGAATTAGAATTGCCAGATACAACTTCAGCTAACTATATGAAGATAGATTTGGAAAACTGTGTAAGTCAGACTTTTTATTTAATTGAATTAAGTTAACTGATAATATTCTCTGCTTAGTTTTTTTAACCTTGGCATTTTAAGTTTGTTTGTTTGTTTGTTTGTTTTTAATGTCATCAGCTATACTGCAGAGAACCAAAGGAAGGTTTTATTGTTTTCCTGCACTCCCACTAGATTGGGTCATTTATTGTACAGATTCTTATGAAGTACATATCAAATTTTGATGAAGAAAGCAATGCGCCTCTTGGCGCCAGTGAGATGGTGACAGCCACTATCCAAGTGAATGGACCCCAGGAAAGTGTGAGACTGAAGATATACTGTTAGGCTCTGTTGTTTTAGTGAGGAAGAATTTCTCATACTGTGTCTCCAAAGTTCGTTATTCCATCTCAACTTGCCCAAATTGAAGTCATTCTTCAAGGCCTCACTCTCCATGAGGCTCTGTGAAATCCACCAAGTCGGAATTTCACTGCACTGTTTTGCCCTTAGTAGAGCAGTTATTTAGTTTGATCAATTGATTGCTTAGTTCATTCTATGTGTTCGTTACATATATCAGCCATTCGACATATCATAGAGGGAGCTGATGAGAAAGACTCTGTTCCTGTCTTCAGTGAGCTAATTGTGCATTGCTCGTTGCTTGTTTATATTGGTTTCTCCCACTAGATCTTCAACTGCTAAAAAGCAGTGATGGCTCTTATCCTCTCCCATGTGCCCAGCAGAGTGTCTGACTATACAAGACATTCAGCAAGTGCCCTTGAATATACTGATTTTGTTTTTGTTTTTGGCACACAGAACTGAAGATTCACGGATATTGCTCCATTTAGTTGAAATTTATATAATAGGCTTATATTGGAGGAGTTCTGACAGCTTATATTAAGTGACACATCCAGCTGTATTTAGTAAGTCAGTAACAGATGAATTCATATTCTGATACTTTTCATGTTAGTTTGCAAGCCACTGAACTGTTGTGCCTTACTTTACTTATTTTAAATAAACCAAATAACTGAAGAACTATGTTTTAGAAATATAATTTGTAGTAGAAACAAAGGGTTGGAGATTTGTTTATACACACAATGATTTAGTAAGCAATAGATTCATATGTCAAAAGGCTTTTAGGTCACTGTTGAGTAGCATTGTGGTTTATTATTTACCTTTTGCCTACCACAAATGTTCTTCTAATCCAAAAACCCAGAGTAAATGTTTGCTGAGAGTCTGCAACGCCTAAACAATGAAAAATATTCACATGCTTTAGTGGTAGCAAAGTTGAATGGCAAACAGCTGCCAGCAGCCATTCCTTACTGATCTAATCCAGGAGGTTTGTGAAAGGGGAACATATGGATCGGGGCTAACTGGAAATTAGCAAAGCTCTAAATGTTTGACTAAATGTGGTTATAGTTTGGTATGGTAAAACCCAGAGGTGAGAAATGACCTCATATCAAAGTCAAGTGGTGAGAAAGAACTTGACTGGAAATAGCTATGACATAAACACAAAATTAGTTATAAGATTCCTTTACCTGGGACTATTCAAAGGAAGTTGTATTCAAATGTATACTTGACCTGGATAAGGAGATAATCATTCAAAACTACTTAAAAAGGCACAATTCCTGCCAGGATACAATTAGGAAGCATATATTAATATTCAATTATAATACAGTATTATAAGTATTCTAATGGAAATATATACTACAAATCATGGGAACACTGAGAAAAGAATGTGAGGGAAGTAGAGAAGATTTCCCCACGCTTGCAGGAGGTACAGAGGGTTTGGTTTCAGATAGGGCATCACCGTAGGCAAAGGCAGGAAGATGTGAAACAGTAGAACACATTTGTTTATTTACGTATTTGTTTATTGTGGGACTGTAAAGTGTGATGGGCAAGTAATCCTAAGAGCCTAATTTCCTGTAATCTTTGGTATAAATAATACCAAAAATGAGAAATAATCAGAAAAATGAATTTTGCTGTGTCTTACCTACTATTTCCTAATGTTTAAGGCAATGTCCGTTAAATGAATGAAAGGATGTTTTATTGCATCTTTTTATGTACAGTTATTTTATTAGGTATTTTTTTCAAGTTATTTCATAAGATTAATTTTATGTGAGTTGGATATACCAAAGAACCTGATGTTTTCAGTTGTAACATTCAAGATTTAAATTGCTTTAGTGATCTCAAAGGGTGATGGAGGAATTTGTGATCTTGATAAAGTACACAATATGAATTGCTTAGCCAAAAAGCAAGCGTAGCAAATTCCCAGCAACCTCATATTAAACCACTTTTTAAATATACCACATTTGGATTACTATTAGTGTAATGTGACTTCTCCTTGCTATTCAGTGTCTGCCATCCTCCTTATCATGATCACTTTTGTGCTATACGGTGACCATCATCGGTACTTGGAAGCATTGCTCTGGTTTTGCACAGACAGATAAGGTTAATGTAGCTAGTAATGATGTAACTTAATGGACTTTAGAGTTTATTTCCATGGCAGGATTTATTTTAATGGCATCATAAATTACTTTACTCCAGTATTTATAGAACCATTGAGGGTCTGAGAAGGGTTGCCTAAAATTTTGTCATATTTTAGTGAATTTTGTGGGGGAAGCTATATGCTGTGGCATCTTTGCAAATTTGGGGAGTTAGAATAATCCAGAGAGCTTTAGAAATGTTAGGGATCTATAGCAGTTTTAAGTTTTTGACAATCTGGATCCTTTTTCACCTCAGATATATGATATGTAATATCTGTATTTCTTCATTAAAAGAACTGAACTATGCTTTCGCTATTTTGAATGAAGAAGTAGATGATTTGAAATAAGCAAATGACAATTTGTATTTCCATTGATAGGAATTGTAATAATATTAAAAATACATTTTAAAAATATATCACTGAATTTTAAAACAAAAATTGGACTTTTAGTATTTATGAAATAAAGGCTTTCTCTCTGAGTTTTAAAATGCTTTTAAGCTTCTTATAGAAGCAAGGATACAATTAATTTATGTAATGTTACTGAGTGGTAAAAGGTGCAGATCACAGAGAATTTAGAGGTACATGAGATTTTAAATCACAAGTGAAAAGATGTGAGGATAAGTGTTTGTGATGTTGAGTTATGTGGTTCCAAAAAAGGCCTTTGGTCATTAACCTCTGAAACCCATCCATACATCTGCCCATTTATATATAGGATTCCGTCCTTCTCATCAAAGCCATTTAGCAGGGCGGCCATCCAAATATAAAATGAGGGGGAAACAGCTTTCTTTTCATGTTTTTGAGCATAACATTATTACTATTATTGTGTTGAGTACAACATTTTGTATTTTGTTGATTTAAGAGATACATTCATTTACTCCTTTCCTCTTTAAAAAATAATCATTGGCATTTTAAAAGAGAAATATAACTGATAACCATAACATCTACTTCAAAAAGCTCATAGGAGGTCACATTTCTTGCTCTTTGTTTTTTTTCTTGACTAGATATTATAGCTCTTCTTGATTTGAAATAGCAATTGGAGGCATTTTAATAAATGCCTAAACCATTATATAGCTTCATCAGTTCTTGTATAAGTGGTATTTCTGCTTTAAGCAGATAATCAGCCATAAGTTAATAATTATTGCTAATATTTGGGGGAAAAATATTTCAACCTCATTAGTCATCAGAGAAATATGATACAACTATTTTTTTTTCTTGGCTTCTGTTTCTTTTGATGATATGCTTATTTGTAATTTTCTTCAAAAAGTCAGTAAATTACCATGTAAAATGGAATCAAAACAATTCCTTTTGAAGGTCTCGCTCTATTACTTGTATTTTCATAGATTGAGACAAATCAGTTTTCCAGGATTGAAGTTTTATTTGTTGAAAGACAAAGTGTCTGTTTAGCATGCTTTTGATGTGTGCTTTATAGGATGGAACAGAATAGAATATACCAGATTCATTTTCTATAGTTAGCTGATATAGGAAAAAAAAGAAGGAAGAAAGTAGAAAGAAATACTTACAAATACATTGGAGGGGGGGCACAATTTGAGGTCATATGGCGTCTTTATAGATTTCTCTGTCAGAAATGTGGCTCCTTCCTAAACATTTGGTTATTGGTTGTTAATGGCACTAACCTCTGTAGATTACAATTCTATAGTAAAGTAAGATCTCTCTTTACTTGTACCATTTTTATGGTAAAGAACTTTTTATTAAGTCAGTCATAAATATGATACATAGATATTAGAGACAATGTGGCATTATACATTTGAATATATATAAATTCACATTAAATACAGCAAAAAGAGGGAAGATAGTTCCTTTCTTTTCCAGGTATGTCTAGCTAAAATTGTGTTTAAAATGTTATTTCTTGGTTCTGTGACTCTGAAAACAGAATTAGAGTTGCTTTCTTTTAACTGCTTGGGGAGAAAAAAGATCCAGAAGGTCAGAGTTAAGGTGTATGCTCTCTCTCTTTATTATTAAGTATGATTTTGAGAATTACTGTAGCTGCAGAGAAGAGAAACTACCAGGAAAGTACTTAACTTTCACCTGGTGTTTGTATTAAGTAATTTCTAATTGATATCAAAGTTAGAAAAATAAAAATATTTTTTTCAAAGAGTTACATTTGAAGTTTCATATTATATACTCAAGTTTTTTTTTTTTTTACTGCAACCTTAGTTATTAGTTAATAGTGAATTAAAAATAGATTTTTAATATTGAAGGAGAGAATTAGGCATGTTTATTACTCAAGATGAACAGTTAGTCATCCAGCCAAAAGCTTTCATCTGTCTTCTTTTACAATTAAAACAAAATCTATTAGTCCTGTCAATCAGCAGTCATCTGGGGTGATGACAAGGGCTGTACAAACACCGGTAGCAGCTGCCAAAGAATCAAAGATGTGTAACTTTTCAGAATCAAGCTTGCCTAATATAAAATAAATCAGCCTTTCATGATAAGATTGGCAACTCAGTTGCTGAACTTCCGATATGTCTATAAATTGATATACTGTCTTATGGATTTGGGGACATTTTCCTTTTACTTATAATCATCTGCAGCTCCTCTTTTTGAAAATGCACTGAATTGCAGTCTTGTTTTAGAGCTGCTATTGGGAAAATAGCATTCTAAGCTATCTGTATATTTATAATACATGGAAGATGTGGAACAGAAAGAAACTGTACAATCTTATCCTTAGAGTATGACTCTGAGATTTTATTTAAAGTGAAATAAGCAGTTTCTTTTGCCATGGTCCGTTTGCTCATAGTTGAATGTTCTAGTTTAACCAAAATGCAACATATCATGCCTAGAAGAAGGTAGTTGTTTTCTTATGGTCTCTTCTGGTGTGTAAGTTTGATCAGTTAAATGAATACGTGTGAAATATCTACTTTGAGCACAGAATTATATGCTGGAATAGGCGAGAGATTCAGTAGGTGAGGTTCCATCTGTTAAAGAGGGTAACGTCTTGTCAGGGTAAAGAATGTAGGCAACCTAGTGTAATACAAGACAAAATACAAAAAACATAAAGATACGAGACAAAATACAAAAAACATAAAGTGCTCTGGAACACAGGAGAGGGACCAGTTCCTGTTGAGGGATCAAAGAATGCTGCTTGGAAGAAATAGTGTTTTAATTTGTCAAAAAAAAAAAAAAAAAAAAAAAAAAAAAAAAAGAAAGGTAGAATTTCAACAAATGGATATGGGAGGGGGTAAAAATATTTAAAAATAATGATGTGCTTTTTTTTTTTTCAAGTAAGGAGTTTGATAGAGGGAAATGTTGAAAAATGAAAAACTGTGGCTTCAGATAGTTATGTAGAATTTTTAGTTATGATTCCATGTTTAATGAGGGTCGTTTAGCTTTCAGGTTCTTAGGTAAGACAAATATTCAATAGAATGGTGATTCCTAAACCTGATGGGTCATAATCATCTGGGCCTAGGAGTTTTAAAAGCTACATGTTTTTAGACTTTGTTCCTATAGAGTCTGTTTCAGTAAGTCTTGGGTAGGATTCAAGATTCTGATTTTTCAGTTCCCTGTTGATTCTGTCCAGCCAGGTTTGGAAGGTAACCTTCCTCATGAGCTTTCACTGCTCACTAAAAATACAACTTTCCTCCTCTCATTTCTAAGTTCCCAAATCAAAGCAAAACCAATAAACATGTTGCAGTCTATTTTTATTTATTTGATCCTTGAAATTTCAGTGTTCAATTGAGATTGGAGTTTATTATTACTTATAGGTATATGGTTGCTCAATAAATATTTGTTGAATAGATAAAAGTGTACTAAAAAAATCTTAAGGTTGTGTTAGAGTACCCCACAATAAATTTCTTTAAGGGGCTCACTTTTTTTTTTTTCCAGTCTCTTCTCTTTGTGTTTGACTATTGTAGTAAATAATGCTCTTAGGTTTTTGGAAAAAATGCTCTTAGATTTGTGGTCCATGCTTTGAGCATCAGTGATAGTTAAGGTCCTATAACATTATGAAGGGCATCTAGATGAAGGAAGACATTTTGCTGAGAATTTCTATAACGTTAAGCCTCTTTTGTAGTCTCTATTTTTATTTTTTCACTCAACCAAAAATCTGTTTTCTAGAGATTCTGAAAAGGAAATGTATGCTAATGAGTATTTTGAAGTTCTAAGCAGTTCAATTGCTGTCATTGGGGGTTGAACTGTGCATTATATTTGATTTGTTATAGCTTCTTTATTCTACTCACTCAGCATTTTCCAGGCAGTTAATTACACAGTGGCTTTAGGGTACATTCTATAAGATGCTGAAGACACAGCTTCACTGAAGTCTGACACACTTTCCTCCTTGGTTACATAGCTAATGGCCACTCTGGGATAATTAGTGAGGAGAAACTCCAGTGGCCCAATTACTGTCTTCTCAAGGTTTTCCCTCTTAATACTTCTTTGCTCAAATCTTGAGAGATTGCCTCCATTGTAGTTATCTTGTGTGCTGTTTAAAACCGGGTTTTCTTAGTTCTAGTCAGTCAAATTGTAAAAGATCTGTACTTTAGTGTGTTGAGAGTACTGTAAGAAGTTGATTGTATTTTAAAGAAACCATAGAGTAGTACCAGTACCAGTACCATTCAGAGCAAGAGATAGCTAATATTGTCAAAGCCACAGTAATTCCTGTGTTAAGACTAATACCAGCTGTCCTCATCTATCAGTGAGAGGGCTTGAGGTTTTAGGTACAAAGCTATTAGGGTTTCAATAGCTTTGCCTGCTATGTAGATTAGTAATCAAATATGCCATTTTTCTGTCAGGAAGCTTGACTTGGGATATTGTAACTTACTAATGTAATGAAAATGCATGTGCATATGCGTTGGTAATAAAACTATATGAACATGTCTACCACAGAATTTGGTAGGTAGATAGAATCTAAATGGTGTAAATTCCTGAGTCATCTAAGTCAGCCATATGGTGTCTACTTTTTAAGAACTTCTTTCCAACATAGAACACAGTGATTTCATTCTTTTTCCTACGGTCCATGTCAACATAAGGTACTTCTCATTGAATTGTGCAAGCAAATGTCTGTTTCTGAATTTTGTCCAAACTGGGGAAAAAATGACTCTGTTAAAAGAAACTCCTTTGAAAAATTGCTATATGGAAAGTTATTAATATTATGGCTATGGTATGGATGTGCCATTTTCTATGAATGTGTTCTTTATATAGAGAGAAGGTGCTCAGTGAATATTTGTTGATCGAATGAATGTAATGACGTTTTGTCTAGGAGTTCTAAATCTTTCCTTTTCACTGCAGTTTTCCTGTTTGGTTCAAATGTTCCTGAGCTCTCTTTGCAGTGTATGTTACTATCTCACCCAGCCTTTGTGTCAGTGTTGTGTGCTATGCTTTCCCAAATGGCTCATGAGGATTGGTTGAGGTAACTTTAAACCTTGGAGTGATGAAACTGAGCCAAACTATGTTGCTGGAGCTCACCCTAACTTGTCATGTTTTATTGAAGCAGTAAGATTGATGGACATAAGAATATTCTAGGAGTATTAACAACAACAACAACAACAACAACAACAACAACAACACAATAGCAGCAGCAGCAGCAAGTTCTGTTTTTACGGCTTGGCAAATATTCCTCTGGGTTGTAAAGCAAAGTAAAAGTTCTTTGGGTGTAGAGGTGGGGGGATTGTATTCAGTGTGTAATGACCACATGATATTCAAATAATTTCTATCATTTCAGATTGGATGGGCAGCTCCTGCTGAGTCTATTTAGAATTCTCTAGGAAATTGTGACTGTGCCAGAATGATATATTCCTCTAATATCCTGTCAGTTAATAAATATTTTTGCTAAGAGGAAATTTTTCAAAGGGTAAAGGAAAAACAACTAATCAATCCATAGAATATTGTGATCTGGTATGCTGCAATTAATGGAACTAGAGGTGGAGAATAAGACTATAGAATATACTCCTTATAACCATTGAGATTGGCTGCTTCTTCCAAGTGTTTTTTAGCGTTCTGTATACTTGCATGATGAAAAATCAGGCCACTTTTTATAGAGTCTTCTTTCATAGATAGGGAGATATTTAGGAAAATTCAGACTTTAACCTTGAAATGTTAGAATGTCTTTAAAAGAAAGTGTTTAAGTACTTGTGCTTATTCAAAGACTTTTCCAGAAATTCTCTGCTCTTTTAAATATATACATTCTTAAACTTTTTATTGAAGGTTGCAAAATGTGGAAAATACATACATTTGGTGTTTAATTTTTTTTTGAAATTATGTTGGCCCTTTTAATAAGTTGCATCATTATTTGTATTTTGCCCTGTTATGAGGTTGAGGTACCTGATAAAGTAATGAAGAAAGATTTACAACTGTAGTAAGTAGCATAAGCTTTTTTCCTACTAATGTGATCCTTTTCCTTTCATTGGAATAGAAGTCAGCAAGCTGATGTTTGCTAGCATTTCTTCTGTGTCCTAGCTGTGTGATCATTGGCACATTATGAACCTGTTTAGAGCCTCAGACTTTTTATCTGTAAAATTGGGTAAGAACCTTGCCTGTCTCAGAGGGCTGTAATGAGGATCTCAAGGGATAATATATGTGAAAGCATTTGGGAAACTGAAACAATATATTATTATCATTTCTATAAAAGAGAGTTTTAAATCATATTTACCTTTTGATTACTATGATCTGTTATAAGTAAGTCTGTATTTAAACTTCTTTTTATTAATTTCTAAATGTGATTTCACCATAGTTCAAGAATCACATTGAACTATATTTTATTATGATTCAATAAAATTATAGACTTTTCTTAAATCTGTACCATATATGTTTTTTCTAATAAAAATTATAATTGCTTATCTGCATGCCTGCAAAAGATAGTTTTCACTTTTCTATAATTGTTTCTTCATTTAAAATTTCTCATTTATCTCAAAGGAATTTCATTTATCTGATATTATCTTATAGTTCTCTTGTCATTTAAGGAATGTGTTAATTAAACTCAGACTCAGTACTAACTCTGGCACATGCAGCAGACTCTCCTCCCATTTGACATATTTCCCTTTATCATTTTCCTATGTGATCTCAGAGCACTTTTCAATCCATCTGGCAGTGCTCATATTAGGCCAATTTTGATTAAGCTTGTAAATTAGACTCTGAGACCCTGTCTCAGACATTTTAGTAGAATTTAGTTTTAGATCATTTAGATCCATAATTCAACAGATTATGCCATTAAAATATTAAAAGTAAATCAATCAAGTCAGTCCATTCTGATTACATATTTTTAAAAGTTGTAAATATTATACTGATTATTGCTTACTACTCCATTTATTTCAAAAGAAGATATTTCTCCAAGTTTCTATGCAAAATTGGAAATTGAACTATACATATTATGAATTTATTGGACAATAAGCAGAATTGTGCTCCACTTTTGGTGTTTGTATTATTGCATATTCACTTTTTCTCCGCCAGGGACTGGATTACATTCCCTGTTTTGTCTTCTCTTCAATTCTTCTCCCTCCCTACCCGCTAATGTAAATGTTTGGACACACGACCTAGGCTTTTAAGATACTTGTTCCTGTTCCACCCTGATTGTCTACAATGCCCTTTCATCTCTTAAGCACATGCCTCCAGTGGTTTGTTTCCAATGAGAATGCTTTTCACAGTATAGGCCAACTTTGCTGTAGTTTTCAACTCAACCGATTTCTCAATCCTGAGATATCTTAGTCTGACAAGAACCATCTCCTTAGAACATAACACATTGGGCTTTCTCCACACTCTCCATCATTTTACATTATTTTAGAGGGTTGCAGTTAACATCCCAGATGTTTCAAATATTCCTTCCTGCAGGCACTCCCTAGTTACAGTCTGATCAAGTTCAGATTTACTGTTGTTCTCTAGAGAGCTATGCTGCATCTGTGCAGGGTGTTTGTTTCTGAAAGGTCATTTCCTGGTGTGAATTCCAACCAAAGGGGATCAAGCCAGAATACAACCTTTTTTCTCTGTGTACTCATTTTACTTGGAAGAGAAATTATTCAGATGTGTTACCCAGTACACAAAATTAGATGATGATGTGCTATATTGATAATTGACAGAAATAGATGAAAATAAGAAGAGTATTTGAGCTCTTCTAAGCTTTGACATGTGCGGGTTTCATAGTGAATTAAATAGAGAATTGTTTGAGTTTGAATTAGTCAACAGTTTATTCTCCTCATTGTTTATAATATCCCCTTCAAATCTTAAAGATAACATAGCTTTCCACCTTTGTTGGTTTTAATGTCATTTGGCTGTCATTGTACTTTGCCTTTGAGCAAACTAAAATAAATAGTCCTCCTTCATTTATCATGCTGTCAATATCATCATAAATGATATGGAACATAGCTCATGGGAATGGTCGGGGATGTTACCTAGTGTTTTCTGAACCATCACACAATTAAAATTTTCTGAAACACAGATTTTTTTTTTTTTTTTAGCATTCTATGTAATTTGGCAAGGTATTTTGAAGTATAAGGCATTACTCCTGCATTAAACATTTAAAATAAGTTTTCCTGTAACAAAATTGACTCTCTTTAACCCCCCCCCTGTGACTGCTTTCCTGGCTGCTTCTGGTATTAGTATAAGTATCAGAGTTCATTGTAGTATGTAAGCTTTTATGAAAATAAAATAAATCGGTATTTCATGAAAATAAAATCCAGTCGACATTGTTTTTCAATAATATATCAGATGCCTGAAATAGTCATATGTTAAAGGAGTCATTAAGCACACTGGTGCTCTAGATTCTTCATCAAAGCCCACCTGAATGTGCTCCCAGGTATTAGAGATCTAAATAATGTAGCAAGTGAGATGATTTTTCAAAAAGCTGGCAACCAAGGTTTTAGATAAAATAGATTAAATGGAGAAAGTTTGTCTACAACTGTTTTTCATTCCTATTTACTTGCAACCTACCTGCCCCATTCTCTGCCTATTCTGTCACCAAGCATCACCACTGCTAAATATAGAAGAAGAAAGTATTATAGAAAACCACAATACATGCTAAAACTGTGAAATGATCAGAAGAGCAGTAGAATAACAAACCTTTTAACTCTGAGAGCAGAGCTGGCACTAAATGAGGAGTAAAATTTTGTCAAATGGTGGAAGGATGTGGGAAGGGTATATCTGGCACAGACTTGTGAAAACACCTGGCGTACTTGGTAGGTGGAGAAGATCATTGTGGTGGGATCTTAATGAGTTTGGTGGGAAGTTATAAGGAGGCAAAGCATGAAAGATAGATTGGCTCATATTATAAAAGCCTTGTATGCCAAGTTAAGGAGTTTTGGTTTTGTTTAGGAGTCAGGGAACATCCAAGAATTGTTTTTCAAACTTGGCAGAGAACCATGACCATCTTTTTTTCTCCCTATGCCTCTCTGTCTTTCTCTTGCTGCATAGTAGAAGATGAACTGGAAGGGAATAGCAGTGGAGAAGGGTTAGCAAGAAGACCTTCTAACTACCTGAGGCACTTTGAAATAGTTTTAATCGAGGGTAATGAAACTGGACCTACAATGTTGATTCTGACCATCTGGCACAGCCTTCATTCATGACATGACAGGTCTTCAAGTGTCTAAAGGCAGTCTTATTTGTATTCTTTATCAAGACATATGTTTGGGGAACTTTTGAAGTTCCTGCTTCGCTCTCCAACTAGGAGAGGGTATAAGGCTCAGTGATATGTCAACCTACTTGTAGAACTTGCCTTACTATTTTCTTCTCATAACTTTTTTGTGACTATACTATTCTTATTACTTTGAAATTACAATGCTTTAAAATATTTGATTATTTTGAAATAACACTGATGTGGAGGTCTTTATTTTAGAAAACTTTAGCAGAGTCTAGAACTTTGGAGAGCAGGATCCTGGAGATTTGTTTGTTGTGTTTCTACTTGTCAGGTCTCAGACTGGCAACAAAGAACTTTGGTTTTGGTTATTTCTCTAGCTCTTGTAAGGAAACCCTAAATGATTAGGATACTACATTTGTTTCTGCATGTATACTGCTACCTAGCAATAGTTGTAGTTCCTGCAGTGGTTGGAACGATTGTTTTCTAGGGCACTTCTAATACTGTCTTTGCAACCATGGAGGTCATCAGTAGTGAAGGCCATTAAACTGATATTAACATCTGTTGCTATGAAACTGGTGCTTTCCTGAAGGCATCATTTAATTCTATGCCTTTTTGGAAAGGTTGTAGTTCTCATTTAGTCATCAAGAAAAGTGATGTCATCTTTTGCAGGAAGGACACTTTTTCTGCGGGGGGCAGAACCTCTTTTTGAGGTTCTAAGAATGGATAAGGATGATCTTCTGAACCAAAATTCTTTTCCAAGACTGTTTTGGTAATGAACTTGGGTGAAACTTGCTTTTAGGTTACTAAATATGATGAACATGGCTGAACTGTGAATGAGAATGCCTTTCTTTAAGGGTTGAATAATTATGCAGTTACTTTTCCTGGCTCCAGGTAGCTAGGATCACAAGTGTGGCTGTCATTGACTGCAGTTGGACTTGAGAGACATTTTTATAGATGATAAAACATCATAAATATATAATACCTTAAAATCTGTTAGAAGGATTTGATCTGGAGTTTTGCTGAATATGCTTTAAAACACTAATGTCATCTGAACAGATTTTTATTAGAATATTTAAAAACACCTGTAAAGCAAGAAAATTTAGTTCATCACTTTTTTTTGCAAACTTGAAAATAAAGGAATTGAGTAATTAAGTCTTATTCATAACATGCCCAATTTTCCATGTTAGAAACAGTTGTTCAGAGTATCTTTGTGTTTTGTTTTAATTCCATCCAAGGAGAGGGGAGTTATTAATGAAAAAAATTGTATATTGAAGTTTACATCATTAAAGATGGAAGTCTTTTCTTTCAAAAATATTGAAAAAAAATTCTACCTTATATATTTACTTTATTTGGTAGTTCATTAAGTTATTTTTTTCTCTATTTCTAGGCATTTTATCTTTTTTATCCTCACAAGTGTGCCCTAAGCTCTTCATTTAAACATTTTCCTAATTGTACCCACTAAATACTAGTTTTGGTATCCTCACACTTCTTTAACATCTCTTGGGCTTCTCCCAACCTACTTGGCTACTCTCTCTTTTAGAATGAACTCATTCTTTCTGAGTCCCAGACATCAGAGTTGATTACTAGGGTCTGTGCTTAGAAGTCACAGTTTTTTCTTTTCTTTTGCATTTATGCAATCTGTGTTCTTTGTCACAATGATATGTTCACGAGAGTTCCATAATTTATTTTCATTCATTATTTAGCATGTTTATGGTAAAGCATAAGTAACTTTAAGATAAATATAGATAAACTGAAGTATGCTTAGGGTGGCCACCACAGCCAAGATAGTGGAAGACAGGGGCAGCTTTCAAACTATTTCAGATGAATAATGACATAAAGAAATGGGCATATTTAGTAGTAGAAAGGAACATATAATAATATGAAATATTCGAAGGATTGTCATGTGGAAGAGAGATTGGCCATGTTCCACATTGTCTTAAAAGGTGTGCAAGGGGTAAATTTTATAGTATATGAATTATATCTTTAAAAAATATTACAAGGATGATTTGGCGGAAATAAGAGGAACATGTTTTGGCTTATTTGTTTCCTTTAAGGGAGAACTTTCAAACAGGATGGTCTCAGGATAGGATGCTCTCCCTGTGGAAGTAGTGAGTTTTCTGTCACTGGAGGTACTCAACTTTGTTTTGTAGGGCTGCTGTTGATGGGACTTAAGCATCAGGTAGGAAGTTGAATTAGCCGACTTCTACACTGTATTTCTTTGATTCTGAAGGATGCACTTTTTCCAGCTCTTTAATAATATGGGAATCAGTAAACAATAGACATGATTACTAGAGTGACCTCTCTTTTAGATTTAAGTTTAGAACCATATTATTTAACAATTGTTATTTTTCTTCCCATGATTATCACCAATTTTTCACAGCAGGAGAAGGGTGGAGTGAAACTCCCACATCTTGAAGGCGTATATTGTATAACATTGCAAGGAGGACAAGGAAGCAAGGATAAGAGTCATAAATTGCAGCTGGAAGCTTGGAACTGATTTCGTTACCCTGCAGTAGCTCAGAAAGGATTCGGCTTCAAGTTTAATGACTGATGAAACATGATCTGAAGAAATTCTATGCAAGAATACTCTGTTGCCTGGTTCTTAAGTGACATCTAGTAAATGTACCTTCTGCTCTAAAGAGAAGCAGTTGTCCTTGTTCACCTTCTCTTTTAGAGTTTGAGATGAGAGTTCAGGATTCACTTTAAAGGCTCATTTTAATTGCAGGTTAATTTCCAACACATGTTGGTGGCCTGTGGTCACTGCAGAACAGATGTAGAAAGCACTGGCTTCAAGATTGAGCTTTTAAAATAAAAGTTGGGGCTTTTTCCTCAAAGTGTTTGCTGATTGTGTGTATTATGAGAATCATAGGATCTTCTAGGTGGAAGGGACCTTAGGAGACACCCGATCCAATCTTGTTCTTCCTGAGAAACTAAAACAACTTATTGAGAAATGGGACTGCCAAGTTGTGTTTGCCACATGTAGTGCTGTTTCAGAAATTTCCTTTATTATTATTTTTCAGTCCTTTGCAACTTTTGGGAAGTCTGCTTCCTAGCATTTTATTAAGTCTACTCTATAAAAATGTGTTTACAAAACAGGAAAAAACAAACCATATTTGAGTTGTAATCGAAATATAAGAGAGATTACTATGAATTCACAAACATCTTTTCTGGAATATTATTATTGAACAGAGTCAGCTATGCCTCTACTTGTCATTCTAAGAGTTAATTGACACCCTGTGACTTTAACTTCCCCGTCCAACTCACTTCCTTTAGACAGGATGTTGACTCTGTGGCATTCAACTCAGTTCCTCAGGTTGTGTACTTGTTATTGTACCAGATCCAATAGATTGGCTGTGTGAGAACTAGAGGAGATAAGACATTTGTTACCAGGGTGATTCAGTCATTGTATTCATTATATGTCAAATCACAATGCATTTTATACTGCAAAAGTACCTAGACTAAAGATGTTATATTACTTTGTAATAATTGAAAGTTTTTTTCTTGTAAAATAAGATTACAACTCTGAAAAATTTAATCAGTGAAGCAGTTAAGTGGATTACTATGCCACACCTACCTTGATCCTCAGCCTCGGAGAATCAAAAGACATTCTGTCTTGTCCAAACACCAAAACCTGTGTAAAACTCTGCACACATGAGTGTGTGTGTGTGTGTGTGTGTGTGTGTGTGTGTGTGTGTGTGTTTTCACAGGTAACAATTCTTTCCTATTCCTAAACCTTAGAGCCCAGAGAGCTTGGACATGTCAGACAGGCACGCTGGGGGAAAGGCCTTTGTTCATCACAGCCCTGGAGAAATACTGGGCCCAGGATACTATAAACCTTGGAAATTAGCATTTGTTGTACTTGTGTTTGTTTTCCTACCTCCTACTTCTCCAGAGTATCTTTGTCTCAGGTCTAGGAAAAGACTAGACAGGCTGGAAGAGAACTCTATTTCTTCCTAATAGAAAAATAAGGCCAGAAAAATAAGTTAAATTAATTCACACTAGTGTGCCATTTTTTGATGTATTTGTTCTCAATAGACAGATAGAGACTCACCTATGTAGTACCAAGGATGGTACTTGTCCAGTTGCTAAAGCATAAAACATGTTCCTTTTTGATTGTTGCTTGTTAACACATCTCCATCTTGCTTCAGGCAGGCCACATACATACCTTTTTAACACAGGTTCGAATTTCTAGGACATGTGCCTCTTCAGAGGGTCAAAACCAACTCTTTATATATTTCTATGTTATTAATAGCATTTCAAAGGTGTAAAGTATTTCCATGAATTAATAATAAACTGAAAACCTCATTTTTCAGAGGAAGTGAAGTATAGAATGGAATTCCATTATGAGTCCTGTTTCTTGTCAAAGGGAAGGGTCCAGTAGTGGTAAAGCATAAACTCACCTAGGTTAACCAGGAGACTAGGGTTAAAACTTGACTCTTGATATTCTCGTTAGGTGTTATGAGACTTTGAAATTTAGAGACTTGTTTCTGAGATAAAGCGTTTCTTTCCTTTTCATAATTAGATGTTTACTAGTGCCAGGTTTTGAACCTTTAATATAGCAGATGTTAGCAAAGTTTCTCTTTGTCTCTCTGGGTGTCTCTAGGATTGTTTTGCTGGATCCCATCAGAAAATTCATTTCTAGGCCTACAAGGCTGTTCCTCTGCTACACAGCAGGGCCAGGCTCTTCTCCATCTGTCTCAATCATAGATTTCCCCTAGAAATTCAGGAAAACGTTTGCCGTGTTAAGTCATTAACAACTGTTTCAAAACAGTCTGATTTCTAACAGTTGGTGCATGTGGAGATACCTAATTAAAATAATTCCAGTCTCGTTAATAAGATAAGTTGTTTTCTAGTTGCTACAGGATTATTGCTATCAAACACAAAGGACAGGAGGTTTAGCCAAGTGAATTATGCTTGTATTCCAGTCTCTTTATCAATTTCATTGCAATTTAAGAGTTTAAATCCTTATGTTTTTTTTTTTTTCTTATCTTTTCATTTCAATGACTGGAAGAGGTAACTAAAGAAATATTATGGCCAGGAGTACTAAAAACAGATGTAAATTATAAATTCCACAGGAGATTTAGCTACCCAGAGAATTTCACAGAAATTGAAATGCTAGTACATGGTGAAGTAGCCTCTTGTTTGAACTATTCACTATCATTATCTTTTCCACAAGTCCCTCAACTGAAATTTATTTCTCCATCCTCTGAACTCCCAGAGTGCTTTATCTATATCCTGCTTATGGTACTTTCTAGTTTTTGCTGTAGTAGTTATATGCACATGTTGTATAGATACTTCTTGAAGGCAAGCTCTATGACTGACCATTGTCTTGTCTCCCCTGGAGCCTAGTGTAATGGATCACACTACACTAAACATCATAGTTTCCACAGTAATATATGTTGAGTGAATGACCAATAGAAAGAAATAACATTTTACCATAGACTTCAATTTATTTTATATAATCATATTCCAAGTTTTGAGACGGGACTTAGAACCTGTTCTTAGGCATATAGGGATGTTTTTATTTTACAATCTCAAAAATACTAAGTCAGAATCACTAAAAAACTTTTGCATGCTGAATTTTATATGATAAGAAACTGACATATGATTCTTTTAGCAGAATCAACAGAATCTTGCAGACCAAAATTAAGTATATCAAACCTTCTTCAAGAAAACCTTGCATGAAGATAGAATTCTTCATTAATTGTATGGCACTCAGAGCTATCACTAAAGTCTCCTGTCCTGACAACACAGACTATTTAATGGTAAACTAAACAGAAAAAGACCATGCATTTAGGAATTAGAAAGTAAAATATTTGATTAAGCCTTGCTTTCATCAGTCATTGGTCATTCCTATCCCTGTATTACTCTGAAAACAAATTTTACCACTGCTGTCTGATAGTTTTCTGACCCTTGGTGGTGATCATTATCAACTTCACTTCCCCAGACCCTAACTTCCTTAAAGCTCTGCCTTCTCTAGTTAATTCTCATGAAACAAACATTAGGATTTTGGCAGCTAATAATAATGCCATGGTTAATGCTCCTAGTAGGAAGTCATCTAGGGACACCTGAGAAGATAGTGAGAAGAAAATCAGGAATGAGTGGGAGAGAGGTGATAGAAAGAATGACTGAGAGAGGGAGGAAACTGGAGGTTGGGTGTTGGGATGCAGATTGTGAGTGAGAAGCAGAGGAGAGAACAGGATGGGCTGACAGGTAATCCAGGCCTTGGAGAGGGCAACAAGGATATGTAGGAGAACATTGATCCACATCTACCAACATTAACTTTTTGTGTATATGTCTTAAAAACAATGCACATATTTTAGTTTTCTTCATCTAATTAATATTCAGGGTGTCTTTTTGTTAGTGGTCATGTGTCTTTTGCTTCTCGAGCTTGTCATTTTAGAAGCAAAGAGATCAAAAGCCAAGCCACAGACACATGAAGAGGGAAGCTTGTTACTTCATTTTTTGGGGCAGATGTTTCTTTGCTTAAAAAAAAAATCTGTCTGTCTTCCTTATTGCCTTTCCAGCTCTGACTGGCCCTTTCAGACCTGTGGTGTGAATGTCTGCAGAGATTGTTCTCATGACAAAATGAGACCCGTCACTGCTTTGAACCACATAAAACTGTTTACGTCTAAAGACAAGAGGCCAAGTAAAACGTGTGCTGTGTTTTCCTGCAGTCTCTTAGACCTTTGTTATATGTGAAGCAGAAGAAATGGGACATTTGTGAGAAAGAATGCTATTTACAGTCAAGAGACAGCTTTGATTGGCTGCCAGGTATGTTGGAAGTCAAAGAGGCCTAGATATAATGCTTCTTGGGTAAGTTAGCTGGAGGAAGGAGAAAATGGGCTTTTATGGGGACAGCTGACTCAGGATGGTATCTGTACAAAGGGCCTAAACAAGAGGTAGCGTGAACAAATGTTAACCAAGCTTTGACTTTAGAACCTGGTGTCATGCTTAACAAGGGATTAGGGCAATTGTCCAGTTAGAGTTGAACTGTTACTGTGGAATCCACCTGTCTATTCTGTCACATCCCCTTATGGACCTTAGTATTACTACTATTATAAGGGGTAACAGCTTTGTTCATAACCAAATGGTCTGTGCCAGAACTAAATGTTTGGGACAGTTGCTTTTCCATGTGTCAGCCTTGTAGTAGTCATGTTGGGGATCTAGTGCCAGTGACAACAGACGATTGGCCAGTAGCGAAGAGCAATGATTAATTTTGTGTTTTTTCTGATTGATAAACTTTTGTATATGTCTCTTTGTTTACTTAATAACAGATTCATGTACAGAGGTATAAAAGCACAATATCTGTAACCTTTGAGATGGACTACTTTTATAGATTAAATTACCTTCTGAGGGCTAAGAGATTGTATAGAAGTTGTATAGACATTTTACTAGTCTGTGACTCAAAAATAATTAGGCTTATAACAAAAAGAAAACTTGGTTGTAACAGCACGATTGAGCATAAAACTTTTGAAGTTCTTTTCTGGTTTTGCAGATAGAGCTAAAACAGAGGCATAGACAAACTGGAGAAAGTTGTCAACAACTAATGATAATAGCTACTATTTACGGAGTGCCTCTTGTGTGCTAGGCACTGCGTCACACGATTATCCAACTTCATGTCCTAACATGTTCTGCAAGAGGGTGTTACAATGACTGTTTTACAGGGGAGGAAACTGAGTCTAAGACTGAATCAGTAACTTACCAGTGTTCACAGAACTAGAAAGTACTTGTAGTGAGCTCAGATTTGAACCTAGATCTGTCTGACAGAGGTGTGTTGCACATTTTTTATAGTTGTGTGCTATAAGATGAAAAAATTATAGGCAATCCTACAAAAAAGTAGTGCCAAAACTTCTAAGGCATAGAAAGCAGAGCTTTCAACGCATTATCAAAGATCATAAACCAACATGTGATGATCAGAATGAAACAGGGAGTGAGTTATTTAGCTAACACTCTAGGGTAATTTCAGGTAAAGGAAAATATTATTAACTCTTATTTTTGTATGTGCCACCACAGGATTTTTAATGAACTGATTTTCTGTGCTTTAAAAATGACAGTGCTTGTAAGCCCTGTGTCTCCTGTCACCATGTTAGGTGTTATTCAGTGTAGGCACCAGAAACTTATTTTTCTCCTTCATTCGTGTACCCCTGCTACTGGAAACAGATGTTCCCCTAAGCTACCATCCTAGTGCTTCCTCTGACAAACTCATATAAAGTGGTGGTATTGTGTTTGCTTTTCTTTAATCTACTACTTTAGTCTTCAGTGCATCAACATTTATAGATAGATGTATTCTTTGGGAACCTATATTTAAATGTAATAGTACTGAAATCAGACTTTAAATTTGGACAAGGGTAGGGAACTTGACCAGTAAGCAGATGGGTGGGAGATATTGGCTTTTATCTAAGAAAAGGGTCAACATCTGAAAATTATGTAATGTGAGTAACCAATATTATCTCAATAAATTTAATTTTTAAAAATCCTGTGTTTGAAACATAACTGTTATGAATTAAATGTACAGATCTCTTCCAACAAGGTGATATTTAGGTTTGGCATCATGGATCAGAAAGTAAGTCAATTATGTCTATGTTCTGCTGTGACTCTAGTAGTTTATTTTGTTTAATGAGTGGCTCTGATCTTCATTAGGAGAATTTAACCCATTAAGAATATTATTTGAGCAGGATAAACTGATAAGTTAGTTGTGATGGTAGTAGTGGTTCTTCTGCCTCTTTCCGCTCCTCCATCTTCTTCTTCTCTTAAGAACATTTTATGATTTAAAAATCCTACTCGTATGCTAATAAAGAGACACCATTAATTTGATAATAATTATCTTGACATTAGGGACGTGTGACATATGCATGTTTATTACTCAGCAAAGTGCTTTCCCAATTGGGGGTTGCAACAAATGATAATAAATGAAGGAGTACAAATATATTTCTGAATTTGAATTCTCTGAATTTGTCTTAAACACATTTAAAAGTTTTGTTTTTATTTTTATTTTGTCCATACCACTTAAATAATCACTTGTTTTTGATAATCTAAGGAGGTGCCTTTAGTGGAAGGGCCAGTTCTGTCATTATATATCTGCTTCTCTCTTAGTGATTCCTTGACTGGCTATAATATACCTTTGAATTTTCTCTTTTTTTTCTCTTCTGTCTGGCTCTCTACCAACCTAATTTTCTGCTTCCTTTTTAGACTGTAAGCTCTTCTGTATTATCTTTTTATCAAATCTCTCTGGTCCCCATTTTTCCTGCCCTTCTGTCTTCTTTCTCAACTCAAATGTAAACAAGAATTAAAGAAGCTGAAACATTAATTTAAAATAAGAATAAATGTTCTGCCTTTTCAATGTTTTATGAATATGTGTTTATATTTTTTAAAATATCTTAGAGTCTAAGGGTTGAAGAAATTAAACTGGATCTTGTTGGATTTCTTAGACAAGTACACACACTTGTTTAGAATATAGAAGACTGAAAGTAACACTAGAAATATGTTAATAAATGGCCTGAGGAGTTGGCACTACTTTATTATCTGGGTTATCTTAAATATTTTAGCTAATATTTATGAATTAAGTAAAAATTCATTTGATCTTATTAATCAGTCTGGGTAAAATGGCCTCTAATTTGAAGGTTCTGTTTTTTTCTGGATTGAGGATGAGATGCTTTCTAAATAAAAAGATTTTGCTTTGCATTACACTTTGTGTATAATAAGTAAATGTTTCCAAGTGTGAGGTGTATCTATTATTGTTGTTGTTGCTGCTGCTACTACTGTTACTACTGTATACAACTTATACATATATTGAGACTTAGGGGAGGAGTCCTGCCACTTTTTGAGACATTGAACAGAAGGACTTGAGCTATACATATTACCAAAAGGAAGAAGGCAAGTCATACCTGGCGTGGGAGAGGTAGCTTAAAATACAACTTGGTTGATGATTCTAGATATGATACTAATTTGGACAAACCAGCTGGGGTCCATCTGGGATATCTGAATTTGGTCTGGGTATCAGATGAGATGAAAATTATTAAAATGAAAAGGTGAAGGCTTTAAAAGTCAAGTTGCAGAAGTGTATGTAGAATATAATTTTATTTTGGTTGAAATGTGTATGAATATGTGTATATGGGAGCATAGGGAAAGACCTAATAGAATAGATATGTTGTTAACAATGCTGATCTCTGGATGATGAGAATATGAAAGTTTATGTAAATATTTTTTTACTTGTCTTTATTTTCTAATTTTCTGCAATGCACATGCTTTTATTATTATTATTATTATTATTATTATTATTATTAAAGACTGTTTTGAAAATTGGCTGTCAAAGAAGAACATCTAGTAGAGTCTCCTCTTGGTTGTAGATGAGGATGATTGGTGACGAGCCAGGTGAGGCAAGACAAGGGACCAAGTGCCTTGAAGGCTTAAATACAGTGACTTTGATAATACAAAACATCAAGAATAAAAAAAATTCTTATCTTTTAACTGTTAGTTAAGAACATTTATCAACTTATATGATTATGAGAAATTTACTTTCCTAATAGTTTTAGAGTGATAATATTTGTTTTTATTCTCAGATTATACACAGTTTATAGTGGAAAGAGCTCAACAATGAGCTGGGTGACTGGGGAAGCCAGCCTGGAATTTAAATTTTACAAAGATAATGCACAGTTCATGGCATCAAGAGTTTGGCAGAAATCCCCAGGAGTTAAGAAATTTCCAGCAAAGGCTGACAGGAGACATTTGGCTGGAAAATGAAAAAAGTCTGGTAGAGTTGAAGTGCATCATGTATTAGGATCATCAGCAATGCAATGAATTTTCATTGCCAGATCACTAAGTTAGAAAATTTTTAAAAAGCTTTTTGGTTTCATTAGCCCATATTTAAGCTTTAAAAAATCATATTATATTTGAACCAACTGTTGCAGTTTTGTTTTTCTAAATTGGAGCGGGAAGAAAGATATAGAAATGATAAATGAAATTAGAAGGAGTAATAGCAAAAGGTTGGAGATGCTCAGGTGATAGGGAAGTCATGTTTACCCTGAGAAAAATATTATTAAGAAGCTGTACCCTACTTGGGAAGTAGATTCCAAACTCAGTACCTAAAGCGAAAAATGGAAAAGTCAAAATTACGTTGAAAAATCCCTTTAAAAATTCTGTGTTAGAGATCAGTAAATTCAATACAGTAGATTTTTCCTCTAGTGTTAGAACAAAGTAACATTTCTTTGGCTGAGCCTCAGGAGTACTTGGCTTGCATTTGTCGCCCATGCTCTTTAGGGAAAGTAATACTTTTTACACTAGAACCACCCTCAGCATGGGGACCTGTGTTCTAGCCTGACAAGGTCTATACTGTACCTTACCATACCTGTTTCTGAGACCATTTATTCCTGGGACAACTGTTGTCACCTTGAAGACTGGGTCTGAACTAGGCTCTCAGGGCATCCAGTCTGGTCGAGTGCCTTTGGGATGTTTGAGCCTGGTTCACAAATTCTGAAGATGTGTGGGATTCTAGGGATTAATTTCAAGAGTACTTGAGACTTGGGATACACACAAGGTTTGTGGACTGAATGCCCTCTGGAGTAGTAAAGGGGTCTTCCAAAGTGAAACCCATGTGACCTTGATTTCCTTTATACAGTCTTAAAGGCTATATTTTACAGTAGAAAGAGCACTGAATAAGAGATTGAAAACTTGGTTCTATGTCTCCACTTATTTGCTCTGTTTTCTTAGGTCAATATTTTTCAGATTTTTATATTTGTGGCACATTTTATAATAGAGTTTTGGTGACATAATTGAAAGGGAGAAATTCTCAAAACAGCACCAAACAAACCAGTAACAATTCAGTAGAGTTACAATTAGAGTGTCATCAAGTCTTGGCGCCTACAAAAGCATCCTTGGTTGGTTTACTCTTTATTTGGTCACTCTTTCAGCACTGTTTTGCTGTTAGAGCTGTTCACTGTGTGACTGTGCTCTCTTGTATAATTACAATGAAACGTTATTTATGGTTTCAGTAAATCACTTTATCTTTGGCACTAGCTTTGTGGTGTCATACTCCTCTTGCTTCTTATTTCTAGCAAATCTGTACTCCGAATTTGTGCTTTCATCTGTTAAGAGGACAGTGTAAGAATTGTCTTAATGTACCTCAGGACTATTGTGAGGATCAGTGAGCTATGAAGTTTTATAACACGTTTATAAAATTATGAAAGGTTTTGAAACAGTAAAAGATTTTTGTTAGATTTTTGTTTGTTTGCTTGTCTCTTTGCCTTACTAGACAATAAGGTAATTGAAACTATAATCTGGCCTGGATTTTTTTCTTTACTTTGTTCCTAGCATGTGGTTCAGTGTTTGGCATATAAAAAGATAGTCAAATAAATGTACATTAAATTGAAATTTGAAATTATTTTTATTCTTAATATTGAATTGGTTTGCCACACAGCCAACCTTCTCTGTGCAAAGTGGCATCAGTAATGTGGACTCAGCTGTGCACTGGTAGATCTCATCCTGTGTACAGAGGAACAAGCTGAGTGTTTGGTGCTTCTGATGGGTTTGAATGGGGAGCAGGGACAAAAAGACAAGCAGGAATTTCAGTACTCTCTTTTGAGAAGCATTCTTCCTAAATGTAGTCAGCTGGATTATCGCATGGTTGCTGTGCAAGTAAAGTGCAGCATTTTGTTTAGTCTGTTTTAAGATGTTCTGAGTGGTTTTATTATTATAGTATGTCTATTGGAGGCTCTTCTACAGCCTTATAGATTTCATTTTCTTTAATTGAGGGAGAGAGAGAACAGCATTTACTTGGCATTCTTGCCTTTTAGAGCTGTGGGTTATTGATTCAGGGGCCAGAATAGTAATGCTTGGAAGTAAAGGTTCCCTGGGGAGCACCAATGTTAAAGGGCAAAGGGAAAATGATTAGAATTTAAATCTCCAGGCTCCACTGAATTTGTGGCTTCATTAAAAAAAGTGGAGAGGAGGAAATGATATAGGCTGCTGCTGTAGGCTTTATTTAACACTTGCATCCACATACTGATAACTTGGAATTATAGCTTTCACAAGTAGAGTTATGTGGTCAAGTGTGAAAAGCCAGCCAATGGACAGACTACTTTTACTGCCAGGCATCATTTTAGGCCATGTTCTATTAGGGCCAATCAATTCTAGTATTATATCTCTTATTTTCTAAGGGAAAATATAACTGTTAGCTTCGGCTTTCTTTGAGCTTGTGAAATCTCTTTTGCCTGTTTGTGGAACATGTAATCACCAAATTACACATATACTTTGTTCTTTGGTGTATCACTCTTTAGAAATTCTACTTCCCTAAGATCAGATTTTCCTTTTAGACTATCTGATAACTAGTATGCTACTTATCATTCATTTATATCATTTATACTCGTTATTCATTGCTTCATTATCATTCTGTGAAATAAAATGTAGTCTAGTTAATTTTTCAACTTTCAGCTAATCAAAAAAATATATTTTCTTTTGGAATGTGTAAGTTCCTTGTAGAGAGGCCCTGCATATAGTGGTTAAGAGCATGTACTCTGGAGCTAGAATGTCTGAGATGGAATCCTTGCTCTGTAGTTTACTAGTTGATAGTTGATCCTGGCTATTAGTTAATCTCTGTACTTCAGTTTCCTCATCTATAAAATGATGATATTAATAATGCTCCCCTCAGGATTGATAAGGGTTAAATTAGGTTATAAATGTATTATTATTTATTACAGTGCCTGGGAGTTACATACCTAATGTTACTATTTATTTGTTGTTTTCCCAATGAATTTGCCTCCCTAGTGATTATACTTCAATAAATTGTTAATGGAACATCCCAATGAATGGAAAAGGCTGCCAAAATTGTTTGAGTAGCAGGGGAATGTCTTGGTGTTTTAACTGTGGAACAATTTGTAAGAAAAAGACGCAAAGTTAACTAAGTACAGTTGCTAAATTAACATACATTTCAGACACCTGCAAAAAGTTCTTATCAATGATCTTTAACCAATGCTTCTATTTATTTTTAAATTTGCTTTAAAAATGTTTTTTCTTTTCCCCCCTGTGAGAAGAGGCATCGTGGTGCTCATGAATCAGTAGACCTGGAGTTCTAGCACTGTGACCTTAGACCACTTCCTCATTATGGAATTTAATTCTCTCATGTGAAAATGAGGTGGTTGGAGTATCTGATCTTTAAAGTATCATTAGGCTGATATTTTAGGATTCTAGGATTTAAGGCCTAAAAGTGTAATTTGAAGATGTTTTATTATTTGTCTGTATTATCATAGTTTTGAATATTTCTCAGATTCTAAGAAATATGAAATTTATCAGTGCCTTTCCTGATTTTGCCTGCTGTGATGCAAGATAAGCCACTCTTCACATCCAAATGGTGATTAGGCCTTGGGTGCATGGTTTTTCAAAATGTTATTTTTGTTTGGGTATATTTTGTAATGTCGATCATTTGGTTGAGCAGCATATGTCAGGGATAAAATAGCCCTACAAGGACATAGAGGTTGTTTACACAGAATTCATATAAATATACAATAACAATGAATATTAGAATTGTTGCTGTTTTATAAAGGAAAATGTTTTCTGGTACCACACTGCCACCCTCAAGAAGAAAGAAGGGAAAGGAAGAGAAGAGATGGGAAGGGAGGGGAAAGTTAATTTGCTCTTTTAAAAAAAATGTATGGCAGATGTTTGTGTGTGTTAAAAACAAATCATGTTGCCGTATCCATGAAATATGCCCATACATGTGCACATCTCTAAATTGGGTTAAAGGAGCATTGTCAAGCCTGATTGGGATGTAGTACAATATACTTCTGATGTCCAGGTTTTTTAATCGAAACTCAAATTCCTTCCTGGGCACTTGAAATTAAAGATAAAAGTGTGGAGGCTTTCACTTAAAATGGTATGTTGATTATTCATCTTGTTTACAATAAGTAGATCATTTAGCTCGTTGAGTGGGAGTCATAGTTACTGTTACAGCTCCAGTGTGTTTCTGATCATTCTGAGGAGGAAAGAGCCAAAGTATCGAGCAACCGGGGACCATATCATATCCTGAATCCTGCATTATTGAAATGCTATGTGTTCTACATGCTATAGGTTTCATGAAAACAAAACAAGAGACCACCTTCATTATGTAGATTGAGCAGTAGCCCAAGCATCTGTGAAAGTGAATAGAAAACTGTTCCTGTTTCTCTCAGTTTTTCCATTGATTTTGTCCAGAAGTTTAGCATCACCAAGCAGAGAGGTCACATTGCTTTTTGGGGTTTGAGGGTCATTCTGATATTGTTGCAAATTAGATCTTTTTATAACAGTAAGTTGAATATTGTATTAGCAGAAGCTGTTTAGTGATTTTGGTGTGATGAATAGAAACGTTAGCAGGGAAGGATTCCTTATATGGGGCTGAGGGTTTTAGGAATCCCAGAATTTGGATTTTAGATTTAATATCATGGGAACAATGGCAAAATGAAATGTTTTTAACTGTTTTCAAATTAAATACAATAACCTTTAAGTGCCTTATATTCAAGGCACTGTGCTAGTGACTTTGGATAATTTGGCATTTTACCATAACATAATATGTATATGTTCTACACAGTTGTACACTGAAAATAATAGGGCTTATGGGAAAAAATAGAGGTAAATGTAGACTTCTCAACTATGCAACTTTGAACTGTGGAACCAAAAACAAACAAACAAGCAAACAAACAATAGCTCAGACAGCCCAGGCAGGCAGCTCAAAATGGGTGGAATTTGCTATAGATGTAAAAATGCACTAAAAAAAAAAAAAAAGTTAAAAAATGCTGACTTGCAGAAATGTGAGATAATGCATTTGAAAGTGGAACCCTGAGCCCATTAAAGCGGGTACAGAAGGAAGACTTGCCCTGAGATGAGAACCAGAAATTACACCTCTCTTAACCTTGTGTGCAGGCATTCACTTTTCATTTTCTCTAAACAGAGCAAAGAGCCTGTCTGTGTAGCAGCCTAGCTGAAGCCATTTTACTTTTTCTTCTGAAGGTTACAATTCTATTCTATTCTATCTCCTCTTGCCTAAGAAAAAAATCATCTATGAACCAATTCGAGTTCCATGTTCTATTAACATAAGCTAAGTGGTGCTGTAGAAATGTTTTGTAGCAGAATAGACTGTAAAAGTACAGATATGAACTCTACCTACATAGAATTCATCAGTTGAGAATACGGAAAATAAAGTTAAATGATGAAAGGTTTAAAAATGGCTCAAGGAAATACTGCAAGAAATAACACAATGCTGCATATGGTTATCAAATGATTAAGTAACTGTCATTGCTCTAGGAATTTAGAGATGGGGAAAGAGTTCTTCAGAAGAGAATGATCAGAGACAGTTTATGACAAGGTGGATCATTGATTTTAGTTATTTTTCTAGCCCTCCAACTTTCTGGATGAAGCTAAATAAAAATTTAATTTAATGCTTCTGAGGAGTTATACAATTAAGATTCTATAGCTGTTAGATATTTAGTGTTCTCTCTTCCTCTTATTTCCTCCCTTCCATCTCAAGACATTTAAAAGAAAACTCTCAAAGTAGAATACTTTATGGAGTCATAGTATAGAAAAGATACATATATCTGACTCAGTAGCCATTCAAAGATAAATATTTTAGGGATGAATCTTTACCTTTCAATTCTGGTGTTTAATAACTTGTGCTTGTGTAGTTTGTTCATTTCAATTTAGTAGAGTTTTTCTGAATGCTAGATATTAGATAGCACTGTGCTAATTGCTGAATAAGATGTGGTCCCTGCCCATCAGGAGGGAGTAAGAAAAGGGACATAAATAAAGTAACTTGAAAGTGTAGGAGAAAGAGATAAATGTAAACAGGTGAAATTATGGCCGTCTTCTTGTAAAAAATGGGATTTGAGCTGGACATAGAAGGATTGCAAAAGTTTGTGACATACTGCAGGGGAAAAGTATTTTTGGCAGTTGTGGAGCAAAGAATAGATATAGGAAAATGCTGAATGTGATCAGAAATAGCGAATAGAGTTCTGAGTTAAGTAAAGTTTGCATGGGGGTAGTGGATGGTTGTGTTTATTAAAAAATAAAGTTGGAAAACTAGGTTGGAGCCAAATAGTGAAAGTATTTCGATACCAGACTGAAGCATTTGATTTATTCTATATATAGAAGCAAGCCTGTTAAAGTTTTGAGCCAGGGAAAACATGATCAGAGTTTAGAAAAAAAAATCTTGTAATAGTTGAATGCCTACTTATATACAGCGCTACTAACATTTCATGCTTTATATTCTTATTTTATTTACTCCGTATAATAGTCCTGAAAAATAGATATTATGTCTATGGAGGGAGTATGTGGGAACTCTGTATCTTCTGTTCAATCTTGTGGTGAACCTAAAACTGTTTAAAAAAATAAAGTCTATATATTTTTTAAAGTAGGTTTTATCTTCACTTAAAGTGAGAAAACAAACCCTGAAAATTTCAAATGATTTGTTCAAGGTCACATAGCTAGTAATTGATGGCTTATGGAAAGTCTATACCTGTCTAATTTTTAAAGTCCATTTTTCCACTTAGGAAGTGTGTTAGACAGAGCTTGGATGCAGAAAGAGCAATGGTAAGCCTGTTGCAGAAGATGCACGATGGGGAGCTGAACTGAAAGTCATAATGGAAATGGGGAGATGTAAAAAAGTGTTATAGATGGAGATTTTAAAAAACTTAGAGACTAACGGGATGAAGGTAATAAGGAGGAAGAAGTATTGAAGATACCTATTTAACTGGAAGAATCATTTGTCATTTGGCCACCAAATATTTAATGCACATCTACCATATACCTGATAGTTATTTAGGCATTGAGATTTACCACTGAACAAAGTAAAGTTCCTGCTTTCATGGTGTTTATATTCTAGTGTGTGTAAGAGAGACAATATATAAATACATTGGGATAGCATGCAGTTTTATCTTGGGTAGCATAGAAAGTCATTTCTTAAGAAGTGATGTATGAGCAGAGACCTAGTAAGTGAAAAATGTGGTTTCGGAGAAAAAAAAGAGTAGTCTAGCAGAGGGACCATCAAGGGTAAATGCCCAAAGGAGAGAATATGCTTGCTGTACTCAGTATAGGAAAGAGAATAATTTGACTAGAGGGAATGAAAGACATAATGGTAGATGAGGTCAAAGAGATTGTTGGGAGGAGAGAAGATCATGTAGAGTTTGAAGCCATGGGAAGGACTTTACACTTTAATTAATTAGTTAATTAATTAATTAACTTTTCATGGTGACATTGGTTAACGAGATATAGTAAGTTTCAGTTGTACATTTTAACAGTAAGGCATATATATATATATTTACATTGTTTGTTCACCTCCCATAGTTAGATTTCTTTCTGTCACCACATATTTGACCCCCTTTACCCTGTCTACCTGCCCCTTCCACCCTCCCCCCATGCTCTGGTAACCACTAGTCTATTGTCCATGACCATGAGTCTCTGTTTGTTTGTCCTGTTCATTTGTTGCTTTTAGGTTTGTATTTCACATATAAGTGATATCACGTGATTTTCATCTTTTTCTGTCTGGCTTATTTCACTTAGCATGATTATCTCGAGGTTCATCCATGTTGTCGCAAATAGCAGTATTTCATCTCTTCTTATGGCTAATATTCCATTGTATATATATGTACCACAGCTTCCTTATCCACTTATCTATCATAGGACACTTCGGTTGCTTCCATGTCTTGGCCACCGTGAATAATGCTGCTATGAACATCGGTGTGCAAATATCTTTTCAGATATGAGTTTTCAAGTCTTTGGGGGTAAATATCCAGTAGAGGGATTGCTGGATCATATAGTAGATCAATTCTTAGTTTTTTGAGGAACCTCCGTACTATTTTCCATAGTGGCTGCACCAATCTGCAATCCCACCAGCAGTGTATGCAAAATCTCCAACATTTGTTATTACTTGTCCTGTCGATTATAGCTATTCTAACAGGTGTGAGATGGTATCTCATTGTGGTTTTGATTTGCATTTCCCTAATAGCTAGCGATGTTGAGCATCTTTTCATATGTTTGTTTGCCATTTGTATGTCCTCTAGGGAGAAGTGTCTGTTTAGGTCCTCTGCCCATTTTTTGATTGGATCATTCGATTTTTGTTGTTATTGAGTTGTATGAGTTCTTTGTATATTTTGGATATTAGGCCTTTATCAGAGATGTTGCGTGCAAATATATTTTCCAATTGCAATGATTGTCTCTTTACCTTGTTGATGGTCTCTTTTGCCGAGCAGAAGCTTTTTAGTTTGATGTAGTCCCATTCATTTATTTTTGCTTCCCTTGCTTTCAAGGTCACATTCATACAATCCTCTTTAAGTCCAAGGCCCTTGAGTTTCGTTTCTATGTTTTCTTCTATGCATTTTATTGTTTCAGGTCTTATATTCAGGTCCTAATCCATTTTGAATTAATTTTGGTATGTGGTGATAGACAGCAGTCTAGTTTCATTCTTTTGCATGTGGCTTTCCAGTTTTCCCAGCACCATTTTTTGAAGAGGCTTTCCTTTCTTCACTGTATGTTTTTGGCTTTTTTTGTAGAAAATTATTTGCCCATATAAATATGGGTTTACTTCTGGACTCTTGATTCTGTTCCTCTGGTCCGTGTGTCTGTTTTGCTGCCAATACCATGCGGTTTTGATTACTGTCTCTTTGTAGTATAATTTGAAGTTGGGCAGAGTGATGCCTGGCTTACTCTGCTTCTCACTGTTCTCCCATCTGCACCTGACCTCTGGAAAGGTGACCTTGCTGACCTCATGGGGCTGGTAGGATGGACAGGCATGACCTCCTTTGCCCTCTATTACTGTGCCTCCCTCCCCACACCTCTGCCTAGCTGCCCATTCTCTCTCCCTTCCTTCTGACTTAAGGAAAGAGATTTCTTCCTTTTAAAAACCAACTTCATCCCTTCCCACTTCCTCAGGAAACTCAGTTCTTTACTTAGCCCCTCTCTACCTTTAAAAACAACAATAAAAATGCCCTTGCTTATACCCCTGTGAGCTGTTTTTCAATCTCACAGCTCTTCTTGATCCAGCAGCATTTTTTCAGCTTTCAGTCTCTGAAACCTCTTGACAGAACCGTCCAGCATGGCTAAAAACCCTGCCTTCTTGCAACTCTCTCCCTGTTTCTGTGCTTCCCTGTGCTCACCTTCCTTCTGGGATCAGCCTCTCCTGAGGCCCTCATGCAGTCTCTTGTCATATTTGGCAGCTCTACCCTAGTGGCCATCTCATGCTGTCATCTTTTCTCCCCATTCAGTTCCCTAGAGTACCATACTTCTGCCTGAGTCCTTAGAACACTGGTCCTAAATCAGACATGTCACGCCCCCTGCCCCAGCATTGGCCCCGCTTCCTAACTAGCCCATTCTCCCAATAGTCTGCTTGATCTCCCAACTATCATTCCATTCTCTTTAGCAAGATGTTTTTCAACTCTTCCTCTGAAGGGCCACTGACAACAGAGTGTGGCCACATTCCCAGGGGTTGGAGGACACAATCCCCACCCGATGCCCTACCAAAAGGTCACAATCCCTTTGAAGTGTTATTTTAAACCACTTTATAAACTTCATACCAAATCTACATTTGCTTTTCTCTAATATCTGCCCGTTGAGTCTGAGTCATGCAGTGCAGCCACAGAGAACCCCATTCCTAGCCTATTCTTCAGCTTCCAGTGTGGGCCTCACTTCCACAGGACCACTCCAACCTCTTAATTGCTTTGTTCTTTTTTCTCAGGATGGCTTTGGCAATTCAGGGTCTTTTGTGCTTCCATACGAACCTGATGATTTTTTGCTCTATTTCTTTAAAAAATGCTGATGGGATTTTGATGGGGATTGCATTAAATCTGTAGAGTGCTTTAGGTAATATGGTCATTTTCACTATGTTGATTCTTCCAATCCAAGAACACGGAATATCTCTCCATTTCTTTGTATCTTCTTCGATTTCATTTAATAAGGTCTTAGTTTTCATTATATAGGTCCTTCCCAAGTTTCGTTAGATTTATTCCTAGGTATTTTATTCTTTTTGTTGCAATTGCAAAAGGAATTTTTTTTCCCACTTCTTTTTCTGACACTTCATTATTAGAGTATAGGAATGCTATGGATTTTTGAACATTGATTTCGTATCCAGAAACTTTACTGTATTTGCTTATTGTTTCTAGTAGTGTTCTTGTGGAGTCTTGTGGAGGGTTTTCTATATAGAGAATCATGTCATCTGCAAATAGTGACAGTTTAACTTCTTCGTTTCCTATTTGGATGCCTTTTATATCTTTTTCATGTCTATTTGCACTCGCTAGGACCTCCAATGTTATATTGAATAAGAGTGGTGATAATGGACAGCCTTGCCTTATTCCTGATCTTAGAGGGAAGGTTTTTAGTTTTTCACCATTAAGTATACTGTTGGCTGAGGGTTTGTCATATATGGCCTTTATTATGTTAAGTTACTTTCCTTCTATACCGATTTAGTGAAGTGTTTTGATCATAAATGGATGCTGTATCTTGTTGAAGGCTTTTTCTGCATCTATTAATATGATCATATGATTCCTATTTTTTAATTTGTTTATGTGGTATATCACATTAATTGATTTGTGTATGTTGAACCATCTCTGTGCCTTTGAGACGAAGCCCACTTGATTGTGATGTATAATCTTTTAAATATGTTGCTGTATTCTGTTTGCTAGTATCTTATGTAGGATTTTTGCATCTGTATTCATGAGAGATATTGGTCTGTAGTTTGTGTGTGTGTGTGTGTGTGTGTGTGTGTGTGTGTGTGTGCGTGTTATCCTTACCAGATTTTGATATCAGAGTAATATTGGCCTCATAAAATGAATTGGAAAGTATTGCCTTCTCTTTGATTTTTTGGAAGAGTTTTAGGAGAATAGGAATTAAATCTTCTTTGAATGTTTGGTAGAATTCACTGGTGAAGTCATCTGGTCCTGGACTTTTACTTTTTGGTAGGTTTTTTTATAATTGTTTCAATTTCCATACTGCTGATTGGTCTATTTAGATTTTCCAGTTCTTCTTGATTCAGTCTAGGAAGATTGTATTTTTCTAAATACTGGCCCATTTCTTCTTGGTTATTAAATGTGGTGTTATATACTTTTTCTTAGTATGCTTCTATCCTTTGTATTTCTGTAGCATCTGTCATAATTTCCCCTCTTTCATCTCTGATTTTGTTTGTGTCCTTTCTCTTTTTTCTTTAATGAGTCTAGCCAGGAGTTTGTCAATTTTATTAAGCTTCTCAAAGAACCAGCTCTTTGTTATATTCATTTTTCTATTTTTTTCAATTTAATTTATTTCTGCTCTAATTTTGATTATTTCTTTTCTTCTGCTGACTTTGGGGTATTTAGGTTCCCTACTACGATAGTGTTTGGTCTGTTTCTCTCTTTAGTTCTGTTAGTAATTGCTTTACGTAATTCAGGGCTCTCTGATTGCGAACATAGATGTTAATAAGTGTTATGTCTTCTTGGTGCATGATTCCCTTTATCATTATGAAGTGTACCTCAGTATCTTTCTTTTACCATTTTTATTTTGAAGTCTAGGCCGTCTGATTGTTGTTTAATCTCCATGTATTTGTGGTTCTTCCCACTTTCTTTTTACAGGTGATCTCTAGTTTCAAAGCATTATGATCAGAAATATGGTTGGTGTGATTTCAACCCTCTTATATTTGTTGAGGCTATCTCTGTGTCCACTGTGTGGTTAGTCCTTGAGAATGTTCCTTGAGAATGTTCCATGTGCAGCTCTTTTGGGCTGAAAGGCTCTGTAAATGTCAATTATGTCCAGTTGGTCTAATGTATCATTTAAGAATGTTATTTCCTTACTGATTTTCTGCTTGGTTGATCTGACAGTGGGGTATTTAGGTTCCCTACTACGATAGTGTTTGGTCTGTTTCTCTCTTTAGTTCTGTTAGTAATTGCTTTACGTAATTCAGGGCTCTCTGATTGCGAACATAGATGTTAATAAGTGTTATGTCTTCTTGGTGCATGATTCCCTTTATCATTATGAAGTGTACCTCAGTATCTTTCTTTTACCATTTTTATTTTGAAGTCTAGGCCGTCTGATATTAGTACCGCTACTCTCGGTTTTCTCTGAATGCCATTTACTTGAAATATCATTTTCCACCCTTACACTTTGAGTCTGTATTTGTCTTTGGAGCTGAGATGTATCTCCTGGAGGCAGCATATGGTTGGGTTTTGTTTTGTTTTTTTTTTTTGATCCAGTCTACAACTCTGTGCCTTTTCTTTGGTGAGTTCAGTCCCTTTACATTTAGGGTGATCAGTGAAATATGAAGTCTTCTCATAGCTTTATATAAAGCCTTAATAATGCCTTTTTTTTTTTCTTATAGATGTTTAATCACACTCACTATCCTCAGTCGCAGTCCCTGTCAATGTTAGTAAAATGCTTTGTAGTGTTTGCTCAGATTCCCCTGGGGCTCTGCGGTATTCGGTCTCGGAGGATATGGGGTAGAGGCCCTATAGGTTGGAGGTTGGGGACTCGGCTCAGCCTCTGTTTTGCAACTATGGCTGGTAAAAATCAACTGTTGTTTCTCTGCCTTCTCTGCTTCTCTGCGGTCTCCACTTCTCTGCTCTCTGCCCTGATGACTGGGCACTGCCACCAGCCACATGGAGCTCACAGCTCTCCCAGATAGGACTTTTCAGGGAACTCATTGCACTTTCTCTCTTCCTCCCTCCTCCTACAGGTAGCTCCAACTGCAAGAGGCAGCTTTTTTGTTTCTCATAGTCCACTGTGGGATACCCAGGGTTTTGACCCGTGGAAGCTCTTATGTGCAGGTCCCACACTCAGATGTGCTGGTGGGCAGTTTGGGTTTTTTTTGTTGTTGTTGAATTTTAGATGTTCAGCTTATTGTTGTTTCAAGGAGAGAAATTTGGGGACATCTCTCACTCTGCCATGTTTCTGACGTCACTCTGGACTTTGCACTTTAATGGGAGAATATCAGAGGGTCTTGAGCAAAGCAGTGACATGTTCAGACTAATGATCAAAAGGATCATTTTAGCTGCTGTGTAGAGAATAGACTTAATAGACTTATATGGGTGCAAGTGCCAGACCCATGGCTTGGATTAAGGTGCTAGTGATAGAGTGGTGAGAAGTGGATGTGTTCTGGATTTTTTTTTTTTTTTTGAGAGTAGGACTAACTGAATTTGCTGAAGGATTGGACATGGAATATGAGAGAAAGAATGGAGCTAAGTTATTTAAGACCTGAGCAACTGGCAGAATGGAGTTGCCATTTATTGAGAAAAGGGAAGAATGTAGATAAATGAGGTTTTGGGGAAAGGAAGTTAGAATTAAGAGGTCAGTTTTTGATGCCTGATATTAGACATCTAAGTGGAGATTTGAGTACATTTGGCATTCAATGGAATTATGAATTTGAGAATTGTAGGTTATAACTATGGTCAGTTACCCTGAAATCACAAACCATAAATGATGATAAGTGAGGATATGTGAACAATTAGGGATAATTCTATCAGTACTATGGATGAAGCAAAGTGTCTCAAACTCAACAACATCATTTTCATCAAAGAAAGCATGTATGTAAAGCAATAAACATAATAGAGAAGAAGTCTGAAAACTGAGTATTGGGGGCTCTAATATTTAGTAGATGGAATCAGAAACCAGGAAAGGAAAACAAAATGGAATGGCTAGTGAATGAATGACTGCAACTGCCTTTCTGCATCCCATCTCTTGTCTAATGTACTTCCTAACTGGAAAAGGGATAAATTTGAGAAGACTGGAGAGAGGATGGAACCCTTGAGGCCGAAAGAGAAAAAATGTTTCGAGCGTGAAGAAGTGATAGGTCAAGTAAGATGAGACTGAGAATTGATCAGTGGATTTGGCAGCTCTGAGGTCACTGTGATCTTGTTTAGAGAAGTTTTGGTGGAGAGAGTTCAAGAAAATGGGATACGTGGTAGTGATAGAAAGAATAGATAATGTCTTGTATTTTGAAGTTTTGTTTTTAGGTATATTAATATTTTTGATGGTAATGTCTTTCTGATGAATTCGCCTTATTGTACTTATGAAGTGTCCTTCCTTATGTCTGGTTCTGTTCTTTATTTTGAAGTCTACTTTACCTACTACTCATATTGTCATTTGCAATAGCTGCTTGGATATTGTTTTGGTCTAGGCTGACTTTCAAAATTTATCTGATAATTAAGATTTTAAGTTGAATGTATTTGTATAAGGATTTGGGTTTGTCTAATGTTGTGTACTCTAGCTTTCCTGTTCATTTGCTCATTTACTTGTATTAGATACCTGATTAATTTAGGAACAGTTACCAAAGGTCAAGTCCATAGATAATCCTGTCAGATAAATAAAATCTGATCTGTTATCTATACTTTGAAAATGGCACCAGATGAATATGTATTTACTGTGTCTCATGTATATCAGAAACAGCTTTGAGATTCCAGGGAATACTCGATGATGTGGAGAAGTATCTCAAACCTCTTCCTAAGTCTAATAGAGAATAATAAATTGCTTTGGTATAGTTGTCATAATTGCTACAATGATACTGTAGTTTAGTATATTCGTATTAGTATCATGTGGGAATATGCAGAGAATTTACTTAAATTTGACATTTGGTTGGTTTGGATGATGGTTTGCTTTATTTCTTTTGATAGCTTCGATAATATCAGCAGTCACGTTCCTTCATGACTACTGTGCTCATTCCTTAATAAGGCTCATGTTTCTAGTTAGAATAGAATAATTAAGTTCTTCCGTTGAATCTAGGCTGCTTCCACAATGCTTACCTTTTAGCTGTAAATCTGAATATTAGGCTGGCTATCTGCTGGTGTCCATTTTATTCTTTAGCCAAATAATGAAGAATACTTTCTCTTCCATTGCCTCCTGCCAGTGCATGTCACATATATCTTAAAGTAGCATGGAGATTGAAGGGATATTTAGTTTTTAATCTAATATATTTAGGTATCAGAGAAATATATGTTTTGAAATATAAATAGAATATAATTGTCAAGGAAAAATAATCTTTAAATTTTGCTATTTTCTTTGGCAGAAGAACAATATAACATCTGGTTACCAAACCGTGGTACCCTTAAGAGAATTGGAGGTGGTCCAGTTTCCAATAAAATATTGGATTAAGTGACCTCACTTGAGTTTTTATTAAGTACATTTAAAAATCTCTAGTCTCTCTGTAATTTGCAGTTTGCCTTTACTTGCAAGCAGTGATTTTAGTTTACACGATGAATCATTCTCTGTACCAACATTTGTAGAATACCACGAAAAATATCATCAGAGTGAAAATGCCAGGTTACTAAAATGCAGCAGACGGGAAGGCACCATCTACTAAAAAAGGCAGCTCCATCTTTGAATACTTATGTTGGAAGGGAGGGAACTGATATCGCTGGGCACTGATCTTGAAACCTAGAGCTTTACATATTTTCTCTTTTAGGTTTGCAATAAGCCTTTAAGGTTGGCTCATTCATACCACACAAATCTGCTGAATCAGGAAGGGCAGATGTAATTTCTGTTGCGCTGGTTTGGAATCTTAGAAGTTTGTGAGTTGCCTATGACCACATAGCCAATCAGTGGTAGAGCTGGGACCAGACCCCAAATTTCTTATCTCTAGTCTTTTCCTTCTGCTGGGTCTCCGGTTGGGGTGGGTGTGTGTGTGTGTGTGTGTGTGTGTGTGTGTGTGTGTGTGTGTGTGTGTGTGAATTTGGAAAAATATGTTTTATTCTTATGGAAATATAACTTAAATTATTATTCTTTAGCAGAAGGGATTGATTATAAGTAATTGGAATTCATACAGCATCTTCTTTATTCTTAGCTTTTCTACATTTCTTATATATGTAGATCCCCACATTTGTTGGGTGAGTTTTGAAGTTCGTTTTACTGTTACATGTGTCACAACTTTGGGAAGGTGGTAGTTTTTATTTCGTTATATGTAGGTCATGATTTTTACGCTGTTCCGGCAGTATTTGATGACCTATTCTTCCATATATGTCTGTTTGAACCAAGCAGACAAAACAAAATTGCTTTTCTCTCTCTAAGTTAGATGCAAAATGTGTTCACTGTGGACTTTATTAATCTATATTAATAGTGGAATGCTAACTATGCTTTCTTCGTTTCTTAAAAAAAATTTTTTATTTTGAAATAATTTTAAACTTATAGAAAAATTGTAAAGAAACAAGGTAGAGAATTCCTCTATACCCTTCACATAGCTTTCTTTAATGTTAACATTTTGAACAAGCATAGTTTAATTATCAAAACTGATAAATTAACACAGGTACAATACTGTTAACTAAATGATAGCCCATACAAATCTCACTAGTTTTTCCAACCACCATTCTACTTCCTGTCTCTCTGAATTTGGCAAATAGTTACCTCATAGAAGTGGAATCAGACCGTAGTTGTCTTTTTGTGACATGTTTATTCACTTAGCATAATGTTCTTAAGGCTCATATTTTATGTAGCATGGACCTGTGTATCTGTGTATCAAATTTTCTCTTCTCTTTAAGGCAAAAGAATATTCCAGTGTACGTAATGCCACATTTTGTTTATCCACTCATCTGTCAATAGAAACTTGAGTTGCTTTTACCTTTTGGCTATTGTGAACAGTGCTGCTATGAACATGGTTGTGCAAATAGCTGTTTGAGTCCCTGCTTTCAGTTCTTTTGGGTTTATACCCAGAAATAGAATTGCTGGATGATATGGTAATTCTATTTTTAATTTTTTGAGGAACTATCATACTGCTTTCCATATCAGCTTTTATATGCCAGAAAATGACTTTTTTTTTTTGCTATAATGTTTGAAAGGTATTTTCACTAAGTCTAGAGATTCTTTCAGAGATTTAAAGACGTTGCTTCACTTGTCTCTCTTACTATTTTCAGTGAGAAGTCTGCTGTGGTTCTTAGTTTTTTTGTTCCTGTGTAAAATCTTCATTTTCTCTGGCTGCTTTTAAGATTTTTCCCCTTCTTTATTAATGTATTTAAGAAAATTGATCATGATGTGACTTGTTTTTATTACATAGTTTTAACTTTAAAAATGTTAATTTTTATTAAACCTGGAGATTTTTTAGTTATTTCTTCAGATACGTTTTCCTGTCCTGTCCTCTCTCTCTTCTCCCATTGAGACTCAACAACACATACATTAGGCTGCTTGAAGCTGTTCACAGAACACACTGATGTTCTGTGGAAACCCTGTCTGTGTTTTATTTTCACTTGCTTAAATTAGTATGTCTTCAAATTTACTAATGTTTTCTTTAGTTTCTGATTTGCTGTTAATCCCATCCCCTGTATTTTATGACCTGAGACATTATATTTTTGTCTCTAGACCTGATTTGTATCTTTTTAGAAATATCTCCTTAGCATGATCACGTTTTCCTTTATCTTCTTGAACATATAGAAAATTGTCATAATAACTTGTAATATCTTTGTCTACTAACCTGTGTCATTTCTGGTTTGGTTTCTCTTGGTTTATTCTTCTCATTATGGGTTGTATTTTCCTGTTTATTTGCTTGCTTGATAATTTTTAATTGGATGTCAGACATGGTGAATTTTACTTTGTTGGATGATAGGTGTTCTTGTATTTACAAATTAGTTTTTAAGGTTGTTTTAGAGATTTGTAGCTGTTACATTACTTGGCAATGGCTTTTGAGGCTTGCTTTAAACATTTGTTAGGTGGGATCAGAGTCGTCTTTAGGCTGATTTTGCCTCACTATTGAGACAGTACCATTAGAATACTTCATGTCCTATGTATTTTGAGGATTTTTCCTTACAGTTGGTGAGAAGACTATTCACAGCTCTGTGGGAAGTCTGAGAGTGTTCTACCTGTTTCTTTCTGATGGTTCTTTCCCCAGCTTTGGATAGTTTTCCCATACGATGCACAGATCGGTTTTCAGGTGAATACTTGAGAGGACCCTCTGAAGATCTCTGCAGTTTTCTCTTAGTGTAGTTCTCTCCTCTCCAGTATTCTGCCTTGTGAATTCTAGCCACCATAGCCTCTTTGAGCTCCCTACTCTTGTCTTTTCAACGAGAGGAAACTGCTAAGCTCTTCTTGGGTTCCCTTTCCCAGAACTGCAGCCTGAAACTATGCAGTGAGCTTGGGTGATCATAGGGTTTACCTCTTTTTTCTCCTCTCTCAAGGATCATTGTCCTTTGCTGACTCTTGTCCAGTGTCTGAAACTGTTATTTCTTGTATATTTCCCCCCAGTTTTTTAGTTGTTTCAGTAATTAGGTAAATAAATGAGTCTTGCTCCTGTTACTCTATCATGCCCAAAGGCAGAATTTGAATAAGTTATTTAATCTCTTTATTTTCTAATTTACTCATCTATAAAATGAAGATTTGTGAGGATTGAATAAGATAATAGACATAAAGCACTTAGTACAGTTCTTGGCACATAGTAAGGGCTCAGGAAGTGTTAGTTTTTGTTATTATTGGCACCAAAGAGGGGAGAGAATGGCTTGAACCAGTCTGGGAAACAAGGATCGTGAGCCAGTTCTTTTTATTCTTACTCACTTTCTCTGACTTGTAAGTATTGAAAACCAAGAGCTATTAATGGAAGTATTTTTTTCCTTTCCCTTTCTTCTTGTTCCCTCCCTTATTAATTAATTAACTAATTAATTAATTACCAGGTCTAAAACATCATTCCTAATACTCTTATGAACATAGAAGCTAGTTAATTTCTCTGAAAACATTTTTTTTTTTTCGAAGTCAGAATAGTATAGCAATGAGGAGCACAGTCTGTAGAATTAGACTTGACTTGAAATCCTTGCTTTTCTTTTCACTGACTTGCATCCTAATTATTCTGCCTGCCTAATCCTCATTTGCCTCATTTGTACAATGGGGTAGCACTACATACTTCATATGGTTGGAAGAATACATAACTAAGTTAATGTATACAAAGTCCTTTAGCACAGTGCCTGTCACATAGTTAGGACTTAGTAAATGCTGACTATTAGCTTTAATAGTAGTAAAGTCCACACCAGAGATCTAAGATCGAAATGACCATATCTAATACCTACTTTCTAGGTCATGGTTTCCTTTTAGTGGTCTTTTCTTTTTAGTATACAATAGTATTTGTATATCACTTTATAGTTTACAGAATATATTCCCATATGTTATCTTATTATGTGCTTGAATCTTCGCTTCTATTTTCTAAAGAGGAACTTAAGACCCAGAGAAGATAAACAATGAATTTACAGCCAAACAGCTGGTAAATGACAGCCACAACTCGATAGCGATTAGAGAACTGTATATGTGTTCTTTGCACTATTTATGTTGCTTCCTAGTGAATCAGTTTACTTGTGTCTAGATTTACATACAGTGTCATCAACAATGGATTTTATATTCTTTTAGGGCAAGGGTCATGAGGTGTCTTACTCTTTTTATTTTGCTTAGTGGCCAGTGTTCAATATAGAGATATTTTTTACATGATATCTATGAAAAGAAAAACATAATTTTTATTTTATTATTTACTTCCCACAAATAATATTGTTAATACATATTTGTATAGGGTACTGTTAAATGGTAATTCTTTCTTCAAAATGTAGATGTGTAACTATACACTTGAGAGATTTTAATTTTGAAAGCAAATATATCCTATGTAGATAAATTTACTAAATTATCTTTTTTGGGATAAAGCTTTTCTAGAATCACATCAAATGGAGCTGCTGTTTGCCAGTTTCCTTTAGTAGATTCCATTTACAGATCAAATGTCTATGACTAAATATAATTACTTACAGCTAAATCTTATCAAAGCAATAAGCTCAAAATAACTTCTGTGGAATTTGAAGCAAAGAAGGGAGGCAGGATGTTTCAAATAATGGACGTTTCCTATTGTTTCTTGTGAAAAATAGTTCTTATTTTGAAAAATGTCTGTGTTCCTCCATGTTGCTTTCAGAAAAAAACAAAAACAAAACGAAAGCATCTTCAACTTTTATGTCATGTTTTTTGCCTACATTTTTGTATTCTTGCAGGGAGAGAATTTTCTTTGGGGCTGTTAATTTTATGTTAATTATCATGGCCTATTCATGGTAACTGATTTTTCCTCCCTTTACTTCCCTAGTATTAGAATGGTTGTATTCATTTAAGGAGCCTATTTTGACCAATTTTTGTTTATTTACCTATATTGCTTACAGATTTAGGCTGAGGATTGCTGTCATTTCCAGAGGCTAGTTTTGGTCAAATCATTCTGTAAACTTAATGTAGTTATTTGGTAGCAGTCTTATTTATATCCTTAGCTACTGGTTATATTCTATAATTACTTATGAAACAAACTTAGAAAAACCACATTAGACGATAAAGCTACATTTAGTGGTCTTTGCTTTCATGATTAAAATACCTAGTGAGTGCAGATGTTGAACAGTGGTATTTTTGAAGATGTGATTGGGATATGTGGACTCTAATGTTCTTCATCCTTCCTTCTCTAATGGAAGGACTCTGTCAATAGCCCTATAATGTCCTACGATGCTAAATATTACTGTATAAGTAAAGCAGCCTGAGCATTTGGAATCCTCTTGATTTGCTCATCTTTTACAGAACATTAAATACTTATAAGCAATTAAGCCCTTGTGTACCAGATGAAGGGCTTCATAAAATATCTGAGGGAGTTATAATGAAAGTCAAATTCTGAAGTTCTTTTTTTTTTAATTTGTAAAATAAGAATGAAACTTGCCTTATATTTTGGTCTTTTCTGTGTATTGAACATCTGGCACAGTACCTGGAGTATAGTAGGTTCTTGATAAATATTTCTTATTTGAGTAAATGAAAGGACCCAGTAAATAATATGAAGGTACTTACAAAGTATAAACTTATCTTTGGTGATGTGCTCACCAATATCTAATGTTCTCATACTCTTTCTTTTACTTGCTCTGTGGTATTCTTCATTCCTCAGCCCTTTACTGTGTATTAGAAGAAAAGAGGGGTTCAGCTAAATGCAAACTTCAACTAGAAACATAGACTGTTCTGGAAGGGACTTAGCTAACCCACATTTTATTGATAGAGGCATTCCTTGGCTTGGAAATGACTTGTGCAATGTCATTTGGCCAGTCAGTGTGGTTCTATTATCTTGACTTCAGTGTTTGCTCCCTATAGTACAAATCTTGCTATTTTTCACATTTTAGATGTTTGCTACTAGGACATGTTGGCAGGGTTGAGGGGTCCTGAGATTGACTGAGAGGGTGAAGGGAAAAGGAAGGAGAAGAAGGAAAACCTGACCATTAGCATCCAAGAGTCCTGCTCCTAGCCCTTCTGTTAGTGACAGTTATTGTTTCTACCCAGTACATAGAACAAAGAGCATAATCTTGGGGAAAAAAATAGACGTCAGTGTCTTATACTTATTTTCTTCCTTTTAAAAAAAATGACAAACCATGAACAATAAGGAGGTGGGGAGAGAAAGTGGCAGCTGGCAAAGGGCTCAGGGAATATGTCTGGGACTGTAGAGAGAGAAAAACATTAACATGTGGGTGAGTGAAATGCTGGAATTTAAAAGCGGCAGTAATTTTACACTGAAAATCCTGTAATTACGTGCTTGGCTGTTTAATAAAAACATCCTGTAGTGAAATTACTATATATTTACTCTGTATCTGAAATGCAGAATATCTTAAATGCACATGTTATCATGGGATGGGTGCTACATATTAAATTTTTTGAAAAAGGAAATTAGATGTTTTTAGTAGCAGCTGTTCGGAAATTTTCTAACTATGAATGATCAATTCAGAGTTACCTGATTAAATCTGTCATTTGTCAGTCTTAAAGGTTTCCTGTTTTCTGAACTTTTGAAAGAAAATTTTTACAGAAACAAATGGTTGTGTTATTAACTTCTTAGATGTGAACCTACTGTGAAAAAAGTCTGATAGCAAGGGTGATTAGCTTGAATCTACATGTCTGCATGCAGGCTACCTGGCCTGAAATCTTAGTTTATTCTGGGTCTCTAAGTTATAGAACCTTGGATTCTGTACATAGGAGCAACCATTTCTCTGCTTTTATGATAGTTAAAATGATCCTGAGACTATAGAGTTAACTGTAGTTAGAGCCTGAATCACCTAGGGGTATTCTTAACACAGATTCTGATTCTGTGGATCTGGGACAAGTACTGGGTTTCTGCCTTCTAACCAATCATAAGATGGTGCTGTTTCTGGGCCAAGGGCAGTATTGAATAACAAGGGTTTATAGTATTGCTTCACCATCCTACTCTCCTCCTTTCTGTTGTTCTTTCTTCATCCGAGTGTCTCTCCATCTCTTTTTCTGCTCTCAGCTTCTGTCTCTCACTGTTTCTGTCTTAAATTCTTTGCCTTTCTGTTTCTTTTCTCTGCTTCTCTCTGCTCTCTCCTTCTCTGCCTTCCCCTTTTCTATCTCCTCTGACAGCCTACCTCTCTGCTAATCTCTCAGCCTACCCCTTCTCCCAACCACCCTCTCTCTCTCCCTCCCTCCCCTCCCTCCCCTCCTTCCTCTCCCTCCCTCCCCTCCCTCCCCTCCTTTCCCTCCCTCCCCTTCTGTCTCTCTCTCTCACACACACAAACATACACACATACTTACATATGCACATGCATATACACATACAAATCACATTCAAAGAGTTTCAATGTAGGTACAGAGATGTTCAGTGAAGAATTTACCAATACTTAATAATGTATTTCCCATTTTGAGTCTAAGCCAAAGCTTTCTTTTTCCTTGTTCTCAGAGATAAGGAAAAATGCCAAGGGGATGGTATGTATGAATTTTTATTCACCACTGGGATTCTGGACACTGAGACATCCTTCTGGATGTGAACATGGTTTCCTAATAAGTATTAGAAAAGCACATAAATATCCTAGGCTGGTTTGGTTTTTATAGAAGGTTATCATGGTAATTCAGAATCTAGCAATCTTAGCTGATTTAATCACAACCCTTCAAGTAGTCATACTTCTTGCAGCCATACATCTACTTGCCCCAAAGATTTAGTCCTGATAGGATTCAGACCAGCTAGCTAGTAATTTTGAACTACCTACTTAGGCCTTGGGCATTAAGTTCCTTGTCTGTAAAACAAAAGAGTATAACTAGATGTTCTCCAAGGTTCCTTTTAGCTACGACATTCTATGATTTTAAAAATCATTAATTAAACAACATTTCAAATATTGGCTGTTAGTTTGTTCATATTCTTGATTGGATCATTTCCCCATCAAAATATAAATATCTCTTTCTGTAAAACAGAACTAGACTTGATATGTTCTGGGTTTAATTTGAAGATTAATACATTTCATTCGTCCTCCAGTGATCTTTACTAATGCAGATAATGGATAATGTAAGCAAAAAAATCACATTTATGTACTTTAGGACACATTATCTAATTATGACAGATTTTTCCTCCCAGTTGGTTTGCTTGGGCTAATATTAGACATAGTTTGTATTTGTAGAGCTGCCTGAGACTGTCACTATCTGGATATTATATCTAACAATCGATAATCTGAAGCCTAAAAAGCCCAGCCGAGTGAGTGAGTGCCTTTTACTTTTCTGATACTCTCTATTTATTATCAGTGAACAGAAGAACAGTTAATAAATGCTTTAGAAGATATCATGGATCTTGGAAACATCCATTGTATTTTCTTTCGATTTTGGTGGAGAAGCAATGAAGATACAAAGTAGAATGAGTAAGGACTTGAAGAGCTGAGTTCCTTATGTAATCTGAGTCTTTTTCTGTAAATTGTCCCTATACTTGTTAGATGCAGCACTTGTATACTGGTAGTAGTTCGAATGTTTCTTGGATTCAACATCTCAAAGTTTTACATATTTTATGTTTGCTATCAAATTATTTAATTATCAAGAAACCATAGGTGATTATTTATCTTCTGGGATAAAACTTGATTTTTTCAGGAAAACCTTTGGATAAATAAGTAGTTGAAATGTAATGATAATGCAGATTGCTATATGCAGTCATTGGTATCACAATGAAGGTTCAGATAGGTGGGGAATATGAGGTTGGATATGACATCGAATAGTCTTTGTGGAAAATGTTCACTTATTCCTCAAAACAGGTATATCTTGCTTTAAAGAAATGTAGTATGTAGAAAGCCAGAGTTTCACTGAAGAGAATTTAATGAGGGCACTATTTACAGAGATGTGGGCAAGGTTAAGGAAACTGAAAAAGGATAGTGAGATACCTGGAACTAGCATCCCTGGGAATCTGTCACCATTTCCCCTAGGCCAGAAGGAGAAATAGGGAATGTGTTATTAAAGCCTGATGAGAAGTGGCATTGTTGAAGAAGAGCTGTGTGATAGAAGCTGTAACTGCAGAGGAATGAAGCCACTGAAACAATCACAGCGAGGCAGGGAGGGAGCTGAAGAATTGTGAGAGAGGGATCAAGAATAAATACTCTGATACTTCTCTTCTCTTGCATTCTCATCTCTTGCCAGTGCCTCCTATTTGCTGAGCTTAACCCAAAACTAGGGGGTAAGGGAGTCATAGTTGTCCATAGAGTTTGGCCTCCTGGTAAAGAGGGAGCTAACAAGGCAGAGTAGGATAAGGGGTGAGGTGGGGAGACAGCAAATAGAATAGTCAGCACAGAAAGGATACATTTTGATTTACAGATAGAATTGCCTTATGTGTAATGAAGCATATCCATGATTTCATCTCACGTTTACTATATATTCCTGTTAATCTTATGTATATATATTTTAGCATCTATCCTTTAAACTTTTTACAAATAATAATTTTCACTATACTTTATAAAGGGGGCATTCTGTATAAATGCTAAAACCCAAAATCAGCTTGTTTACTTCTGTAAATCTTTATTACACTCAAGAAAAGGAGACATGCTAGTTAGTTGTGTTGACATTTTCTCTTAGAGTTGATGAAGATACTTTAAATTGAGTATAAATCTTTGAAAAACCTTTGGGTTAATTTTAAAAACATGACTAGTTCTCAGATGTACATGGACTGTATAAAGAAAGGATTCTATTTTAGCACCCAGTTTTTTCTCTTGAGTGATGTGTTACTAATCTGATTGTAGTACTTGTTAAAACTGGTCACACAGAGGATAACCTTTTCAGATATGTCTGTAGTCAACATACCTTATTTTAAAAAATTTATTTATTTTTATTATAGTGACATTGGTTAATGAAATCCAGTAAGTTTCAGGCATACAATTCAACAGTAAGGCACATAGATATATTGCATTTTGTATTCCCCTCCCATAGTTAGATTTCTTTCTGTCACCACATATTTGACCCCCTTTACCCTAACTACCTCCCCCCGACATACCTTCTTGATACAACTATCTCTCTGTCAGCTACTGCCTTTCTAGAGGTTTACAAGCCCAGTTTTATTCATGACCCATCAGAGTCACATACTGTACTATGAGACCTTATCCCTTGAATGAGAAAATTCTGTGTTAAAATCAAACAACTGCCCCCAAATCCCAACTACTTTTAGAAACTTACAAACAAATAAGTGCTTCATTCTGCCCTTAAATTTAGCCCTTTTGTGTTCAAGATATGAGAGTTCTTGAGCCTTGCTAGTCTCCCTTGCACTGTCCACTCAGAGGGAGCTGCCCTTGATGAGTAATGCTGTTGGTCCTGATAATGAAACCAGATATCTTGCCAGTTACCTTGGTTCATTTCTAGTCCCTGATCATCACACTCTAGAGTATAATGCTACTCTAGTATTAGCTTTTCAAATTTAAATTTTTTTTGAAAAGAGCTGGGTGTTTTTGGGTTTCTTCTTTTTTTCAAAAGTGATTTAGGACAGACAGAAAGCAGTGGATATTCTAAGTAGTGACTCTTTGAAAAGCCAGATACCCTTCTAAGTCCTTGATTCAGATCTAAAGTACATTGGCTGACCATTCTAGCTTGAGAAAGTAACTTGCAGGTTTTTGTACCCTAGCCAGTACATAACCTTATTCTAGACTTGGATTTCTTTTTCTTCTAATATTGTTTCATAGTTATATATTTTAGAACTTTTTTTTTTTCAGGGCATGTAGGTGAGAAAGCTAAAGTATTAAAGAGCATTTATTTTGTTGGTATAGTTTTATAAACTGAAATGAGTGTTGTTAAAAATTTTTAAGACTTATCACTCTTTTAAATGTTTTTGCACATTCAGCACCACCCACTGTTCTATCAGTTTAAACACTCATTTTACTAGACAGAGCATTTTCATGTTGTAGAATACACATTCAAATGTGATTTCACAGTAGTATTGCAGCATCCTGTTACCATGACTGTATGGAAACATTCTTTGTAATTTTTTTTTTTTTATCATCATAGTCAAAACTTTAAAAGTAAGACTACTGTGTATCATTCATCTTTTGCAGTCATGGAAAAAAAGGAACTAAATAAGTTGTTTGGATAGTTTAAGGAAAACCAAAATAAGAAAAACAGCTACTCTATAGTTATTAGATTTCTTCTGGAAATACCTGAAAAGTTTGGTCTCTGCCAACTTGCATATTTCATCCTTGTCTACTTTATTCACTATGTTGTATATAACTTTGTCACAAGTGTGGAGAACTACCTGAAAATGCAAACCTCACATAGTGCCTTTCTTTGTTGTACTGTCTCACAAATTCATTTCTCTTGCAAAGAAAAATGAAAGCAGGGTAGAAATAAAATGACTGTTAATGCTTGAATGTAACCCTTTCATGCTTTAAAAAAACTGTTGAGATATAATTGACATACAATAAACTGCACATATTTAAAGTGTATAATTTAATAAGTTTTGGCACATGTGTATACCCATGAAACCATGATCACAATCAAGATAGTGAACATATTTGCTACCCCCAGAAGTTTTCTTGTGTGTGCTTTTGTAGCTTCTTCTAGCGGTGCCCTCCCCAGGCAACAACAAGTATCTCTTCTATATATTAGTTTGTATTTTCTAGGTATTTATATAAATGGAATCATACACACATATGTACTCTATTATGTGAGGCTTCTATCACCAATATCAATAGTTCATTTCTTTTAATTGTGGAGTAGTATTGCATTGTATGGATATATCACAATGTATTTGTCCATTCACCTGTTAATGAACATTTGTGGTGTTTCCAGTTTTGGGCTATTATGTATAAGGCTGCTATAAGAATTTGTGTACAAGTCTTTGTATGGGTATATATTTCATTTTCACGTGGGTAAATACCTAGGAGTAGAATGATTGGGTCATATGGTAGGTGTACATTTTTAAGGAACTGGCAAACTTTTTAAAACTCTTTTAAAAAATAGTTATATCATTTTATATTCCCATTGTCAGTTTATGAGAATTCTAGTTTCTACACATCCTCACCAACATTTGGTAGGTGTGGTCAGTCTTTTAAATTTTAGTCATTTTAATAAGTGCATAGTGGTATCTCATAGTTTTAATTTCTCTAATAACTAAGATGTTGAACATGTTTTCATTTGCTTATTTGCCATCCATTTATCTTCTTTGGTCAAGTGCCTAAATCTTTTACCAGCTTTTTTCATTAGTTGTTTTCTTATTGTTGAATTTTCAGAGCCCTTTTTTACCCAGAATATAAATCCTTTATCAGATATATGCTTTGGAAAGATTTTCTTTCAGTCTCTGACTTATCGTTTTTATTCTTTTTTGTCTTTTGAAGCACAGCAATTTTTAATTTTGATGAAGTCCATTTGTTTTTTCCAATTTGTTATTTTATAGGTTGTACTTTTGGTGTCCTATGTAAGAAATCTTTGCTTCCTCCAAAATCACAAAGAATTTCTCTGAGTTTTTTTTTTTTTCTAAACATTTTATAGTTTAGGTTTTATATTTTGGTTAATGGTTGATTTTTAGTTGATTTTTGTATATGGTGTGAGGTATGAATCCATATTTCGGGGTGCGGGGGTAGCGCATGTGGATATTCATTTGTCCCAGCACACTTTCTGAAAAGGCTATCTTTTCTCCCCTGCATTATCTTTATGCTTTTGTCTAAAAACAATGGAATTTTCTTATTGTGCTCTTTTGATTTTCTGCTGTGTTGTTCACTGAAAACAAAAGGAGAACAGATAAAAACCAAGTTCTGGAAAATAAATAAGACCTTTATAATTTACAGTTTAACTCACCTTGTTCATCTTCTACCATAACTGGTCTCCTCTAGTTTTACTGTGTGGAGTTGCTCTTGATTCCTTGACTATGTCATTGGCTTTCATGCCTCAGTGCTTTTCCACAAGCTCTTCCCTCTGCCTGAGCTATCATTTTCTCAGTGAAGCCTCAAATCCTTTGTTAAGTCCATCTAAATGCTACCTTTGAGAAACCTCCCATTGCCTAAGTTAACTGCTCTCTCCTTTGTGTCTCCAAAGCACTGTAGACAGAACTCTATTGAGTACTTATTATTTTTTGTTGTGATTATCTACATATCTGTCTTTTCTGACAGACTATGAGCTCTTAAGACAGGGATAGGAATTATGACTAATTCATATTTCTATCACAGTAGCTAGAGCTCACTAAGAAAATGTTAGAAGAATGGGTGATTGAGAGAAGAGAGAGGAAATTAGAAGTAAATATTTTAAGAAAAAAAAACTTGTTAAGAAGAAAATACATTGTATTTAGATTTTGTTTGCCTTTGTGGGCAAAATGTAATATGGGCTATAGGAAATCTTAGGTAGGACCATATATTTGTTCATAGGTTTCTTTATTAGCTTCACAGTGTTCTTAGTTGAAATTGGTATTGTTTCTTTAAACAGTTAAATGCAGTTAATAAATGACAGGAGAAGAACGGAAGACAGTAATCAAGAAAGGTATGTTGAGAGTGATACATACATACATGTAAAAGAAGAGGAAAGAAGTTGTTGAACTAGCAGCTGCCGAGTTGTGGCACACACTTTCCTTTTGGGTTCAGTTTTACATAGTATTTAGCACTTAATCATGTGCAAATTGATGTTTAATAAATATAGGATTAATATGTGCCATGTATAGTTATAGTTTTAAAAAATTCTTTAGGTGAAAGAGATTTAATTAGAAATGTGCATGAGAACTAATTTTGGTACTTTTTTTACACTGTGTTACTCAGTAATATTTGGCAGTATTTCTAATAGACTAATAAATTCAAATTGGAGGTAGAAATGATTAGAAGTAATACATAGGCAAATATGCATATGTACATGTGTTACTATCAATACAGGTTTCATTTTTTTTCTTGCTAATGAGAATGGACTTCACCAAAGAGAAGAAGATTTGTGTTCTTCTAGCATTTGCAGAACTAGTCTCTAAACAGAGGTCCTGAGCCCATTAGCACTAATGAAAAGAGTCATTCAAGGGAATAAGATGGATGTCTTGTGTTTGCATGTATGTTCTCATGTATGTTTTCTGCTACAAATAGTTTCCCAAAGCTTGCTTCTTTGTTTTCAGGTTCATGTACCTTTTTCTTGGTAGCTAAGCTGTTAGGAATGATACGTTTTATAACTATCAATCATTTCGTGACCTTATTTCCTAATATTACCTAACTAACCTATCACATCAGAGTTGTTTGTGTATGCTGATGGTATTGATAGAAGATTAATGTTTCTAAGTTTCAGATTTGATATCGCTGTCTTAGGGAGAAGGGTACTCTTGTACCCAGCTTTTAGAATGTTGGACTTTGTTTTAAAACAAACAAAAAGTAGATGTAGTCCAGAGGATTTTTAGGGCAATAAAATTTCTGCGTATGACATTATAATGGTGGATAAATGTCATTATAAATTTGTTCAAACTCATGGAATGTAGAACACCAAGAATAAACCCTAATGTAAACTATGGACTCTGGTTGATAATGATGTGTTGATGTAGGTTCATCATTTGCAAACAAATGTACCCTCTGGTGGGGGTGTTAATAGTAGGGGAAGCTATACATGTGTAGGGGTATGTGGAAGCCTCTGTACCGTCCTCTCAATTTTGCTGTCAACCTAAACCTGCTCTATAAAAACAATCTTTTAAAAAAGCCCCAACAAACACAAGAAAATATGTTTAAAAGAAAATGCCATCCCAATGTATATTTTACCAGTGTTCATAAAATAGTAATTTTATGTAAAAATATTGTAATTCCAATTAGCATTTGAAACTAGCTTTGTTGCAAGCTATCCAGTAAGAAGTTTGTAAGTCTCAGGTACTTTGTTCAGTGTTCTGTTCAGGATTCCAGAGGAGGCTGCAGGCTCAGTTAAGCAGGTAGGATTCTAGCACATGCACTCTGTCTCCCTTCTCTGTGTCTAAGCAGGCCCTTTTAAATGATTTATATTTTGTACTTCTGGTTAAGATTTTGTTTGAAGAAAGATATTGGATGCTTTACAATGATAATGATGACGACGATGATGATGACTGCAACTATGATGATAGGGAGGGGAGGGAAAAAATGGAAAAGAGTGAATGAGAGAGGGAGGAAAGGAGGAAGAAAGGAGAGAGGAAGGGAGAAGAAGGAAGAGGAGAAGTAAATGTTTTAGATTAGGGATCAGATGTTTTGGAAGCAAACCTGACTCTGCTAGTTCATGTCATCTTGTGCAAATGACTTCTGGGCCCAGATTTTCTTTTTTGTAAATGAGAAAGTATACAGTATTTCTATATCCTGTGAACTGCTCAGAATTGGGGCAGCCCGAGCATGCACAGGTCAGAGCTCTCTGCCTTGGCCCTGCCAGTGTCACACCCCTGGGGCCAAATGGTCTCATGAAGAGACATGGCTGCCTGACATTGATAAGGCCACTCCATTGTGTCAGAATTTCCCTCTGGGCAGAATGGCGCCCACTAGGCTGGCCTATCATGATTTATAAACATAGTTTCTGTGGTTGTCAAAGTGCATCTGCTTGATGGTTGGCAGGTGGCATGTGGGTTTATCATGAACCAGGTTCTGTTTCTTGGGATCTGCCCATGTAGTTCATGTTATTTGACAGGCAGGTGAATGTGATTGGATACAGAAAGGATTTTCCCCCAAACGTCTTAGGCACTAAGAAAAACTCTGAAGCATAAACAGAAGCACTTAGTCTCTAACTCCAGGAAAATGTGTCTTGTGTGAAGAAAAATGGATTATTGAATTCTGGCTGGGCAGCTCTTTTCCTTGACCCAGTCACTAAACCAAATTTGATAAATTCAAAATCTGATTTGAGAGGCAAAGACAAAAATTGTTTAATTGGTGAGGTGCATGATTATAGTCAAGCAAACCATTTTTTTTCCCTCCTGGTATGATATCTAAGATAGCCCCTAGGATTAATGGAAGAGATTTTCTTAAAAAGTATTTTTAGACTTCTTTCTTTTGCTTACTATTTAATTTTCGCCATTCCAATCCATATTCTAGAATTCAGTTCATAGGCTCAAACCTGTTAGTAGTTAAAATTATGCCAAACTCTTTTCACTCTTACAGTGGGGTATTTTGATTAAATGAAATAATTTGATTATTAGAGTTATCATTATTGTGATCTTAGGAATTGACTTTGTTATATAGTACAGTAATTTTATAGATTAAGGGAACCAGGGTACTTCCTTCTCAAGTAAGATCTCATGCCATTTTATTTAGAGAGGTGAAGACAGGTGGTGTGAAGGCCACATAGAAAGAGGGAGAGCAGAATAGTAAACAAGGACAGAGTCAAGAATAAGAACCCATGGGGAACTGAATAGAAACTACAAGTGAGGAAGGTCAGGAATCATAGTGGTCCTCATTCACTTACTGCCTGCAGCTCTTCCGTTTTAGGCCACTGGGAACATTGGTATGTCAGGTTGGAGGTAGACAATTACTTCAAAATAAGAGTTCCTTGGCATGAAATGTTTCATCTACTGCATAGGAAGATACATTTTCTGATACATGAGGATATTATTGGTTTAGGACAAGGCTTTCTTTCCTATTTGGAGGTGCTTTGTGGGCCCACTGTTAGCATAACAGCTGATTCTTCTTGTGTTGTACTGCAAATTGCTGATTAACTGCTTTTATATATGCAGAGCTGACAAGTTGCCTCATTTAGAAACAAACAGTAGTGCTCTAAGGAGCTAGTCAGAAGTTCAAACTGACATTTAGAAATTGTAAACCCACAGATTTCATGACAAGTAATGCTGTCAGTTTAAATTATAGCATTTCTACCTGGAGATGGGATAAAAAGAGCTAGTAATTTAGCCTGTGACCAGTGTATTAGAGAGAGATTCTGCTCTAGTGAGCTGAGAGATTGTACTATTTGGATCTAACATTCAGTTGTACTTCTTTTTGCTTGGATATTTTCTGGGTGATCAGCCAGTGTGCAGGGTTGACACTGTGAATGGTTGTAACAAATACATATTATATTAGTTCAACCAATAAAAAAAAGCTCTATTCTTGCTTTCGGGGGAGAATTTTGAGTAACCGAATTAGGAAATGAACGAGTTGAGAGTTCAGTTCTTAAAGTATGTTAACCTGAGGAAGTTTAGCAATAGTTTCACTATCTGGAAAGACTGAATTATATTAAGTATGTGGAATGAAGGTAAGGAAGAGTCAGGTTGAAGAAAATAGCCCCCTCCTTGATTTTGGTATCTCCTGTCTATGTACTTCTCTATCATTCCTGTTGTTACTATCTGGCATTTTGATGAACTTACTCCCAACTAAATTAAGGAATAAACTCTTCTGTAGTGAAGTATGTTGTAATGCAGAATAGCATTACAACAGGTAGCTCTGGTGTCCTTTGTAGCTGAGGTTGGGTGGGAGGGGAAGCGGAGGGTGGTCCAGACTGGTGAGTCGTTGTGCATACTACAGGGGATACATTGGGAAAAAACTACCTTTACATCTGTTAGTTTTTCTTTTTTAAGTCTGCATTTTTAATATAAAGCTACTGAATTCTAGAATGTAAAAAATCAATTGAATTTTTAAAAATCTGACTGGAATTGACAGAAATGTGACCAATAGTTTCTACCTAATGACTAAACCAGTGGCTCATGTAGAGAAATGGTCACTGTTCTAGTATCTACCACCCATCTGCCCTTTGCTTAAGGAAGCATGTTGCACTGGAGAGAATCCTGGACTTGGAATCAGGAGGGATGGCTTTAACTACTGCTCTTTCATGCCTTGGGCAATGGAGTCTACCTTCTGAGTCAGTTTTTTCATCTGTAAAATGAGGATGCCTATTCATCTCTCTGTATAGGTTTATTATCAGACTAAAATGAAATTGGAACTCTTTTGTTGACTTGGATGTTTTGTGCAGATATAAGATGGTATTGTGATTATTACATAGTGTAGTCAGGATAGGCTTCCAGAGCAGTTATACAGATCTCATGTTCAGAAGGCGGTCCTGTGCTTGGAATTTAATGCTGTGTGATCATTGTCTTGAGATTCTGAATAATTGCATCTTTCAATTTGTATTATGTAAATGAAGTCAAATGGGATGAAGGAGCATGTGGCGGCACTTTTGCCACTTCTCACTTCTCTGGGACGAATTCTCAGCTCCTCACTCCCCGGCCACTGTTCAGAGACTGCTGCTACCCTCCACTCCTGTCAGGAAGCTGGTTGTAGGCAAAGGAGGAATGGGATTTGGTGTGTATCCTACACACCAAGTTATGGGTGGCGCCTGTGAGAATATGCATTACCCCATGAGCACCCTCATGCCCTAGGGAGTACAATATTAAGTAGCAAAACAAACAAACAAACAAAACACTATAACTTGCTTAGAGAACTGCATAGAAAAAAGGAGAAAAACTTATTCCTGCTTTTACATAAGAAGGCCCATATTTTCACTTTGCACTGGTCTCCACAAATTATGTGGCTGCCTCACAAAATATATAATGGGACCTCAGTATAGTAATTTTCAAGTTCTGCCCTTCAGAGCCCTAGGATTTCTCAGGACCCCTTGAAGGCCCCAAAGGAATAGGTAATAATGACTTTGACAAGAGCAGTTTGGTAAGAGTGTAGTAGGGAGCAGCCAGATAGGAGCATATAGAGGAGGAACTGGAAGGTGAAGGTGTAGACAGAGTTGAAACAAACTTGTTCGAAAGACTGACCTTGAAGAGTAGGGAAGAGACTGGTAGCTGGAGTAGGAGATAAAATAGAGAGATAGGTCCTTTATTAGTATTTTTATTTAAAGAGAATTAAGCATATTTAAATGTTAATAAGCTGAAGCTAGTTGAGAGGGAGAAGTCAAATATAATCATTTCCAAGCTATTTATTGGAAATTTATCATTTAGTTTTTCTGTATATTCTTGAACTGAGATTCAAAAGTTTTCATTTTCCAAAGCAACAGAAGGAACTTTAGATTTTTTTTCTTTACACCCTGATAGGGATAGGACACTGAGAGTGGCTCAGGACCATTCATATTTGGCTGTCTTTTCAGATGTCATGGACTGGAGCTGGAGCAGAAGGCCATACAATCCCTTCTTCTTGACTCAGTAGTACAGGAGGGTGATCTTCTGCCCTGCACAATGTGTTTGGGTGTGAGATCTGTTGGGGTTTGAATACACAGCTATGCAGCATGCTAGGGGCAGCTGTCATATTGGCTCCTTCAGGTATCTGGGATAGCTTTTGGCAATGACTACAACTATTTGACTCCCCAGGGAATTAAAATGAATTGGCTTTTACTTGTCTAGAATATTTATCAACATTTGAAAGCACAGCAATCCCACCTTATCTATAGATTCACTTTCTACGGCATCAGTTACACACGGTCAACTGTAGTACGAAACTACTACATGGTAAAGTCCAGAAATAAACAATTCAGTTGTATGCCATTCTGAGAAGTGTAATGATATCTCTCTCTGTAGAGCTCCAGGACATGAATCATTCCTTTATCCAGAGTTTCCAGGTTGTATATGCTACCTGCCTATTAGTAACTTTGTTGTCATCTTGGTTATTAGATCAGTTAACAGATATTTTGAGAGAAAGACAACATTCACACAAATTTTATTATAGTATATTGTTATAATTGTTCTATTTTATTATTAGTTATTGTCATTAATCTCTTACTGTGCCTAAATTATAAATTAAACTTTATCATATGTATGTATGAATAGTAAAATACAAAATATATAAATAGGGTTTAGTACTATCTGTGGCTTCAGGCATCCACCAGGGCTCTTCGAACTATCCCCTGGGATAAAGAAGAACTACTGTAGTGAATAGGAGTATTTTTGATTGCCATGTTTTTTGTTTCTTTATCTGTAAAATGGGAATAATAATCTGTACCTCACAGATTGTTGAGAGGATTAAGTGAGATAAGCTGTGTAAAATGCTTAGTACAGTGTCTAGCACATGATTAGATACTTGGAAAGTATTATTTTCCTTCTTCATTTCTCTCTTTCTAAAAAATTAAGTGTTGTATTGATATACCTTGATGCAGTAGAGGTGGTCACAAAAATTAAGTGCAAAGTCAAATAAAAAATTTTTAATTATGTTGCATGAAATTTCCATTGAAAGAAAGCTTCAGTGATAATTCCTTTTCCAAGGGGGAGGAATTACTTTTGTAAAGAAAATATCTCCAATTTATTTATAAAAAACATTTTTCTCTCTAGCATTTGTTTAAATAAAAACAAATAGATTTGAACCTCTATGGATCTCCTTTTTCTTACCTGTAAAGTTGGGATGATTATAATACATAGTGTAGTGTTGTTACGAAGTCTATTTGAGAAAGGTGGCTAGCACATTGTTAAGTCCTCAATAAATGTTAGCATAATTATTGTTTTCTTCAACTGCATATTATTTTGAGATTAAGGATCCTATGTTTTTAAATACTTATACCCATATTTGTGATAGTAAAGTAGTATTTAATCTTTATTCTTTATTAAGATGTGTTAGTTTATATCAATAACATTGAAAAGAGGCATATTGTGAGTCACATGCCACTTAGGTCTGTTTATTTGTGTGGTAAAATATACATATCATAAAATTTAGCATTTTAACCATTTTTAAGTATACAGTTCAGTGGCATCAAGTACATTCACATTGTGCAAACATTACCACTTTGCGGTTCCAGAACTTTTTCATCACCTAAACCAGAAACTTTGTACTCATTAAATACTAACTCCCTATTCCTCCTTCTCTGAGCCCCTGGCAACCTCTATTCTACCCTATGTCTTTATGAATTTTCCTTTTCCAGGTACATTACATAAGTGAGAGCATACAATGTTTGCCCTTTTGTGTCTGGCTAATTCCATTTAGTATAATATTTTCAAAATT
>NW_011889004.1:2189765-2194113 GCF_000151845.1 Pteropus vampyrus
TTAGCTCTTATGTTTAAGTCTTCGATCCATTTTTAGTTAATTTCTGTGTATGGTATAAAGTAAGGATTCAACTTCATTCTTTTGCATGTGGATATCCAGTTTTCCTAGCACTATTTGTTGAAAAGACTTTTTCCCCATTGAATAGTTTTGGCACCCTTGTTAAAAATCATTTATCCATATACATGAGGATATATTCTTGGGCTTTCTATTGTATTCCATTAGTCCGTATGTCTGTTTTTTATGCTAGTACCTCATAGTTTTGCTTACTGTAGCTTTGTAAGTTTTGAAATCGGGAAGTATGAATCCTTAAACTTTGTTCTTTTCCAAGTTTGTTTAGGCTTTTCAGGGTTCCTCGAGATTCCGTATGAATTTTAGAATGGGTTTTTGTTCTATCTGCATTTAATACATTTATTCATTTTAATTTTAAAAATAGCAGATTGAAAAAATTTGTGAGTACTTCAAAAAAATAAAATTCTTAAGACTTTCTATAGTTGCCAAATGTATAAGACAATACAAAATATACTAAGCTGATTTTCAATACTTTTTAAAAATCATAATTCCACATGTACAGTGAGACTGCGATATAATGAAATTGATCTTTGTGTGTAACTTTTAGGGGCGCCATATTGTTTTAAAGCTATATCAAGATAGAGGCATTGTCCATAGTGATTAAGACTATGGCTTTTGGAATCAGACACACCTTTGCTTGAATCCTGGCTCTGCTGTTCACTATTTGAATGACTTTGGGCAAGTTACTTCTCTTTGAGCCTGCATTTCCTTACCTATAAAATGAAAATAATAATAGGGTTGTTTTGAAAGTTAAATGTAATGACATATAAAGATTTTAGCACAATGTCAGACACACTTAAATATTCAGATAGTAAGATAACTAAAAAAATTTTCAGGCTAACATGGTTTCTTTTAATAGGCTCTCCTTTCGGGTATATGTTCGATAATGGAAGAGTGGGCAGTTAGCTGGTGATCTGTATTCTGCCATCTTTGCCTCTGACAAGCTGTATGATTAAAGTTGATTCTGCGCAGAGATTTTCCCATTTGTGAAATAAGGTGTCTTCTAGCTTTTAACTCTTTAGTTATATCTTTTCTCTCACTTTTCTCTCCTTTTTTTATCTCTTCTGGAACCCTCGATAGATCTGTTTTGAACTATCTTATTTTATCATCCTGGTTTCTTTTTTCTGTATTTATCTCCTTCCTGTCTTTCCTGCATTTTGCATTTTGGGTGGTTTCCTTGAGTTAATCTTTCTAGTCACTAATTATCATTTGTGTATTGTTCAGGCTACCTGTTGAGATTCTCCTCTCCCATGAAGTACCCTCCTTCTTTGATTTCTAGAATTTTTACTCAATTTTTTTTTCAAAATCTGCTTGGTCATTTTTCATACTGACCTTTTTTTTTTTTTTTTTAACCTTATTCTCTTCCTTTACCTCCTTCAACATTTTAAACATAGTTGTTTTAACAATTTTTTTAGTTTTTTTAAATTATGCCTAACTCTTGTGATACAAATTTTTCCATCTATGTCATCACTCTGGATGTAATTTTTCCAGTCCCTACTTCATGGGCAGACCTTGGTGACTCTTGGTTTTATTCAGGTAGTTCATGTCCACTGAGCAGTGTGCACGAGGCCTGCAACCTGGTCACCACTTACTGAGATGGCATCAGCACACCCTTCCAGTATCTGAAGCCTATGATTTATTCCAGTACTCTTTCTGGGAGCTTTATTGGCTTCAGCAACTCCTCACCACTCTGTCTTTATTTCTTCTTTGTTTCTAGCTAGCACTTGGGGGATTACCGTTCCTTAGATACGAGCTCAGATATGTAGCCTGAAATAATTTTCACATATTCTACCCTTTCTTATTTTCGGATTGAGAGCTATGTCTTTATGCCATTTTTGTCATAGTGACTGGAAGCCTTTGTAAATATCTAGACATGTGCATGTGTATGTCCTTGTCTAAAAAAGTTTTTAGAATCTTTGATTACTCCTTCTCTGAGCCCCTGGCAACCTCTATTCTACCCTATGTCTTTATGAATTTTCCTTTTCCAGGTACATTACATAAGTGAGAGCATACAATGTTTGCCCTTTTGTGTCTGGCTAATTCCATTTAGTATAATATTTTCAAAATTCAGCCATGATTCCGAAGTGTCCTACGATAGATCACTAGTTAAAGAAGCTGTGGTACATACATACAATGGAATATTACTCAGCCATAAGAAGACATGAAATACTGCCATTTGCAACAACATGATGGACCTCCAGATAATCCTGCTAAGCAAAAAAACCAGACAGAAAAAGTTGAAAATCACATGATATCACTTATATGTGGGATATAAACCTAAAAGCAACAAATGAACAGGTCAAACAAACAGAGACTCATGGACATGGACAATGGACTAGTGGTTACCAGAGGGGAGGCGGGTAGGGGGAAGTGGGAGGTTGACGGGGAAAAAATTTAAATCATTTCTTCAGTTAAAGAAAAAAATTCAGCCATGATTTAGAATGTATCAGAATTGCATTCCTTTGTATGGCTGAATAATAGTCCCTTATATTTATGTACTGCATTTTGTCTATCCATTCATTCGTTGATGGACACTTGGGGTGTTTCTACCTGTTGGCTATTGTGAATAATACTGCTATGAGCATTGGCATACAAGTATCTGTTTGAGTCCCCACTTTTCACTTTTGGGGTGAATATACTAGAATTGCTGGATCAAATGGTAACTCTATGTTTAACTTTTTGAGGAACTGACAAACTGTTTTCCACAGTGGCTGCACCATATTACATTCCCACCTGCAATGCACTAGAGTTCTAGTTTCCCCACATCTTTGCCAACACTGTTTCTTTTCCCCCTCATGTTTTGTTAATAGCCATCCTAACAAGTATGAAGTGGTATCTCATAGTGGTTTTGATTTTCCTAGTAACTAATGACATTGAGCATCTTCTCATGTGCTTGTTGGTCTTTTTTATATCTTGGAGAAATGTCTATTCAAGTTCTTGGCCCATTTTTATATTGGGTTGTTTGTTTTTTTATTTTTGATTTTAGGAGTTCTTTATATATTCTGCATATTAATCCTTTAGCAGATATATGATTTGCAAATATATTTTCCCATTCCGTGGGTTGTCTTTTTCACTCTCTTGATAGTTTCCTTTGTTACATAACAGCATTTAATTTTGATGATGTTTAATTTGTCTATTTTTTTTTCTTTTGTTGCCTGTGCTGACGGTATAGCTATGAAAACATTGTTAGATCCAATGTCATGAAACTCTTTTCCTCCGTTTTCTCTTAAGAGTTTTAGACTTTTAGCTCTTATGTTTAAGTCTTCGATCCATTTTTAGTTAATTTCTGTGTATGGTATAAAGTAAGGATTCAACTTCATTCTTTTGCATGTGGATATCCAGTTTTCCTAGCACTATTTGTTGAAAAGACTTTTTCCCCATTGAATAGTTTTGGCACCCTTGTTAAAAATCATTTATCCATATACATGAGGATATATTCTTGGGCTTTCTATTGTATTCCATTAGTCCGTATGTCTGTTTTTTATGCTAGTACCTCATAGTTTTGCTTACTGTAGCTTTGTAAGTTTTGAAATCGGGAAGTATGAATCCTTAAACTTTGTTCTTTTCCAAGTTTGTTTAGGCTTTTCAGGGTTCCTCGAGATTCCGTATGAATTTTAGAATGGGTTTTTGTTCTATCTGCATTTAATACATTTATTCATTTTAATTTTAAAAATAGCAGATTGAAAAAATTTGTGAGTACTTCAAAAAAATAAAATTCTTAAGACTTTCTATAGTTGCCAAATGTATAAGACAATACAAAATATACTAAGCTGATTTTCAATACTTTTTAAAAATCATAATTCCACATGTACAGTGAGACTGCGATATAATGAAATTGATCTTTGTGTGTAACTTTTAGGGGCGCCATATTGTTTTAAAGCTATATCAAGATAGAGGCATTGTCCATAGTGATTAAGACTATGGCTTTTGGAATCAGACACACCTTTGCTTGAATCCTGGCTCTGCTGTTCACTATTTGAATGACTTTGGGCAAGTTACTTCTCTTTGAGCCTGCATTTCCTTACCTATAAAATGAAAATAATAATAGGGTTGTTTTGAAAGTTAAATGTAATGACATATAAAGATTTTAGCACAATGTCAGACACACTTAAATATTCAGATAGTAAGATAACTAAAAAAATTTTCAGGCTAACATGGTTTCTTTTAATAGGCTCTCCTTTCGGGTATATGTTCGATAATGGAAGAGTGGGCAGTTAGCTGGTGATCTGTATTCTGCCATCTTTGCCTCTGACAAGCTGTATGATTAAAGTTGATTCTG
>NW_011889004.1:2197703-2244740 GCF_000151845.1 Pteropus vampyrus
GCCATTTTTGTCATAGTGACTGGAAGCCTTTGTAAATATCTAGACATGTGCATGTGTATGTCCTTGTCTAAAAAAGTTTTTAGAATCTTTGATTAAACATCTCCCCTCTTTTTCAGCCCTAGCTTAGTACTTTGTACAGAATTGGTATTAAGTAAATACCAGAGCTGTTGAATGAGTGAATGAATGAATGAGATCTAAGGCATTGATTTCCAGTTTTGAAGTTTATGGAACACTGGTGAAACTTTAAACTTTATTGTTGCTTAATTTTTGTTTTGTTTTGCCTTTTTCTCTTTTTAAATGAACTAGATAACCTATTTTAATAAAAGTGAACTGAATTAGAGGGTGGGCCATAAAGGGGAGAATATCCAGAAACTAAAACACAGTAGAGAGTTCAAAACCACACCAGGAATTAGTGATCCAAAGAGGGAGGTAAATATCAATAAGCCACTAAAAGATATTCTTAGAATCATTGAAGAGCCCCCAGGGACCTTTCTGAAAGGAGAGAGCAGTGTTATCAGCTCCTCCTGTATCAACCAGTTGTGTTTTTTCATGAAATCCAGCTCCTTATCTTTATAAGCAGACTTTGATAAAAGATTGCCAACCAAGTAGTGTTTTTCTTGACTTCCAAAGCTGCTTTGATTTTCTTATAAATACCAAGATAAGCTCACTTAAACTAAGTGCCTCTTTCCATCTCAGGCAGAGACTATTTTCCTTCTCTTCAGCTTGAGGAGGGTTAATATTGGCTCTGAATGAACATCTGCTGGCCCCATATTGACACAGGAATAAATTATTCAGCATGTAGTATTTGGGAATTTAAAAGCTCCATGATGAATTCTACAAAACTATATTATGTCTCTGACATTCTAGGGTTTCATTATTTTGTCTTCAATTATTCACAAAGGCTTTTCACCTCTCAAAGCTTATATGGAATTCTTCAAATCAAGTGAGCCTAAGGCTGAAATGATGGAAAACTATATTAAGACATGATGTTCTCTTTTTTGTTTCGGTAGTGTTTTTCTCTTTAGGTGGACTAAACAACCTTTTCTCTACACACATAAAATTGAGATCTGTTTGTTATGAGAGTGAGCTCTTTTGTTTGCACAAGTCGTCAGGAGACACTTTCTATGTGCAGTGTTCCAGTCCCTTCCTGGCAGCTCTGGAGAAATCTTTTGTGAGGATTATAACAGTGATTCTCAAACTTTATTTACTATAAAAAATTTACTATCTGTTTTCTATATGTACACAGAGTGGTGCTTTAAGATCTAAAGTTGAGCAAAGGAGTCTTCTAAATACCTCTTGAATCATTTTCTGTTTCTCCACTGTTGGTGCATTAACTCTGGCCCTCTTTGTTTCTGATGGCATTGTAATGGCTTCCCATGAACTCAAGGATTCTTGTGTGTGTGTGTGTGTGTGTGTGTGTGTGTGTGTGTGAGAGAGAGAGAGAGAGAGAGAGAGAGAGAGAGAGAGAGAGAGAGAGAGAGAGATGGATCCCTTTAGTAGTCTGGTAGTGCCTTTGATGACAAAAAAGACTGATTTTAGAAATACAGTTCTATCTATGGCTTCCTGTACAGCTCAAAGTGTGAAATAACTTCTAGTTTAACCTGATGCAGCCCTCAAAAAACATTCCATCAAAAGTAAAACTTTATTCTTGTGATTAACCCCAAAGAAAATTTTTGGCGAATTTAAGCAAAACACATTAAATAAGAAAAAAAAAAAAACCCTTTTTTTTTGATGAACAGATAACTAAATACTATTAGTTCTTTGAAAAGACTAGAAGTTAAAGATCACGATTTTTCTACATTAATCATACATATAATACATTTGATTCCTAAAATTGCTAGTAAATTTGTTAGATGCAGAGAACGTTTAATAGGAAAATAAGTTGATAAGCTGTGAGAAAATTGTACATTTTCTGTAATGCAGTTAATGTTTAAACTTGCCATTTCATTTCTGCTCTTATAGCTTTCTTTAGTTGCTATTTTGTACACAATGTGTATAGGAAGGGACAAAGAAAGGTGAAGGATAATGGATCTGTTTCTCTCCAGTGCTTGTGTTGCTTTCTGCCAATGAGATAGATATGAAAAGAAGTACATTTATTTACTCTTTCAGATACATACTGGAAGGTACGCTGGTGTTGTACATGAAGATAACTTTACTGTCATTTTCATTGTAACATAATGCTGGGTTAATTTTTTAGAAGTGTCGGACACTCTGAGAGATTAATAGTAATACACTGGGATCATGTCATTCCCCCTCCCCACCTTTATACCAACTCATTAGTGGAAAATGAACTCAAATCTTTTCTGGATTATAGTAAAAAATTGCTTTCATATTTTGCCCAAATACATAATGGCATAAATTATAATAACTGTTTATATTTGTATCTGACTGTTTACAGAACAATTTTACTTATTTGATCTCAATTTATCTTCTCAGTAACTTCTGACACATGTATGTCAGGGATTATTTATCTCTATTCCACAGAAGAAGAAACTGAGGCCCAGAGAGGTTGTGACTTGCCTAAGGTCACAGGGTAAGTAAATGGTAGAGCTAAAGTGAGAACTTCAGCTTCTTGGCTCCTTTCCAGTGCTCTTTTCTATAACTCTAGTCAGAAAGGGTTTGCTCTTTGCTTTCTCTGCAGAATCCTTTTGTACTGCTTAGGCAGATGGATGGGCGTTTGTTCAGTCTTGGTAATGGACATGGATTATGCCCATCTGCTTGGTAGGAAATCAGTGACTATATTGAGAACTGTCCATTTAAAATATTAAATTGCATCAAAACTTATGACATTTAAAGTGCATTTACAATGTAGTTAAGATAACAATTTTATCTGTTCCTATGTAATTACAGTGGTTTTCAGTCACTTCAATTTAGCAGGCTGGAAAAATATGACCTCTGGCTACGTGGCCTTTTCATTTCATAAGTGTGTGCGCATATGCGTGTGCGTGTGCGTGTGCGTGTGTGTGTGTGTGTGTGTGTGTGTGTGTGTGTACCTAATGAACTTGGGGAGGTTTCATTACTTTTCTGCTCTGCTTTTCCAAGGACTCTAATTGTCTCTATTGCAACCCTCAAGCCTTCTCCTTCTGTCTGCTGACAGCAGTCAGGATTTCCATGTGTCACAGAGCAGCAGATTATTGATTTTGTTTTTTGTGTCAGGGCACTGTGTATGTCACTTGAGGTGGTCTTGTGGGCATTTGGTTCATCAGTGATTATGCATAGGGCCCACTTTAACTTGAGCTAGGAAGGAAATGTCAAATAGGAAAGGACTGGATGGTTCTTTTAAGAGTTAGTATCAGTGAATGTATGCTGGAGAGAAACGCCGAGCTGTCACTTCTCCTTCGGCATTGTACTTTGATTTCCAGTTGGCATGTTTAAAGAGCCTGACATTTCGTTTCTCCTTGTTCACTTGAGCAGGGAGTATGGGATCAAAAGCCATCGATTGGCTAGCAGTAGTCTATAACTCTTAAGTAGCATTCGATCATGAATGAAAGCTCTACATGTCAGCCCCAAACAATTGGATGTATCTACAGCCTGTAGAGGTCTGTTCTGTTCTGATTCAAACATGGGAAATTTGGTCTAGTGCCACTAGGCTTCAGAGAAGCCTTGCCTCTTCTCAGGTGAGAGCTAATTCCAAGGACTTTAGGAAGTCTGTGTGATTATCTTGGGCTAGATAACCTCTGGAGGCCTGCTAGACTGGGCTAGGACTTAGTTCCCTTATGGGAGTCCCAGTGAGTCCTGAATATCATCTCTTTTCCCTGGCCTCTCAGCTATACTTCACCTTTCTTTGATGGGAGGCACATGAGAGGACTTGAGGGCCACTGTGCATGTGGGCAAGGGCTAGAAGAGCATGTATTGCTTTCATATTGTTTTTTTGGACAACCGAGACCCTATTTATGAGTTCCGCCATTGTTCTTAATGTCTAAGAGAAATGGTTTTCTTCTATCAGTTTTACCTGAGGGAGAATCTTTTATCACATCCCTCAAGCACTAGGTGGACCATCTGAAACCAAGATACAGGCTGTAGACTAACTTAGAATAGTGGAAAAGCGTGTGCCTGGTTCTTTCCTGCTTGCTTTATACTCAAATGACAAGCTTGCTTTTGGTTTTGATTGATTGGTACCAGTCTGATGATAGTCCTGAAGGGAGATGGTCAAAACCCCATTGCTTTAAATCTCTTTCTTAAAATGATGCTATTCTTCCTGCTGCCATTCTCCATGGGCCTTACCTGCCCCAAATGGGTTAGGAATAAACTTAGTGATCTGGGGCATTAGGTACTATATGCATGTACATTGTTTCTGAGTAAAATATTGATTACTGCATTTCAAGTTACCTGTGGTGAAACTCTTTACAACACTCTGGAGATGAAATATGAAATTGAATGGAGTTCACTGTAAATGGAGAAGAATGGTAAATAGAAGGAACTGAAGGAACATGGACTAAGGAGAGAAGGGCAGTGACTTTCAAGAGCTTTTCCTTTAAAATCTTTAGTTTGTTTTTACCCTGATTGCCTCACTGAATATATATGTTTTTTTGTTTTTTTGTTTTTTTGCTTGCTTGTTTCTTGACTTCTAAATTTTTTCGTTCTTATTTTTGTTTGGTTTTTGTCTTTTTGATTTAAGTTGCTTTTTTTTTTGTTGCTTTGGCAGGTAGTGTGCTCACTGCGTGCTCTCCCCCAACTCCTACCCCATCTTTTATAACAATGAATGGGCATCTTAATTTCACTCTGTTCTCTCCCCGCTTCCTTTCTTCTAAATTATCTGCATTGTCTGTATGTAAAAAGTCTTGTATGTTACAGAAATTGCCCATCGATCAAGTGTGTACCAAGGATGGGTGTTAGGCGGTTTTCATGGATACTCAAGGAGGTTGTCCACAAGTTATACTCCTCATCACTTGCAAGGGCTATTGTCAGCCACCTACTCTAATAGATGATAGCTTTCCGATTGTTCCCTGATATTCTGTGGCCCATTGTTAGCCAGCTTGCATCTCCTGTTCTCAGATTCTGGTGAGAGTTTGGAGCTGGCGTCCATTTTCCTGGCATTTAGAGGTTTCTATTAGGCATAAAATAGACTCAGTGTTTTAAATAAGAGATATTGGCCATGTCTTTACCCCAGCTCTTCAGGTTGCTGTCCTTAATCTAGTCTGACACATTAGAATGAAAGCAATGCAAAACCTTGGTACCCATTTTGACAGAGTTGGTGATATCTGGTATAAAGAATGAACTATGAACCAACATGTGGACAGACCTGAGTTCATGACCCAAATGTGCCACTTATTATGTTATGGCTTTGAGCAATTTATTTATCCTTCTGAACCTTAATTTCTGGCCAGTAAAATGGGCTAATAGTACTTATTTCACAGATTGTAGTGGAATTTGTCGATAGATGATACCATATATGAAAAGCATCCAGGGTAGTGCCTGACATTTAATGTTCATTTCCCTTTCATCTATACAAGCTATTTCTACCTCTGACTCCCACCCTGAAGATTAAATAAGAACTTATAGGTTTATAAGGTAGAATGAGTGATTCAGGTTGGTTATATGAAATAATTTCTTGCCTCTAAATGCTGATTTTTTTTCCCAAGAGAAGGTTTTAACATTGAATGAATTCCCAATTATTTTAAATACTTTAATATAATTTTGTTTGAACTGAAGATGATGGACTAATAACTATATAAGATCCCTTCAAGCAGTGTAGTTTTATGATTTTTTGTTATTTTTGAAAAACCAATATAATATGCCTTTCTGGGTTTTAAGTTCTGATTTCTATGCAGTAAAAGTCTTTGAAAAAAAACAGTGAGCTTCATAAGAAATTTGTCTTGTTTATGTAACCGGAGCATTAATTTTTTTGTGATGATGTTTTCTCTAAAAAAATAAAAACAACTAAAAATGAGTTTCTTTGCCAAATTCTCACATTTGCTTTGCCTTGGGCTCTGTGAGCAAGTTCAGGCAGATCCATAAAAGGTCATTGCAGGCACCTCAGCTAACTCATGGTCCTTAGCTCTCTAAGAGTGGGGCTAAGGGAAACAAGAGAATAGGAGGGCTGGGAAAAGAGGTGGTTCTGGACTTAGGATTCGATAGTTTCATGTACTGTACAGGATTTTTAGGGGGTGATTATTAGCTTTTTGACAGCAGTTTTTTTTTTTTTCCTTCCTGTGAGTTTTTAATATCAGGGGTCTAACTTTGGAAGTTCTGTTCCTCAGCATTTTATTGGCTGTAATATGGCATATTCCTTTGTGGTTCTGAATATTTGTGCTGTTGTGGGTTTTTCTTTTTAATTTCAGTTACTGTGATATTAAGACCATCTGGTTAAAGTTATGTATTTATTTTTGATACAGAAAGGTATTATGATTGAAATGTGCTGAGTAAAACTTTAATCAGGGAGGTGGCGTACTACAATGGAAACAGTAGGGGCTTTGAAAGTTAGATCCAAATTTGAATCTCAACTCAATTGCTTAAGGAGTGTGTGTGATGGAAAGCAAGCTGCTCAGCCTCTCAGTGGCTTCCCTAGAAAAGAGTGAATGAACAATTCTCATGTTTCAGGGAGGTCGAAAGCATTAATTTATATAAAGTGTATATGTTAAGGTTTGCACATGTTAGTACCTTCCTTTCTTCACCTGCCTCTTCTATTCCTTATTCATAAAAGAATTCATCTTCTGATTGGGCCAGAGCCTTACCAGCTTCTTTAAAGAGGAAACCAGAGAAACCACCCCCACACCCTTCCTCTTCCTAATTAAGGTCAGGGAGACTCATTGTCTCACCCGTTGGATAACTTCCCTATCCCAATGGTGGGCTATATCTTATTCTATGTGGATTATAGAATTAGAATGATTATAAAGTAACTTTGAAATTAGGGCATAAATGGAGTAACTTTGTGGTTGTTAATTGTAATATACCACTAATAATACCAATCAATAGAATAAAGTTATTTTTTTCAGTTATATTTCCTTTAAATATCCCAGATCTTTTAGCATATCAAACTCATTCCTGCATTTTCCTTGCTTTTAGGATTTTGGGTTTGGCAGGTGGTATCATGTTTCAATATTAGCAATGAAGTATTTGTCATGTGTTAATTCTTAAGCATATTTCAAAAAGATCTTGATGTCAGATTCTTTGGATCAGGAAGGAAAGCTATAGAAATTATAAGTTGAGATTATTTTAAAGAAAGCATTTTTAGATTTGCTATTATTTTATTGGTAATGTTGCTTCAGGGAGTGTATATTTTATTATTCTTTGTGGTCAGTGGCTCTTCTTCAAGACACAGCTTAAAGGCACTTGTTTTGAATGTAGTCTAATTTCTGAGTTGTATTGTGAGACACCATTCCAGATTGCTGGACCATTGATCACAGGATTGGTATATGTTCTTTCACGGGCATAGACCAGATGCCAAATGACTAGTAGAATAACTGAGGCTATTTTAAAATAGTAAATGCTATTTGTTTCTGTTGATTTTATAATATTGCTAAAGAGTAATAGTGGATATATACATATGTGGTTATGTTTATACATAAACAATTGCATATATTTAATGTTGAAGTAAAGAATTCTTTTCTCTATCCTTTCTGTAAGCTCCTAAGGAAATTAAAAATACCAGAACACTGGGTAAATCCAAGTTTTTACAGTTTGTGTAATTTTTTAAATAGGTAGAAGCTGGTTTTATATCAGCATTTGAAAGCTATAGAGCAGCTGTACTGGTGTGCAGAATACATAACTGAGTGAAAACGTTGCTGCAAACAGAATGGGCTCCAATAGATGTTTATAGATGTTTGCACATGTTCCAAATTAAATTATATTCATCTCCAGTGCCACATTCTACAAATCTCACAAAAAGGACTTACTTGTGCTCCATGAAAGTAATCCTTTGGAATTCTTGAATTAGACTGAGGACATTGTTATTTCTTTGTATCAGAAACTTTTAAAGATACATGTGATTTTTCTCATCCAGGTTTTTCTTATCTGATCTCTTATTATATTTTATTTTCTATATTTAAACAACTTCGTGGATTATATATTTTAGAGATAGTTCTTACTATTGGATAAATCTGTAAATTGTGTGCATATCATTCATTAGGTATTGTGCTTTTTCATTATGTGTACATTTATTTGTGTGTTCCTTTCTGCCACCAACTAGAAGTTGTCATAGTGAAAATATTTCTTTTCCTTAATTTTTTTCTCTGTGTGTGTGTGTGTGTGTGTCTAATTGTGTGTGTATGTGTGTGAAAGAGAGAGAGAGGGAGAGAGAGAGAGAGAATGAGAGAATGAGAATAGCCTGGTTCTCTAATAGCAGAGGTTAATGTGAACTAAGAGGTGTTTGGAATTTCCTCTCATGAGTCTAATAAAAATTTTAGTCTAGGTCTGAGTATGTGTATGTTAATTTCTCACATTTATTTGAAAAATTCATTATACTTTAAGCTAGTCTAGTTTCTCTTATCTGGTTAGTTTCCATTGAGTAGTTATAATATGATCAATAGTTTGCTTTGCAAATTAGACATGCTGTATGGATACATTTATTTGATAAAATTATGGTATGAATTCAGCTCTGAAATATAAATTTGATTGGATCTGTATGAGTTCTTAACACATGATTTTACATATATGCATGTGTATGTAATTATATACACTTTTTGTGTGTATCATGCATTCATATATAAAATCATAAGTGTCCTGTAATTAATTTTATCTTGTTTTGTCCACTTTTATCTATGAAGATTATGTTACCAAATGACTATTTTAAACCAATTTAAGCCAAAATAAAAGGTTGGAGAAAATCCAAGTTTTATAATAAATATATGTCTGAATAGAAAAATACTTGGTAGTATATAAGCTAAAATGAAAGTGATGATCTCTGGGTGATGGGATTAAAGGATGAGTTTAACTTTGGTTGTGCTTTTATATTTTTCCTAGATTTTCTAAAATGAACATATATTCTTTAATTAGAATAATATAAATCTTTAAAATAAATGTACTTTAAATCTCTTTGAAAGAAACATTTTCAACTTAGTCTACCTTTTAGTTGAGAAATATGTGTTGTTTGATTAATAATGAGATAAATGTATTAGCATAAAGAACTTGAGTATAAATTGCAAACTTAACTCTAAAATAATTTTTAAGTAATATTATGTTTTTATTTCAATATCACATTAACATGTTAATTGTGGTCTGAGAAGATAATTCTCAAACCCAGACTATACGCACCAATTAGGAAATTTAACACATAGACCAAAGATAGGTTACTTTTTATTACAGAGTTTTTAAGTATGTCCAGAGTACAAATATATACCAAAATTTACTAACATTAAAATCTTTATGATATAAGCTGAGCTAGTTCAAGATTACAAAAATCCTTAAGAATCGGGAAGTCTGACAAATTCCAAAAGAAACATAAAATTTATCCGTGTTACTATGGTTTTGCAATTAATTGAGCAGTTTTTTTCTTCCTCTGTTGTTTTGATATATTGGTCTCCCAGTGCCCACAATTCTTGTTTGCATTTATCTTCAATTCATCTTAATTAGTCAGTTGAACAAAGGCAGTACTCTTTTGACCTTAGAGATGGATGCATCTTAGGATCCGCATTAGTCGTCATTGGGATTGTTTTAGGCTTCTAGAAGATTCTACATGTGTAGTCTTTGGAGATTTAAAAAAAATATTTTCTCTTCCTAGTTATTTAGTTTAATTCAATATTTCAGGGTGGAATTAATGCTGCAAAAGGCATCTGAGCAATATAAAATGTGATTTTCAGAGCATTCATTAACCTGTAAAATGTTATTTTCTCTACTCTGGTCATTTTATAGAGGACCTTGAAAGTAGACCCTGTTTATTAGAGACTCCTGAATACATAAATCAATTTTGATGTTTTCTTTGGTCTAATGATAATGTGACTTGTTAATAATTACTGTAGTAACTTCCAATTAATGAGAATTGTGACTTCAGATTAGATTCCTTCTAATTAGTACTTTGTCATTTTACCTCATCAAAAAATGGTTTGCTAGTTTGGAATTAAGGAAAGAATTCCATTTGGCAATAGGTGGTTCATTAACACATGGAAAGAAATAGACTGGCTCACACTCTTCTTGCCAATTGCAAATGTTTTTGTTAAAAGGAAAAGCTTGCCTTGCTTTGTGGGGGATGGTGGTGGCAGATTTCTTATCCAGAATTCTTATGTTAGGTTTTCCTTTTAGGAAAAAGATATTTGAAAAGGAGACATTGAAATGAAACCAAGTGTGGTAATCAGAAGGCTTCAAATGATAGTAAATGTATAAGTACTAAGGAGAAATTTGGGATGCCTCAGCAGTTAGCCACTCTATAAATAATGAAAGAAGATCGCATTTCATAGCATAGGATTTTAGAATGTTACAGTTGTAAAGAACCTAAAGAGATTACTTAACTTGACCCTTCCCTTTAGGAATGGTGGAATTGAGGCTCAGAGAGGGAAAGTAGTTAAAATTCACATACCTGTAGGACCAGTCCAAGGTTTCTGTCCATTGTTCTAGTTCACTATTATATATTGTTACTATCTTAATTACTGTGCCATGAGGAATATGAATCTAGTCTAAATGTTTTGCCGGGAATACGGTGATGATTGAACTAGAAGATGAAAAGTGTAGTGATTTATTTTCTTTAGGTTTGTCAAAAATTTTGTGAAAAATTATGCCAGAGAACTTTAACTTGTTTCACAATAAGTAATAGAGTAAGTGATGAATAAATATAAGGATTTTAAAATTTGGCATGTAGATGCTTTTTAAATTAAATGTAATTTGTAATAAGGAACCCACATATGTAACTTAAGTGCTTTTCCTAGAAATAAGTGTAGATACTACAGAAGTGTGAATAGAGGCACAAAATGATCAAGTCAGAACTGAATGTTGGTAGAATAGTGAACATAACATTTTCATATAGAGGTCACCCCCAGCATCCTAAGGCAAAGGGATGTTCTTACCCCATTGCTTGAAATGCTTTCTCTGTTGTTGCGATGTGAGACAAACAGCTGAAAGGATCAGATTTTGAGTGGATACTGATGTCTCCACACTATTTTAATTTCAAGTATACTGATATCTGTAGACTGAGTTATATCTATTTATGTTGAAATCTAGAAGCCTTCACTCTCAGGGGAGGATGGACGAGACAACAGGAAGAGATTAACTTTCTAAGCCTCCCTTTTTGTATTTATTACAAGGTGTTTTTACAGATGTTACTTTTGTCCAGTTAAAAGAAAATATTCAGATTGTTTGAAATAAGCAAAAGAAAATTTGAATGATTTTCAAATAGACTAAATTGAGCTCTTATAATTTAAGACCATTTTATTTTTATTTGCATTGGCTGTTTATTACACTTAAATATTTCTTCAGGAAGGATTTCTTCTGATCTGTGATCTCCCTGGCAAAATCAGTGTAAGCACTTGAATTTCAAATGCATGTTTTTTACATTTAAATTGCTGTTCTCTGCTACTGGAAGAGCTCATGAAAACCATCTATAGTTCATAAGTCTGGTCTCTTGCAGAGAAATTAGAGGCCATTAGAACTATTGGTCTTATTTCCAACTGAATTAGTTAACTGCCTGTTAAGGTTCAGAGCTTATTGACCAATAGGCATTTATTACCCCAGCCATAATGACACAATGATTTTCATTAAATTCCAGAGTTTATGGAAATAAAAAAGAGATCTCGCAAAGAAAGTGGTTAGTGGTTGCATTTAATTATTAGGATTAATTAGGCATTTAAATGTGGTTATAAAGTATGTTTTAAAAACAAGTAGTTCTTTTTCATTGCTCTGAGCCAATTGTGCTGAAGGGAATGAAGATTTTGTTGCTTTCTTGAAAGTATTGCTGGTTCTCTTGTTTCACAAAGTATATATACTGTACCTGCTGAGCAGTGTGTTCAGAGAGTACTTATCAATATTACAGAACCTTTGGTAGTTTAACATTTGCCATTAATAATATTCAGGATAATTTTGAAAATAATCAACATGATTGGTATAGGACATTAAAAGTACTCATCTGGGAGCTTAAGAAAATGATGTCTTTCTTTCAAAGACTTTTAATGTGATAATTTCAAAACCTGTATTTCCATCACTTCTATATTTTCATTTAATTATGGTCATAATTTTATAATTAACAAGGATTCTTTACATAAGATATCAAAAAGATATCAATTAAATTAGAACTTTGTGCATTGTTTTTGAACTTGTAGTGGTTAAAAATGTATCTTAGGAGCTAGTTAAAAGAACTTATTAAAAAATTAATATATCCTGAAAGAAGGTAGAGAGAATGACAGATTATAAAGTGGAACCTAGTTTTTAAGCTTTTGGGATTCTATCCATTGCATTAAAAATTGATGTGGGATCTGAATATTCATCTCCAAAACCATTTGAAATGATAAGCTGCAGAATTAGAGCTACTTCTCTGTAGAAGACTCATTTGCAAGTGTCAGCCAATATTCCTTTCAAACAACGTAAAATGGGTTTCTTAATTTGCTTTAGAAGTGTGGTTTCAGAAAGTTGATGTAACCAAGTTCATTTGCATTTCCTCTGGACAGGATAAATCCACTTCACTGATATTAGTTTGGATAATTTCTCCCCAAGGGGCAGTGCATCTTTTTCAAACTCAGAGATTCAAGAGCATGATGGGTAAAGCTTTCTAGGTTAAATTCGTATCTGTCCTGGTTGGGGAGCATACTGAGCCACATAAAAGATGTAAATATGGATTTAAGTCTCTTTGGATATCAGCGTCTAAAGAAAAGAAAGGAGAGAACTGAAACTTTGAAAGACACTGAGTTCAAGGAATGAATTTGGAAGCAGTTGGGACTGAAAATTTAAGAAAACTAGAATGAGAGAAGGTGCACTAGTGGTATAAAATTCTTCAGTTAATATTTATTGAGGGATAGATTACATATCTATGGTAGGCTATATGTGTATAGATATAAATAAAAAAGACCCCTGCCTTTGAAGAACAATTTTCTTTTAGTTTTGTTTGTTCATTCGTTCATTTGTTCATTCATTCAGTAATCACTGGGTATCTACTCTGTGTCAGACACCACACTGAAGATACAAAGGTGAAAAGGCATTGTCTCTGTACTTCAGGAGCTTTCAGGCTGTGAAACTTCTTCCTGACATTCTCATTTGGAACCCAGAAAAGGTGTTTCCTTATAAATGCCGTTTTAAAGGGAAGCTGCATGCTATAGGAGTGGAGACCTAGCTTCAGAGCCAGAGAGTTCTAGGTTTGAATCTCTGTTCTGTCACAAACTATTTCCTTGAGAAAGTTACTTAACCTTTAGTAGACTCAGGATCTTTATCTTTAAAGGAAGAGATATGATCTACCTTGCAGGATTATTAAGACTAAATAACAGTACTTATATGAAAATGCTTGTCATATACTGATGAGTATCAGTTCCATTTCTTCTCCTTTTCTGTCATATTGCTAGTTGTGTAAACCAGTGACATTTCGTAAGAACTAGGCCATTGTGAACTGGGTAGATAATAACCTTTTATAACATAATTTATTTTTATGGAAAAAACGCTTAAACATTCTTAACAATTGACTTGAAAATGAACTTTTAGAAAACAATTCCTTTGTAAGTTGGGGAAGACATATATTCAATTTTTACACGTAACTTGTTCATATGTTGCTTTGAAATAATTTTTAATTACTTAATGTGCAGCTTTTATATATCTCTCAAGTTGATCAGATACTTTCTAAAAGCTGAGATTATCTCTACTTATATATTCCTGTAGCAGCAAATACTTTTATACATAGTAGGTAGTGAACACATTATTTTTTAAATTAAATTTATTGGGGTAACATTGTATAAATTTTAGGTATATAACTTTATAATCCAACTGTGTACTTCATTGTAGAACACATTCTTGATGAATGGTAAAACAGTTACAGAAAAATAATGCCAAAGATACATTTAATTAAAAATCTGAAATCGTTTTGATTCCTCAATTTAATACTTGTTAACAAATAATATTAGAAAATGTTTTGATTTTTAAAAAGTCGAACTAAAAAAGTGCAAGTTTTATAGAAAGAGTGCTTTTAATGATTAGCGGGAACAATGCTAGCAATTTATGATCTTTGAAAGAGGTGTGGAATCACATCAGTTCCTGCACAGAAAGTACCTGTCAAATAGTACACCAGAATTATGTGGTGCAAGAGACCCTATCAGGTCAAAGAAGAGCATTAATCTGGAACTGTTTAGCCAACCGAGACACCAATTGTCTGTGAATGTTACTCTTTATGCATGATTACCAAGACCTAAATTTATTGATAGAGTTATGCAGTTGTGTTTTGTAGTTATGCTTGTTTTCAAATGATTTTGTAAAATAATAGATAATCCCATGAATAAGTAATTTTTAACACATTGACATTATGCCTGAATAAATTTTCTGACCATTTCTCAATCAAAAGAATTTATTAAGTTTCCAGATATGTAGGAACTGCTATGCTATTCTGATGGCTTTTTTGAAAGGAAATTCATCTGCCCTATCACTGCTGTTTCTTTTTTGGAATTGCAGCCATAATTTCATAGGAATGAATCACCAATAGGACTATTATGCTGATGAATGAAAGCTTCCTGTGCCTGTTGGCAGGCACTAAGTAGGCTCTAAGCAAACTGAAATTCATTGAATCTTAACAGGGCTATTAAGAAAATAAGTGCAAATTGTCAGGAGAAGAAAGATTCGTTCCTTAACATCATCACTTGACTCTTAGGTAAGAAATGTTAGGCAAGAAAGAGACTGTTTCAATTTGTCATCCTCCTGAGACCTCAAGATGTTATCTGCAGTACTGAAATAAACCATTCCTTCCTATAAGCAGAGAAAATGAGAAAATGGTTTATGCCCAGATTGGTCCATTTAGTTAGGAGGACAGTCACATAAATAACTACTTAAGAAAACAAAATAAAGAAAGAAATGGGAAACATAAGTCCCTGGCATAGACCCTTTTGGGATCAAAGTCTCTGTAAATAGTATGTGCAAAACAGAACTGTCTAGGACAACTGTAATGGGCTAATAGGAAGACATTATGAACTTTAACCTCTCTTTTCCTTAATTTTTTCATCTATAAAATAAAAGCCATTTTCTTTTCATGTCTCATAGGGGAAAGCTGGCTTAGCTCATGATTGAGAGAATTCTCTGGCAACAAGGGGTTATAGAGATGTAATGAGGGTGATAATATAATTACTGAACATGTGTCAGTAGTATGATGTGACTATTTAGAAGGGCGTAAGAGCCCCAGATCTTACAGGCAGAAAAACAACATATTATCAACTGTACTTGTTGTCATCAAGGCCTATTTATTATTCTGCGATTTAGTTATTTTTCTTTAAAAAATCATTTGTCTATGTATCTGTACTATTTATCAATCCAATTTACTTTGCTGAGACAGGGAAATCTTTGGTAGTGAGTCATAGGAGGACACCAGTAAGAAAGTGAGGAGGCAGCATGATGTAGGTGAAAAGAGTATGGATTTTGGCATCAGTCCAGGCTCACTGAATTTTTTCCAGTAGCTGTGTAACTTGACCCATTTTCTTTACTTCTCTGAACTCATGTTTTTCATTTTAAAAATGGGGATAATAATGTCTACTTTCCAGAGTTGTTATAGAAACTAAATGAATCATCTCATGGCATTCTTTCCCGATGTAGTGGCCTTATTTGAATTTCATGAATATACTGTGCTCTTTCCAGTCTTAGGCCTTTGCACTTTCTCCTGCAGTGTTCTTTCCTCGGTCGTCGTCTTTATTTTTTAATAATATTTTTATTTTTCAAGTACAGTTGTCATACAATATATTAGTTTCAGGTGTACAACATGAATTAGACATTTATATATCTTATGAAGTGATCACCTCAATAAATCTAGTACCCATCTGACACCATACGTAGTTATTACAATATTATTGATTATATTTCTTATACTATAGTTTATAAAAAATTATTTTTTTATATAGTTAAAAAATTATTTTTACTTTATTTTTTTATTTTGTTTTGTTTTTTTATTTTTTCCTCCTCCTCTTTCCCCCTCCCCTCTGATAACCATTTTATGCTATACTTTATATCCCCATAACTATTTCATAACTACTAATTTGTACTTCTGAATCCCTTCCCCTTTTTCAACCCCTCCTCCAATCCCCATCCAGTATGGCAACCATCAAAATGTTCTCTGTATCTAATCTATGAGTTTGTTTCTGTTTTGTTAATTTATTTTGTTCTTTAGATTATACATGTAAGTAAAATCTATGGCATTTGTCTTTCTCTGTCTGGCTTACCCTACTCGGTACAGTACCCTCTAGATCCATTCACATTGTGGCAGATGGTAAGATTTCATTCTTTTTTATGGCCAAGAAATATTTTATTGTATATGTTTACCACCTCTTTTTTATCCATCCATATTGATGAACACTCTGGTTGCCTTAATATCGTGGTCCTAATAAATTATGCTGCAGTGAACATATGGGTTCAAATTACCCTTCAAAGTAGTTTTTGGGTTTGTTCAGATAAATATCCAGAAGTGGGTTTACTGAGTCCTTCTTTGTCTCTTGTTGTATAGCCTTCGTTTTAAAGTCTATTTTGTCTGGTGTAAGTACTGCTACCCCGCTTTTTTTTTTTTGTTTATTTCCATTTTGATGAAATATCTTTTCCCTTCCTTTTACTTTCAGTCTGTGTATGTGTTTCGATCTGAAGTGAGAGTCTCATAGGCAGCATATGAAGGGTCTGGTTTTCCTATCCATTCAGCCACTGTCTTTTGATTGAAGCATTTTATCCATTTACATCTGAAGTAATTATTGATAGATCTGTAGTTATTGCTACTTTATTATTCTTACTTTTGATCTTTTGTTCTTCTTTAAGAAGTCCCTCTAACTAACATTTCTTGTAATACTGATTTGATAAACTCCCTTAGCATTTTCTTGTCTGGAAAGTTCTTTATCTGTCCTTCAATTCTAAATGATAGCTTTGCTGGGTAGAGTAATCTTGGTTGTAGGTTCTTGCTTTTCGTCACTTTGAATATTTCCTTCTAATCCTTTCTGGCCTGCAAACTTTCTGTTGAGAAATCATCTGACTGTTTAATGGGAGCTCCCTTGAAGGTAACTAATTGCTTTTCTCTTGCTGCTTTTAAGATTCTCTCTTTGTCTTTAACCTTTGGCATTTTAATTATGATGTGTTTTGGTGTGGACCTCTTTGGGTTCATCTTGTTTGGGACTGTCAGCATTTTTTGGGCTTGCATGTCTGTTTCCTTTGCTAGGTTGGGGAAGTTTTCAATCATTATTTCTTGAAATAGGTTTTCAATTCCTTGCTCTCTTTCTTTTTCTAGTACCCCTGTGATGTGAATGTTGGTACTCTTGATGGTGTCCCAGAGGCCCTTTAAACTATCCTCATTTTTTTGGATTCTTTTTTCTTGTTACTATTCTGATTGAGTGTTTTCTGCTACCTTATCTTCTAAATCTCTGATTTGATCCACTGTTTCAGCTAATCTACTGTTGATTTCCTCTATTCTTCATTTTAGTGATTCTACTCTTTTCTGACTGGTTCTTTTTTGTGTTTTCTATCTCCATTTTTATGTTTTCTATCTCTTTGTTAAAATTCTCACTGAGTTAATCTACTGTTCCCCTAAGTTCATTGAGCATCCATATAATCAGTGTTTTGAACTCTGCATCTGGTAGATAGACTGCTTGTTTCCATTTTGTTTAGTTAATTTTCAGGAATTTATTCTGTTCTTTCATTTGGGACATGTTTGTCTCCTCATTTTGATTGCCTTCCTGTGTTTCTTTCTATGTATTAGGTAGGTCTACTATATCTCCAGTCTTAGTAGAGTGGCCTTACATAGTAGGTGTCCTGTGGGGCCCAGTGGTGCAGTCTTCCCTAGTCACCTAAATTGGGTACTCCAGGTGTGTCTCTTGTATGGATTGTGTGTGCTCTCCTGTTGTAGTTGAGCCTTGGTTGCTGTTTGCACATCATTGAGAGGGAGAGATTCACCTTTAGGCCGATTTATTGTTAGGACTGGCTGGGCTTACCCTACGGAGCAGGATTCACTTTTGTATGGAAGTGTCTTGGGTGGACCTATAAGTTGGTGGGGTCTCAGGGAGTTACCAGGGCAGGGTGACCATTGTTAGCCAGATTGATAGAGGCTCAGATATGGTGCCTTCAGGAGCCTGTATGCTGGGAGCGGGGCAGACTCAACAGAGGAACAGTGGATTCTGACAGCACTTCTGTCTGGGAGAAAGCCTCTCCTCCAGCACTCACCCTGAAACCAGACATTTCAGTTCCTCCCCAGATGTCCCTGGTGCCTTTCAAGCTGCTGCCCCAGTGCTGGAGCTTAGAGTGACTGAGTTCATCAGCAAGTAAGTCTGTGTGTGGGCCCCTTAAGAGAAAAGCTACTCTAGCCACCCTCCATCTCACTCAGCCACAGTCTCCACTGGTTTTCACAATCAGCATTTGTGGTGACTTCTCAGCTCTGGAACCCTTGGTTAGAGAGCTCGGTGTGGGAATAGGACCCTTTGCTCCTCTGGAGGTACCTCCACAGCCAAGATATCCCTCTTGCTTCTCAAGTGCTAGTGGCTGTGGGACTAGCCCATTCTGTGTCTCTTTCTCTCCTGCCAGTCTTGAAGTGTCCTCTTTTGTATGTCCCTAGTTATAGGACTTCTATTCAGCTAGACTTTAGGCAACTCCCAATGATGGCTGTTCTGTAGTTGTAATTTTGATGTGGTTTGAGAAGAGGCAAGTTCGGTGTTTACGTAATCTGCCATCTTGACTGAAGCCCTCAGTTGGCTTCTTACCATCCTTAACTCACAGCTTAAGTGATACCTTTTCTGAGCATGGTTCTAAATAAGATATTTTCCCCCAACCAGTTATTCTTTATTACCATACAGTTTTTGTTTTATTTCTGCACTTTCACAATTTATTGTATCTTTTTACTATGTATTTGTTTACTGCATATTTCTTGCACTAGATATGAGCTTTCAGAAGGCAGGGACAGTGTCTTTTTTCTCTCCCTTGAGTTTCACTGGCACGGTGCCTAACACAGTGCTAAACATGCAAATATTTTTTTAAAAAGAATGAGTGAATGAGTATGTAGCACCTGGAAGAGTACTGATAAATTAAGGGACACTTAATGAATAGTAGCTATTATGATTATTGTTAGTCATTATACCTCTACTTATAGATGTAGGTATTCACTTTTTCTCTGCTTCCTGCCTTTGAGCTCCAAAGGAGGTTAATGAACAGTAGAACGTCTGCACGTTTGCCGCTTCATTGAGCATCAGAGTTGAGGGGGAAATGGGTTTCCTTTCCTCTAATTAAAGCACAGTCAGTTCTTGTTATTAACAATTGTAATGTTCTATAAAGTTGAATGAATATTGAGTTAACAAAAACTGAACCATTAGTTCTAGGGGAAATACAGGGTTAGGTTCCTACAAGTCTCTGCTCACAGCATTTTTGTCAGCTGATCATCACATAACCTTATTTTATGTGTGTTTCTGTTCAAATATATCTGAGTTACTATATATTGTTGATTCATTAACATTGAACTCATGGCCAACATCATTATAAATCATGACTGAACAAAGCTTATCTATTACGTGTATTTTCTCTGTAGGGTACATCACAGCTTTATTGCACTTAGGAACACTTCAGCACTACACTTGGGGACCATTTAAAACAGCAAAATCACCAATGAAAAGGATGCTTGTTTATATGTGAGAACTGAAACAAGAAGGCAGAGTGTCAACTTGTTTTGCCTCAGCCAAGAACATGTGGATTGGGCGATACAAATTTTTTGATGCTCTGCACATGTTTTTGAATGAACGTGAAAGTATGAGTATTGATTTTGGAATTACAAATAAATTTTAGTAAATAAATGAATTCACAAATATAGAATCTGTGACTATGAGGTCAACTGTACATATTGCTATTCATTATTTATATTTAATTTCATAACAATATTTTTGGTTTTACTTTAAATAATACACATTTATGTAAATGTAATATTTATGTAAATAACTCTTTTCTTCCAGAATAGTTTATTTTTATTTTATACAAAACACATTTCATTTTTATGTATTCTTTTGTTTTTCAATAGGGCTTGCAGTGTATGTTGTGTGCCTGTGTTTGTGCATGTGTTTGAGATGCCCAAAGTAGCATTTAAAAGCATCTTTAAATTTTAAAAAATCATCCACAGGACTCACAACCCTGAATCAATCTTTATAGGTTAATCCTCTGACTTGACTTGGATTGCAGTCTGACCCAGTTTGGAGAAGATGGTAAATGGGCAACTTGGAAGAAATTGGCAAATGCTAGTAATAAAAATCAGATTTGAAAAATAAAAATTATTTATTGACCATTAAAAGACATTTGGATTATTCCCAGTTTGGAGAAATTATGAATAGAGCTGCAATAAATATTTGTACATAGGTTTTGTGTGAACATATGTTATTTTTCTAGGGTAAATACCTAGAAGTGGGATTGCTGGATTATATAGTAAATATATATTCCACTTTATAAAAAGCTGAAAAACTATTTTCCAGATATTTACATTCCACCAGCAATGTATGAGTTCCAGTTGCTCTGTATTCTCACCAGCACTTGGCATTGTTACTATTTTTGTTTGTTTGCTATTCAAATAGACGTTTAGCGGTTTACTTTGCTTTTACTTAATGGCTAGTGATGTTGAACATCTTTTCATATGCTTATTTGCCATCTGAATATCCTGTCTGTTGAAGTTTCTGTTCACATCTGTTGCCCATTTTTTATTGGGTTCTTTGTTTTCTAACTCTTAAGTTCTTTGTATGTAATGGATATTATAATAAAAGAAAGGGAGAATGGGGATTGAGTAAGAAACAACGAATAAAAAAAAATCAAAACCCGAAGACTTTGCAGATTGACTGTGTACTGGGGACTCTTTCAGTGCTTAGCTAGGCCATTTACTACTCTGCCTTAGCCTTCACTTCCTGCTTGCACTGAACCTAGAGATTAGTCAGAGGTGAATACTTAGAGTCTTCTCAGGTCTTCTGAGTATGTATCCTGCCTTGGGCATGTACTTGGCTTTCTGAATTTCCCAGTTTGTATGGGTACTTTTGAATGCTCTAATGCTTCAAAGAAACCATATCTAGCTTTCCTTTCCAGATTTTTGGTACTCTATTATAGGCCTCAACTGTAATCTTTGGCCTTAGGTGACTGGGGGTGGATCATTTGCATAAAAGTTTTTGAGGAATGCCTGCTACATTTCTGCCATGAGAGAGTTCTAAGTTAGGTGAAACAAAGGCATGAACCTTGCAATAGTCTTTTAGGCAGTCCTCAGATTAGAGCAGACAAATATTATTGTTTGAGAATAAGGTCTGCTCTGATCGCTCCAGAGCCAGGGACATGGTTCCTACACAGATAACGTGGGCTGCTGGATTCAAGACTGTCACCAGGCCAGGGAGGAAAATGGAGCAAGACCATGTTAAAATGCCACAAATCTTTTCTACCATTTTTAAGTTGCCTTTTCCTTGTTCTGGCATTTGTTTTGTTGGTGTAAACCTGTGCCTGTGTTCTCAGAGTACTGAGAAAATTGATCTTGACTGCTTTTCTTGAGTTTTCAGTATTTATTTCGAGGGATGGGCTCTTAAAGTTACCACTCTGCCATTTTTTGCTCTAGTTCTTTCTTAATGTTATATTTAAGAACTTTGTGTCTAACCTTATGTCACAGATTTTTTCTTCTAAAAGTTTTACAGCTTTATTTTTTCACATTTAGATTTGTGGTCCAATTTGAGGTTCAAGATTCATAAAGTACAAGGTTCATTTGTCTGCATATGAATGTCCAGTTGTTCCAACACCATTTGTTGAAAATTTCCTTTCTTTTTAAATTCCCTTTCTTATTTTGTAAAATATCACTTGTCCACGTGTGTGTGCATCTATTTCGGACTCTGTTCTCTGGATGTGTCTATTCCTTCACCAGTATTACACTGTGTTGATTACTTAAATTTAGAGGAAATGTTAAAATTGGGTTCTATGAGGTCTACAACCTTTTATTTTTTAAGATTGTTTTGGCTATTTTAGTTCCTTTGCCTTTCTGTATAAATTTTTAGACTCAGCTGTCTATATGTATAAAAAATGTTATTCGATCTTGATTGGAATTGCATTAAATCTATTTGTATGTTCAATTTGGGAAGGGTCGACATTGAACATGGTATGTTTCTCCATACATATAGATCTTCATTGATTTTTTTTAATGAGTATTTTGTAGTTTTTGCCTTGCTCATCTTACTTATATTTTGTTAGATTTACACCATTTTGGAGCTATTAATGGTATTATTTTCAGAAATTTAATTTCTAATTGTTTGCTATGAAATATGATGTTTGTATGTTTACCTTATATCTGTTGACATTGCTAATTCATTGATTAGTTCTAAGAGCTTTTTTGTATTCTTCTTAGGATTGTTATATAGATAATCATATCGGTTGCTTATAGGAATAGTTGTATTTCTTCTTTTCCAATTTGTTTGCCACCTATTTATTTATTTAGACTTATTGCACTGTCACCTCTCCCACTGACGTTATTTCTCTTGTATCTGAAGAATTTACTTTAGCATTTCTTTTAGAGTAGGTTTATTGGTAACATTTTCTCTTTTAGTTTTTCTTCATCTGCCAATGTCTTCATTTCAGCATCATTCCTGAGGATGTTTTCTGAAAAATTACAGAATTCTGGGTTTATAGTTCTTTTATTTCAGCACTTTAAAGTTGTCTTTCCATTGCTTTTTAGCCTCCATGGTTTGTGATGAGCAATCTGCAACCTTTTGGATTGTTTCCCTACATGTAATATGACATTTTTATCTGGCTGCTTTCAAGATGTTTTTGTCTTTTATTTTCGGTAGTCTGATCTTTCTTGTCATGGATTTTTTTGGGTTAATCTTGTTTGAGGTTTGCTGTCCTTCTTCAATCTGTAGGTTTATGTCTGCTTATATCTTTCCACAAATTGTGGAAAATTTTCAGTCATTATTTGTTTAAGTCTTTTGGTTTTTCTTTTCTGCTCTATACTCTTTATTATCTCCTTTGGGACTCCAATGACATGAATAGTAAACCTTTTATTATTACCCAATATATTGATGAGGCTCTGTTCATTTTTGTTTTTCAGTTATTTGTATATTGTTCAGATTGGGTAATTTCTATTGATCTATCTGTTTTGTTTCTCTGTCATTGCAGTTCTACTATTGAACCTACTCCTAAATATTTCACTTTAGTTATTATGTTTTTATATTTAAAATTTTTATTTTATTTTATTTTTTTATATCTTTTATTCCTTTCCTGAGAGTGTCTGTCTTTCCATTTGCTACAAGAATGTTTGCCCTTATTTCTTCTCATGTGAATATAATAGCTGCTTTAAAATCTTTGATAATTTTAACTTCTATGTCATCTTGGAGTTGATATCTGTTGATTGCCTTATTTTCTTGTGAGTTGAGATTTTTCTGGTTTTTTATCAGCCACATAATTTTGTTTATATCCTGGATGTTTTGGTATTATCCTTTGCATCTTTTTTTTAAAAAAGGTGAATGTAGTCTTTTTGTTGTTTTGTTCATTGTTTTAATAAACAATTTAGCTGTTTAGTTTCAGGTTTTAAGTCCCAATCCACATTTTGTGGACTTTAGTTCCAATGTCAGTGAAGTTTTCAGAGCCTTTGTAGTTCTACTAAGACCTTTTGTATGCATCACTCAATGGTCAGTCTGAGAATTAGATGGTAGGCTCTCCTATAGTTTAGTTCTCAAAACCTTAGGTATTCTTTTTAAGGTCAGATCCATATACATCTTTATGGGATCACTCTCATAAACTCCCTCCTATATGTGACCCCCCCTACACTTTATAGACCGGAAGAGTAGGACTTTTCTTGGGCTGCTTTCTGTTTGGACCCAGTGTGTACTTCCTCATTTTGAACTACCATTGAATCCATGTTGGGCAACACCAGATGGGAAGGATAAACAAAGCAAAACAAGAAATCCATTGCTGGTTTGGTACTACTTTCAATTCTGGTCTTGTTCCTCAGTTCATCTGCTGTCATTTACTGTTTCAGAGAGCTAGCTGTTTCATGAAGTCTTTTCAGGGCATATATGTACTCAGCTAGAAAGATTGGATGCTTACTCCATCTTGCCTAAGGAATGGAACCCTTTCTCTTTTGAAAAGGTATAAAGTATATTGTTATATTTTTGAAGTAATGAGTATTGAGAAGCAGACATTTTTCTTAACCTTATATTTTCCATTGTGATATGTGGCACCCTAGCACACATATGCCAATGTAGAAATAATACATAATATAGGAAGGAGAAAGAGGTAGGCTGTGAAGTTTATTATTTAGACAGACGTGTGTAAAATATCTGTGCAAGTGTTTTTTGCAAGCTCTCACCACTTGCTTATGTTACTCTGTTCATGGTCCTCTTCCCAGTAAATATTCTTTCCTGGAGACTCTTCCTACAGGTTAGCAAGTGAAGCAGTAGAGGTTGCCAGTGGTTTAGACAGGTACTCAGGCTTTGCTTTCCCAAATACCTAAAGAGAGGGACTCTTCCAATGATTGGGCTATAGGCAGAGTGGTGGTGGGCATTTTTTAATGTTTCCTTTTTTTTAGAATTTTCTTTTATAATTTTTCATATAAAAATAATTCTCCATTGATTGTAAAGAAGTACTGCAGTGGTGCAAGGTGTTAATAGTGGGGGAGGTTGTACATGTGTTAGAACAATAGTTATATGTGAATCCTGTGTACTTTTTACTCAGTTTTGCTGTGAATCTAGAACTGCTCTAAAAATAAAGTTTATTAATTAAAGTATTCTTTCCCAGAAACTTCAAATAAATTTGACATTTCAGGAAATGTTATGTTATTGTGTTGCTTTGTCCTTCTCCATAGTAAAATGCTTCAGACTCACATTTGAATTATAATTTGATGAGAAAAGCAAGAGTTGATAGATGAGAAAACTCAGAAAGATCAAGGAGTGAGTCACTAACGGAGGAATTTCATAAGTGCAAGGAAGCCTTATATAGAACTCTTATATCCACGACAATAATTTCTGATAGACTACTTTTTGAAGGAAGTGAATTTTCATTAATCTGGCATGGTTTGGGTTTACCTACAGTGTGGTAGATGAGATGCCAAATGTTTTTACCAATAGTGAGAATTTGGGATCCTTTTTAATTCCCACATTGTTGGCTTCAGTGTTTTTCTGAATTCACTATTCTCTCTGCCCGCCATTATTGTTTTCCATTTTACTTCTGGTCTTACCACATTCCCCAGGACCAGGCTATGTGTGTGAAGGCACACTTGCTCTGTGTTCTTTTCTGGGTAGGGGGACGATTGGTAGAGCAGGAACACAGAACATACTGAAGCCAGATGACTTCTTGGAGAATGTTCAGGAAATTCCCTGGTTTTCTTCTTGGCCCAACTTTATATTCCTCCTATGGCACATTCATATAGGAAGGGTATAGATATGGAAAGTTTAGAACCATTGCTCTAGGGGACTTTAAACTGCTTTCATTGTTTAGTTTTAAATCTTAGAAGAGAAACTTCAAATTGCCGTACCCACATTTTATAATCTGACATAAACTTTAACATTGGGAATCCCTTCAGTGCTACTTAGTTATTTAACATCTGGTTGTCATTTCATTTTTTCTTTAAGTTTTTATCAAATTTTTTCTTTAAGTTTTGATCAAATTTCAAATTTATTTTTTAAAATGTTACCTTAATACTTTGATACAATTAGTTTAAAATTAATTTTGGGAAAAGAAATAGCTGATATGATATGAAACAATCAGGATTGAGAACAGACTTCCTTTAGAAATTGGTATTAAACATACCAAAGCCAGAGTTGGGGAGAGAAGCAATTTACAGTGGCAGATTTGGTTAGAACCTTATGTTGAGACTTTTTGGACCTCTGACTCTGAGTTGCAAACTAAATAATTTTGTTTTCTAAAATAGCCTCCAATCTCTTGCATGTACTTTCAGCATACAATAAGACTAGTTAAAAATATAAGTGTAGTTTTCTGGAGAGATAAGAATGATTACTCCCGGCTGAGCAAGTAAAACACATACATTACTCCATAAAGAATGTGTTCTTTGCTGATTCTCAAGGTTTTATTTTTATTTTTAATGTAAAGTGTCAACAAATAGATGCAAGATAAAATTCACTTGAAAATGTCACCAAATAAAAGAAGCATAGCAAATTGTATTGCGGGTAAAAATCCATTTTAGCCAGCAAACAAACAAGCAATGGCTGAGAAGCTTGCTGGTGGCTCCTTTTGTTTCTCTTTGATTTAAAGCCCCATGCCTGTAATCTAATTAACATCGAACCGAGTTGCAAGTACAGTGGCCTGTTTGGTTCAATAATAATACATTTATATGAAAGGTTAATGAAATGAATTTTCCCTCCGTCCAATTCATTAAAAATTGTTCTACAATCAACGGTTGCTAATGGAAAAGAGATTAAATATTCATGTTCATAAATTTTCTGTGTCATTTCTGATTTTCCTTCATTTCTGCCTTTGTAGGTTAAATTTTGCAAGTATAAGAATTCCCAGACAAAAAGCTTGATTTAGAGGTTAATCGAATACCATTAATTCTTTTATCAAAGAGGTGATGTAGAGTAGTGGAAAGAGTTTGGTAGCAGGTTTGTGTCACTTTGTAGCTGTGTGATGTTGGACAAGTTTGTAACTACCTCTTTTTTGCAATAATTGTTGTAAGAACTTCTTGTAGGATATCGTGAGGGTTACTGATATACTATGGAAAGCACCTAGCACAGTGGTGGGCACAGATAGCAGTTCAACAAATGAACACTAGAAAAGGTTTTGGAAAATAAAACACCTACATAAATTCACTAAAATTTATGGTAATTTATAATGGTGATACTGATATGGTAAGACTGAGCTCTTACTAATTCAAAAATAGGTGTCAGACTTGGGCCTCAGAACATCCTGTAGTAACTCTAATAATCAGTATATCAGGATAAAGTCTTTGAGAGGAAGGACTGTTTCCTGTTTTGACAGATATATTTTTGGTCATCTATTTTCTGCCACCTCTTTCTTCTTTTCCACCTAGGCCAAAGGACCTTATTTATCCTATGTATGATATTTTTTTCCAAATAATGAGTTTACTAGATAATTGGAGCCTACCCAATCAACTGCGAAAGGCATAAACATTTTTAAAAGCAATTTTAATTTAAAAATCTCCCTCAAATGTATTACCTACTTTATAGGCCTTTGAAACAGAAGATACCAAACTTAAGTTTTAACTATTTCTTTAATGAGTCAAGGTGATATTTATGATCATTAATTTTTCTTTTAGGCCTAATTTCTGTTAGCACCTTACTGACTTTATTAAAGGTGATAAATCTGCAAACTGGTGAAGTAGATAAGCTACCTGATAAAATAGTAAATGCTAAATGAGAGTAATACTTGGTGAGAAATTCACTTCTGTTTAATTTTTTTAAAAAAGCACATACTCTGTTTTATATTTCGTAGGTGAAATCAATTGGCAACCATTGTTACAACCCTTTAAGTTCATCAGTATCATCCTCTCAGTAAGTGAAAATGGAACATGAAGTTATTAAGTGCCTTGTCCAAAGGCACACAGCTAAAATGGACAGGATTCCAGTGTCAGCTTTATGAGTCCTTTCTCTTCCACCACATCTGCCTTGGGAATAAGTCACATAGCTTCAGTTTAGAGCTTTCATAGTAGTTATTTCACTTGTTTAGTATATCCCCTTTCACTTTCCAATTTTGATTTGTGTTTGGAGGTTTGTTGTTAGAGGAAGACTAAACTCTAGAATTGCATTATCCAATCCAATGACTACTAGCTACTTGGTGGCTATTTTAATTTAAAGTATTTAAAATGAAATAAAATATAAAGTTTAGTTTCTTAGTCACACTATCTACATTTCATGTACTCAGTGGCTGGCCACATGTGGCTGGTTAAAGACCACCATTATACAGCACAGAGTATTTCTATCAGTGTAGAAAGTTCTTTTTAATTTCTCCCTTGCTCTAAATGAAACATACATAACAGAATACATAACAAAAATAATTTGCATGTATGTATCCATATGAGTGCCTATTTATTGCAAGAGGGTAAAAACTTATTGAGGGCATGGGTCCTTATATGTCACATTTTTATGTGACATAATGTATTTGTATTATATAATAAATTTTATAGAGGTAATATATCTATTTACATTTTGCTCTTATGATGGACCTCTGTTTTAAGTACTGCAGTCTTTTTCCATACAATATATTCCTGGAAAAGTATATGAAAGTTAAATATGTAAAATATCAAATATGAAAATATTAAACAAAAGATTGACATGTTCAGTGAGTAGGAAGTGTTAATTCTTAAAGAACTAAAAACTAAAATCTCAAGTCATGCCTTTCTTTTTAAGAATCATGTTTTAGTTTACTCTAATTTTATTCTTTTCCATCATGACTACGCATAGTTAGTTGTTCTGTGTACATCCAGTGATGTTAAAGGTTTTCTGCCTTCGGCACCTTGTAATCATTTTTGTTTTTGACCCAGTTGTGTTAAATTATAGTTTAATTCTGCTGCTGCTTTTTTTTTTTTTTTAATACTGCTGCTTTTTAAAAACTAGTAGCATTTCTATTTCCCCCATTTCTGTTCATTTTTAAATAAAATAATAAGGAGAAATTCAGTAAAGTAGTTATATAATTTATAAATATTGAAAAAGATGATGATGTGGTAGCAGGTGATATGACTGGTTAGCAGATATACTGCCATTTTATACTAGAGCTACTCTTTAGAAGATGTAAAAAAGTTCAAATTCAAACAGTAAAGATAAGTTGGGAAAATTAGTATAATATTTGAAAGTACAGATTAAATCAAAGGCAGCATATTTGTGAATGCGTAAACTAAAAAATGGATTATGTATTGTACATATAAGTAAACACTCTTAATTTTATATATCGTTACATATTACATGTATTTGTTCTTTATTTTATGTTATAAATACACACATGTATCTATGAGCATATATTTACCTACCTAATCACTCATTTGAGCCACTGGAGAATAGGATGTTAGATTTGGGCTTTAGTGATATTTTAGAATTGTGAACCAGGAATGGAGTGTGGAGAGTAAAGACTTAAATGTCTTTCATAGCTTCCAGCAGTAATTGACAGGTGAATAGCTTACTGTTTCACTTGTTTAGCCTTTGAGTATTTTTACTTTAACCCTGTCTAATCCATTTGGAATGCTATAACTAACAAAATTGGGTAGCTTAAACAACAAACATTTATTTCTTGCAGTTCTGGAGACTGGGAAGTATGAGATCAAGGTGATAGCATATTTAGTGTCTGGTGAGAGCCATCATAATACACAGCTGTCTTCTTGCCATCCGACATGGTAGAAGGGGAGAGGGAGCTTTCTGGGGCCTCTTTTATAAGGACACTAATCCCATTCATGAGAGTTCCACTCTCATGACCTGATCACCTCCCAAAAGCTCTACTTCCATATACCATCACACTGAAAATTAGATTTTAACGTATTAATTTTGGAGGGACACAAACATCTAGAAAACTCTCTGAGGTGAGAAGAATGGCCACTTAATAAAGACAAATACTAATATTTCAACAGGGCATAACTACTTCAGTCAGCTACAATTTTATTACTGCTGAAATATTACAAAATCTTACTACTTGGAACCAGTTACTGGTAGCAGTCAAGATATTTATAGTTTTTTTTATAGTCTTCCTCTCTAGACTGAACACCTTGAGGGTATGAGTCCCGTCTTTGTTTCTTTCTTTTGTGGTACACATCACAGTGCCTAGTGCTCCAGATTTTTAGGGAATGTTAATTGAAGGAAATGAGGAATGAATGAAAATTTATTCTTGTAACCCAGTTGTATTTGTGAGATTATTTAGTAGCATCTGTGGAATAATTACTGAGGGTTCTTTGTGGTGAATAACAACAACAAAAAAATGAATGACTGCAACACTTGAAAATCTTAGCTTTCCGCTTTTAGTCCAGTATATTAACTAGCTCCCTATAAGTTCTCTTTCTGGCTAAAGCTTCAAGTTAAAATCATTGTTCTCAGTATGTTGATGCTCTCAATAGTCAATTCATGTTGCCTTTCTTTCTCCATCTGCTACATAACCAGTGACCAGAATGTGGTGTCTGTATGTTGCTGAGGCAGGGTAATATATTTTCTGAGGTTGGCTGGGCACCAAGTGTTCAATATTGCTTCATAGGCCTCACCTTCCCCTGGCGTGCTGCACACATACTGCCTCTGCTCAATCCTAAGTGATCAAGATTTGTGCCTTTCCCAAATGAAGCAGCTTCCAGTGAAACTTGTGATACTGAGTAAGAGAACAAATAGTAGCAGGAGCCAATAGGGGTGAAGCGGATATGCTACAGCAGATTATATCAATTTTCTTTACTATGGTAAACAGTTGTGAATTTGAGCACATCGTGACCTTTGCTTAGGAAGAGGCTGGCAGAGGATCATGTGGATGACTGCTGTACCTCCCAAAACCTGATAGTACCAATTTCTTTTGGTCAGATAGTTCAGATTTTGTCTGGAAGTCTTACAACAGTGAGTATTTCAGTTGCCAACAGTCTTTTATGAGGTAAAAGGTGGAGAGAATGAAACAGTGATAGGAATTGAATAATATTATATTAAATAATAAACTATTTGAAATATTTGTTGGACTCCTCTTATATTCTGTTAGTCCGTAATTGTGGTCTTATTAGGATTCTTTTCTCATTAATTAATAACAAAAATAGCTAATTTTATCGAGTACTTACTTTTCAAGCACTGTGTTAAAATTCTTTTTATTCTATCACAGTAACTCACAATCTAGGTTTTATCATCATCTGCTTAAACTCCATAGTAGCATATCTCTCACAGAAGTATAAGTAACTAATTTTTATTCAAGAGCTATTTGTACATGCAATGAGTATTGCATGGAAGAAAGTTGGGAGAGCTCCACTCTATGAGTTAGGATCAGGGGTTTGACAGAGCTTGACTCATTATCCTACCTTGACAAGGATATAACTCTAAGCTTTTGACTGAGAAAAATCTTATAAAGTTGGGTCGGGGATTGTGGAAGGGAATTAGGGAGGTCCAAGAAAGACCTTTGAGCCTTCTCACCTACCTCTTTTCAAAATCTTCTTCTGAAGAAAGGAAGCCAAGATTGTGGGCAACATAGTCCAGTCATACCTTTTCTCCTCTAATTTCTTAGTGTCCTAAGTATACAAAATAAGCACACTAATCCTTAACTGCCATGTGAACTTGATACCATAACTGTCATTTAATGCAACTTTGCCTACCTAGTAAGGAGTAGGTAAATCATATTTTTCAGTGATTTCAGGTGGCAGACAAGGAAATGATTTGTTCTCTCAGTGAAGTAATGAATGATTAAGTTTTGCTTTTAATATGCAAGAAATTATCAGAATTCACTGAGACTAATTTAAGAACTTTGTTTTTCTAGTTTTTGAGATATAATTGACATATAGCATTGTATAAATTAAAGATGTGCAGTATAATAATTTGACTTACATATATTGTGAAATGATTAACACAATAAATTTTTGTGTTTTTTTTAAATATATACCTGAAATCAATAACTAAAGTCATGTTTGTCTTTATATATATATGCATATATATTGTTTTAGTTTAGCTTTAATATAGCATTTTTAGAATTATGTAAAGTCTGGTTATTTTTAGCTGGTATATGGTATATATTACCTCTTGGATTATAGAAATCACCTAAAATGTGAAATGGAAAGGATAGTGAAAAATGTCCATAAAACACATTAAAGATTAAAACAGTGGCTGAGCCAATGAAAGAAAGTGATCTTATGAATTAGTAATGAAAGTGCATTTACAGGTTATTGTCTTACTTGGGACTGAGTTTTAACAGCTGCTGGTAGTTTAAACTAATAGAAGTCTGAATAGCCTATAATAATTTGAATATTAATAAATTATTCTGTTTATGGATAGTTTCTTAACAGAAACACTGAATAGCATTGCCCATCTTAAATTACCTCAAAGGGTAATTGTAAAAATGAAATAAGATAAGACAAGTAAATATATTTTATAAACATTAAAGATGTTCTCTCTCACTCTCTATGTGTGTGTATGTGTATATAATACAAAATTATAAAATTATTAAGTTTAGTGAGTAGTTTTAGAAGTTGTTTGAAACTTCATTTAGATCCTATGAACACAATTTTTGACAATCTAAAGTATATTGGACTAAAAAGTTAAATTTGTGTTATAAACATGTAGTTTTGTAAGAATGTTTAAGTTAAATAGGAGGCCAAGTATTTTAGAAGCAGATGTTGTGATATAAGCAATGAATACATTAATAATATGCCATTTTTATGTGTTATTTTATCAGATACAAGGTCCTTTGCTGGTTATATACTGGTAACACTTTGTTTTTACTCTGTATTTTTGAAAACAAACTACACTGCTGTAAGGACTATTCTAAAATTTAAATATTTTATTAATTTTTTGGCCCTTTCTACAACTAGCTGAAAGGAGGGATGTTCTCCTGTAATCACAGCTAATGATAATAGTTTTTAAATGAGTCCAATTAAAGAATACAATGATAACAATCTTATTTTGTTTCTAAGAAAAGCACACATATTTTAGATAGCAGCTTTTAAACGTATCTGAAACACTACATTAAATATAGCCATGTTATATTATTATTAAAATTATCTTAATAATCACATATTGTTTTTTCCTGTTAATTATATAAAAAGGGAAAGTAGAAAATAAGTGGAATTTGAGTGTCTCTCATTTACCTTGCACTGTGCTACATACTTCTGTGAGATACAAAAGAATCTCCAAACCGCTGTCCTTAAGGAGCTTATGACATTAAAGGTAGAATAAGAAGTATTTTTAAAAAAACAGTAAAAGCAGTACGTGGATAAATGCCAAAGACTGTGATAAAATGTATAAGTGTTCTAGAAGTTAAATAAAAGGGAAGTTTAGAATATAATTTGCCTGAAAGAAGTATGTTTACATTTTATGATGTTTGAAGAAATCAGATTTTATTGAGAACCGTTTACTAGGTTTTTGAACCAAGACTGTCTCAATCTTCATTTTGCTGACCTGTTGTTCGAATAAAGACTCATCAGCAGCCTTGCTGGACGTAGTGTATAACATGCATTATATTTCCTTTATTTGTAGGCATACTTTCGACAGGGTGTTGCCCTCCAGTACCTCGGACGTCATGCCGATGCCCTGGCAGCCTTTGCATCTGGACTGGCTCAAGACCCCAAGAGTCTCCAGCTTCTGGTGGGAATGGTAGAAGCTGCCATGAAATCTCCCATGAGAGGTAAGTATGATAAAAGTATATGGTCTGACACTAATTTAAAGTAGAACATCTCTAGCCTTTGAAGACTTTAGACTCAGGTATTGAGAACTGACAGGTTATAAAATTTGCTAAGATCATATATTTTAGATAAAGGAAGATTAAGAATCCCTGTCAGTAGCTGACCATGAGCCATAATAGGATTGTGGTAAGGCTACTGGCCTAGAAGTTTGTGGACCTAGATTATATTTTTGAATTTTTCATTAACTAACTATATGACCATGGGCAAATGAATCGACTTCTCTGGATTTTAGTTATATGCTCTTTGTAGTTCTAAGATTCTGGACCTCTAAACCACAACACCTCTGATTTGTTTAGTTGGACCATTATGCCATCTAGAAATAAATAAGAGAAGACATTAGACACCCTAATATTTCATAGAAGGACATATGGATCTAACTGTAGGCTCTGTGTAACATTTTTCAGAGGAGCATTACAAGATTATGTTGAATTGAAAGAGAGAGAATCAGACAGACACTAGTTTAAATTGTTTTCTCCTATTATTCTATTTTATAACAATTGATATTCTGGGAAAACAATGGATTGGAAATAGTACTGTGGAAGTTGGAGAAGTTCGAAGGCCTAGAATAGATAGGATTCACTTTGAGGAGCATTGATTTTTGAGAAATGAGTTCTTGGGAAGATTAGGCTGAAAGTGCACACAAATTTTCATCTTTGCAGAGTAATGGAGACACTAAGGCAGATTGATGGCAAATAGTAGACAGCTAATATTGTTCCATATTAATTAGGGTATGTCAAGCAGAACTCTTTTATTTTTTTTTCTCTGAAAAGGTACGTTTTTGAATGAATCGAAAAATTTTGATGACAGTATCATTAGACATTTTATCTAGTTTAGGAAATGTAGCGTTAGATTGTTTTAATATACTGGCTAGTGTGGTATTTGGCTAGTATGGTATATCAAAATATATACTAAGTAAAAGTTTGATGAACTAAATGGTACTTGTATGGTATCTAAGCAATTCGAAGCTATAAAAAATATTTTTCTGAAAGTCAAAGATTTCATGTTTTAGAAAAAAAGTGGTAACGAAACCTCTCTCATGTGGTTTTATAACCCCATACAAAGCTGTCTTTGCTGAAGGAACCTAATGGCTTCCCCCACTGGGGGACCTGCTGTTAATAAACTCTGACTTAGAGCAGATGCGCTTTGGAGCTCCAGGGCTTGGGGGTTGGGCATGGGGTGGCTATGAAGAACAAAAAAATCAATCTGTCTTTCCTTTCCACTTTCCAGTGGTTTTTCATTCTTTCTCTACACCCTACTGCAAGTAATTTACGTGGAACATTTTTTATCTAGTTCATGAAGATATGGCTTCTTAATCTGAGGTATTTCTGCTGTTACCTTAGAATATTGGAGTGAACATGTTGAGATCAGCAGAATCATACTTACCATTTTGCCTTTGAAGCAATTTGTTTAGATAAATGTAAGGAAATCTCGCACTGCGAGAAATAGCTCAGTTCTGCTGTCACCCTTAGGGTTTTCTGTGCCTTGTTCTTTCCCAGTTTATACTGAGTAACCTAAGGCTGACCTTGGAGAAAGCTGCCTCTTACAGGTGCCTGGAGCACTTCAGTATTTTCTTCTCTTTCCTTAAGGCAATTTAATCTATTGTTTATTTTTAGTATTGCCTTTACCACTGTTTTCTATTCCAGGTGGACTTTTCTTGTCAACATTTTATAGAGAGACTGACTTTGCATGGTGTTGTTCTGTGCATTATCTTACATCTTAATGACCTTTTTTTTTGTCATATGATTGTAATTCATAAAATATATCATCATTTGCTGCCCATTTTCTACCCATCTTTATTTTAGCCTTCTGCAGCTTTCTATGTTTCTATCATTGTTACATAGCTGTGCAGTCTGGGTCACTTTACACATAGGTCTGATCTGTTGTGTCAGTTGTTTTTATTTTGTAATTTTTAAATGCAACAGAAAAAGCTCTTAGTCCAGGTGCATCTGTAAGCAAACAAAGCTCTCATGATATGCACAGCATTCCTTTGTAGGAAGTTTCAAGATTTCATTTTTTTAAAAGGTAGGGCCAATCTATATTATACACTTGTTCCCAAATAAATGTTATATTTATGCATATTGAAACTTAACTGATTTTTTTATATTGTTCCTGCCTATATTGCTAACTGAATTAAGTCTATTTTTCTTTATGGTTTCACTCATGCTCACTAACCAGATATCAGTTAAACTACTTCTCCTGTGGTTATATTTACATCATTATATATGATGTATTTCCTTTAAATCATTAATGAAAATATAAAAATAAATATAAATATAAAAATGACACTTTTTCATGACTTCAATTTATTCATTTACTATTTTCCATTTTTCCTTTTTAGATAGTCTTTTAGCACTTTCAATTCATTGTATCTTATAAATGTTTATGCAAATTTGGATTGTGTAGCATAGTACTGCTGCCAAGCACAGATTTAATAATATAATTACAAAATGTGATGGAGTTTACCTTTATTTGTTCCTCTAAAGACACTAGGGCTGCTTCTTGCTGAGGGCTCTCTTGAGTATTTTTTCTCTCCTGTTAATTCGGTAATCTAAAGACTATTACATTTATGGGCTATCACCTGTCGTGGTGTTTCTACAAGCTCCAGAGGATCCAGGGAAACTGATTTTATGAAGTGCTGGTAGAAAATGGCTGTTTAATGTATAAGCTTTTCTCTCAGAGTCAAGTTGGGACTCACCTTTTATTTGCCTTATTGTCCACCCTTGGTGAACTCTTTTAGGTGGCAGTTACTCTTCTCAGGAGGCCTCTTTTTGAAATATTATGTTAAAAAATATAGACTTTCTCCCCCAAAAGATTAGAATCTTAATTACAGCACTGCCATTTGCTCTTCCATTGTTTGAGCAAGGTTGCTTCCTTTCTCTACACCTAAGTCCTTATCTGTAAAAGGGAAATGGTAATATCTACCTCCTAATGTTTTGAGAATCAAACACTAGAATGCAAAGGCAGGCACCTTGTAAGATGCCTCCCCCTCAGCAATGTGATGTTCTTCTTCTCACTGGCAATAGAAGCAGCAGCAGTAATAATCCTGCTCTTGTATTTATGGCTGGCACAGTATTAGGGATGTGGAATGAGCACTGCATAGTACACATGATCCTTTTGCTGAGAACTCACTGACGAACTTTCTCCCAGGCCTAAGTTCCAGGAAAAGCTGAGTTTCTCCTGAGTGTTTTTATTTGAAAGGTCTGGGGAATTTTGAAGTAATCCTTTATCTTTTTGCTTTGTCCTCTATGAAGTGTAGAGCCCAGTGTCCTGGCTACCTTTAGGAAGTGTGTCAAGGCTTACAGTCTACCACCAGTCTGTATGCTGAGTTTTATTGTCTTACCCTTATTTTCCACTCATTCCAATTTTTGTGTTTTCCACCTTATTTCTACAGAAGGCCTTTGAATCCTTTTTGAATGAAGTGGAATATAGATACATAAAGAAAACCAGAAAAATGTGAAGTGACTTAGACAAAGTATTGAACATATCAGTTGTTTCTGTTTTCATTTTCTTGAGGTGGGTTAAGTTTTGCTTTTAGTACGAAATAAAGTTTTTTTTTTTATTGTCAAATATACATAACATAAAATTGACTATTTTAACCATTTTTAGTTATAAAATTCAGTGCCATTAAGTATATTTACAGTGTTGTGCAACTGTCACCACTATCCATCTTCAGAATTTTTTTATCTTCTCAAATTGGCACTCTGTACCCATTAAACAATAATCTTCATTCCACTGTCCCCCCTGCTCCTGAAAAATATTTTCCTACTTTTTATCTCTATGAATTTGATTACTCTAGGTATCATACAATATTTGAGTTTTTGTGACAAACCCAATGGTTTTTAATTTAATTTCCTCTTTAAGGAATTAAGAAAGGTAAAATTAAAATTAAACACTTATTATAAACATTACCTCTAAATTTTGTTTTTTGGGGGAGTACTTTATCCTCAATATACTTTAGTAACTGTATTTTTTCTTTGGATCCATGTTTGGAGATTCATTCCAGAATTGTTTCTCCTAATCTTTGGATTTGCAGTTCAGTACTATATTTTAGTGATGTATCCAAGGATATTTAGTAGTGGTATCACCAGGGTTTTAGGAAAGTTGAAGCCTTTTTAGTAATGGATGCCAGGAAAATGTTATAAGGATAACTTGGAAGGCTCCAGAATGTCTTCATAGTGCCTTAGATTGAAATCTGTAGAAATGTTGGTTACCTTGAAGATGATCCATGGGAGACAGTCAGTAGAGTACCATTCTTTTGGAATAAGGCATTGCGCCTGTTAAATACATTTCCCCCTCAAATTCTATAAATTTTTTTAAATTCTAAATATGTCTGAAATTTGTCACTTGCTCCTCATCTGTTTTGTCATTGCAAATACAGAACTTTTCCTATAACTTGTTTTTCTGGATTTTTATCTCTTCCAAATCAGTCTGTGCTTTGCTATCCTTCCGGAATGAATTTTCTAAAATGGAAGTTTGATCTGTCGTTGTCTTACTCATAATTCTGCATTTTTCCTATTGCCTATAGGATAGAGGCCAACTTACTTAGTGTAAGAGATCTCTTAACTCTCTTTCATTCTCATCTCCAAGATGTAGTCTATCTGTAGTTTTTGAGTATTGGTCTCTCATATCATCATTTTCTATTCAAATGTTAATTCTTTTGGAAAGCATTCCCATATCTACCTAGGTAGAGTTAGCACCTTTCTCCTTTTGGGTCCCATAGCACATCCTACCAATGCTAAGAACTCTGGATTGAAAGTTGTATCATTATTTTATGTATTACTAAGAAAAAAGAAAATGCTAATGATTAAAGGATGACACAATTCTTTCTTATCACTTACCTTTTTATTTTATATAAACTGAAAGGTCTTTTAGACTCTTTAGGGCATAGAAGTGACAAACCATTGTGAAGCACCATTGAGTTCAGAGATACTAAATCCCAAATTCAGAGATGTTAATATGTGAATAAATGCGCATCTCAGAACTGATGAAATGTAGTCTAATAAATCCTCACTTAACGTTGTCACCATTGGTTCTTTGACTTCAAGTTGAAGGACATATAGTGACACCAATTTTACTGTAGGCTAATTAATATAAACAAAAGTTAAGTTCCTATGGCATCTCATCAGTGCTATAATGAAACGACATTGAATGAAATGACATTTGAGCACCTGCTATATATCTCCTAGCAGAGTGTGATTATTTATTATTAGCCTCTACTGTATTCGTACAAGCTTTTCAGGTGTCAGGTAATGTGACTTTGTTCATCTTAAATTCTTAAAGCCTTTACATTTTGAAAGCACATAACTAGTGTTCAATGAATGTTGCAAAGGGCCTTTACATTCTTATGGAGTTGGTTTGACATTGGCTATTTCATATGTTACGCATAGTTTATAGAAAGAACAGCATTTCAATAGCTACAGGTTGCCAAATCTCTATTCCACGTAGCCTAATAAAAACATAAAATTAGTCCCTTTGCTAACAGCCTAAATTTACTCTTGAATAGGAATTAGAATCATAGAAGAGTATAGTTAGGAAGAATCTTAGAGATCACCTAATCTAGCCTATACATTTTTATACATTAAAAAAGTACCATACCACTTTTATTCGCTATATGCATGTATAGCTGATAACCAGAGCTTCTAATTAGTGAGTGTGGACCAATGAGACATAATAATAGCTAAAAGCAGAGACATTTGACATTGAAAAAGATTTTTAATTTATATAAAGTGAAATGGACTTTTTGTATATGTATGTATACACATGCATAGATGCATACATAGGTACATATATGTGTAGACATATGTATGTATTCATATATATATGTACATAAGTATTAGACATATCCACATCGCATGTGTGTGTGTATGTGTGTGTGTGTAAATAAAACCAGCACCACAATTTATAAATTTGACAAAGTGAAGAGACAGGCTATGGGGCTTTGAAATTCAAGTCTTTTTATTCTTAGCTCAGTATCTTCTCTATTTTTCCACTGTTCCAGTCAAGCTGGCCTGTTCACCATGACCTAGCATTCCATGTACCTATCTTCTCCTGGACCTTTGATTAGGACAAAACTTCTGCCTAAAATACTCTTCGCTCTTAGAAAAAAATGACTTAACTCCTACCCTTTTTTCAAGAAATCAGTTAAGTTCTGCTTCCATGAAGCTTTCTGATTACCCTCGATAATTACTCCATTTTCCAGACTCTCATAACATGTACTGTACATGAGCTAGTATTATAATTTATCTTTAATTTTTTAATTATTTTAATTTTAATTTTTTTCAATTTCAGTTGATATTCAATATTATATTAGTTTCAAGTGTACAGTATAGTGGTCAGACATTTATATAACTTATGAAGTGATCCCCCAATAAGTCTAGTACTCACCTGGCACCATATGTAGTTATTACAATATTATTGACTGTTCTCTGTGCTCTATTTTACATCCTCATAAATATTTTGTAACTGTCAACTTGTACTTCAATCTGGCAACAATAAGTTTGTTCTCTATATCAGTGAGTCTATTTCTGTTTTGTTTGTTCATTTATTTTGATTTTTAAATTCCACAAATACCGAAATCATATGGTATTTATCTTTCTCTCTCTGACTTATTTCATTACCGTAATACTGTATAGGTCCATCTGTGTTGTTGCAAATGGTAAGATTTTATTATTTTTTTATGGCTGAGTAATATTCCATTGTGTATATGTGCCACATCTTTTTTTTCCCTCCCTTTTTAATTCCCCCCACCCCTGACCTACGGATGTTGCTGTCTCTCTCTTAAGGAGGGAGACCCCTGACCTACGGATGTTGCTGTCTCTCTCTGAAGGCAAGGCGTCTCCTCCTGTGCGCTTGCAGCGTGCACCTGGGGCCTGGCACACCCGGGGCCTGGCACACCCAGAGTATGGTCCATGGCTCCACCTGGGGCACGAACCCAGGACCTTATGCGTGCAAAGCAAATATGCTAACCACTACACTATGGATCCACCCACCAATACCACATCTTCTTTATCCAATTGTCTATTGATAGACATTTTGGTTGCTTCCATATCTTGGCTATTGTAAATAATGCTGCAGTGAGCATAGAGATGCATATATCTTTCCGAATTAGTGTTTTGGATTTCTTTGGATAAATACCCAGAAGTGGAATTGCTGGATCATAAAGTAGTTCTATGTTTATTTTTTTGAGGAACCTCCATACTAATTTATCTTTTAATGTATTTATATTCTCTTTCCTATATATACTGCAAGTGGAAATTTGATCTTTTACCTTTTGTTCCTTCAATTTCATTTTTATTTAGTGAAAATTGGTACAATTGATGATTTCTTGTTTTAGTTTGTTTTGTTTTGTTTTGGGGGTGGGGATATTCCTAGTATTTCCTTCAGTCCTTTAACTGTGGTAATGCTCTCTATTATTGTGTAGTTTCAGAGTTTCAATTAGATGGCTCTTTTTTTGGACTTAGCCATGATTGCTCGGATTAAAAATATTACCAGCTGAAGCATAGTATCTTTGTTGGCCATCAATCATTTTTGACTGTCAATGTCTGAACACTTCCTGTGTTTGGAGAATTCTTTATCTCATACTTCTGCTGCCTGCCTTCCAGTGTAAAAGCTGAAAACATCGGATCCTAATTTTCCCATCCTCCTTTGAACCTGGGACCCCACTTTTGATTCAGGAGCTAAAGGCTCAAAGGAAAAAGAATAGCACAGGATTTGTTCTGGCAGTGGTGGGTGACAACAGTGACATCCATTTTCTAAGGGTGGCGCATTTAATAGTGATGGAGGCAGAATTACAAGCTGTGGTGTCCTGAGTTTAGTTGCAGTAGTTATATTGCCTTTTTTGTGGCATAGTTTTGACTGTGGGCCTCGAAGCCTGGTTTTCCACCCCTCCCATTAGCCACTCAGTGTATTCCTTTTCACTTAAAACCAATCAAGATTGGTTTATTTTGTGAGCAATTTGCCTGATATGGTATCATAGGAGCTTGACTTAGAGCCCTGCAGTGGATTCTTATCTTGGCTCTGTCCTAAGCTGTCTGATCTTGGGCGAATCACTTAAATACTCCGATTCTTCATTTCTTAAAAAGGATATTTTCAAAGTGTTTTCAGCTCTAAAATTCTGTTAATTTTGTTTCTACTAATTAGCCAGTGGGATGCTAATGTGACCATCATTGGCTGCCAGACTCATCAATAGTACCACCAAAATTCTGCTCACAGTTTCTTTAGTATAGTATTATTCTTTTTTATTCTACCATTTCTTGGGTTTTGTATTTAACTTTTAATTTTTTGAGGAATTCAGACTATATTTAGCCATATTGGTGAGCTAGTATTTACTGGTTCTGTGCACTGCTTGCATCTTGACAGGTGTAAAATTTCTTTGTTTTCTGTTTAGTGGTCTGATTAAAGGGAAAAAATTCTTTAGGCACCAGTAGGTTTTGAGGTTTACATGGTAATGTTGATTCAGACGAGAGCTCCTTAATGGAGAGTTGAGGTTTGAAGTCATAAATTGTGAAAATTACATTTTAATACAGTACTGTTGGCTGAGAGATTCATGATTTAAAGAGACCAACCTTTTTATAGTTTTTTACATGTGCACAGTGGAACAACTAATATGATAGAGTTTTTCAGGAAAGCTAGCAAATGCATTATAAGTGCTACCTCATTGTAGGGTTATAGACATTAGCTCTGCAATTGTCTTCCGAAAAAAGGAGAAGGGGGAGAAGGAGTTTAGAGGTCATCCACAGTCAAACCCAGCTTCAAATAGAATCTTTTTGTGGCTTTCTAACCCCTAATTTATGTCCTTTCCAGACACCACATGAAAATAAAAATGAGATCAAAGTTAATTTTGTCTTTTACCTTACCTTAGTAAACTCGGATGATTTCTTTATAGTTTCATTGTCACCACAATAAAAATTGATAATATTTTTTTATTTGGTCATACTGGTCTCAAGCGGCAGTGGACACTGGGGTTGCTACTGAAGATGACATATTTTGTTAGGAAAACTTTTCTTATTGCATCTTCTAGGGAAAAAGGTGAACGAGATTTATTAATCAGTCATTTGAATTCAGGTTTTTATTCAACTCCAAATATGTTAGAGATTTTTACCGATGTGGCAATGGCAAGTTTTGTATTTAGTGCCTACATTGCGCCCATTGCTATGAAGTTATAATAAAGTATTAGACAGTCCCACAGTGACTTTCAGATTTAGCTGGGAAAGTATTTTTAAAAATAACATATATGGAATAATTCTAAGATAGTTAAGGATGAACTGTAATACTAACTATAAAAATGCAGTAGAATTTTAGATACGAACATTAATGTGGGCTGGAAAACTTGGGGATACTATACAGTACAGGTGGAACTTGAGGGATGTGTATGTAATATTTCGAGAAGACAACAGGAGAGAGAAGGGAGAACCATTCAGGGAAAGTGGTATGTTATATTCAAAGAAAGACCAAAAGAGCGGATGAGTGTGGCATATGCATGTGTCATATGCATGTGAGAGTGAAGAGAGGGAAATAACTGGGCTGAGGTTCGTGTTACAAAGTCACGTGAATAAGTAGACAGTGAGCGTGGTGCTAGATGTTTTTTAACATTTTATTTTATTTCATTAATAGTTTCAAGTATACAGTATGTTGGTTATATAGTTTATGAAACGATCCTCCCCATTACTCTAACATCTCTGGCTCTAAACATAGCCATTACATTACTGCTGACTACATTCCCTATGCTGTACTCCCCATCCCCATGACCCTCTCTCAATTACTAATTTGTACTTCTTTAGTCCTGCCAGCCCCCCAACCACTCTCCCCTCTGGCAGTCACCAGATTGTCCTCTGTATTCATGAGTCTTTTTGATTAGTTTCTTCTTTTTGTTCCTTAGATTACACATATAAGTGGCATTACACATATATATGGTGATTGTTTTCCTCTGTCTGACTTATTTCACTCAGCATAATAACCTCCAGATCCATCCATGTCATTGCAAGTGGTAGGATTTCATTTTTTTATGGCTGAGTAATAGTCCACTGTATATATGAACTGTGACTTCTTTATCCAGTTGTCTGTTGATGGGCATTTAGGTTGCTTCCATATCTTGGCTATTGTGAATAGCACTGCTCTGAACCTAGGGGTACATAGATCTTTAATTTTAGAGTTTTGGTTTTCTTTGGATAGATACCCAGAAGTGCAATTGCTGAGTCAAAAGGGAGATCCATTTTTAATTTTTTGAGGAATTCAGACTATTTTCCATAGTAGCTGTACCAATTTGCAGTCCCGCCATCTCCTCAGCAACATTTGTTGTTTTTTGGTTTATTGATGATAACCATTCTGACAAGCATGAGGTAATATCTCATTGTGGTTTTAATTTATATTTCTCTGATGATTAGTGATGCTGAACATCTTTTCATATGTCTATTGGCCATCTGTATGTACTTCCTCTGAATAGAACTATCCAGGTCTTCTGTCTATTTTTTAATTAGATTGTTTGTTTTTTGTTGTTGAGATATCTGAGTTCTTAATATATTTTGGATATTAACTCCTTATCAGATGTATCATAAGCCAATATATTCTCCCATTCAGTAGGTTGTCTTTTTTTGTTGTTGATGGTTTCCTTTGCTGTGCAGAAACTTTTTAGTTTGATGTAGTCCCATTTATTTATTTTTCTTTTGTTTCCCTTGCCCGAAGAGATATATTTGAAAAGAAGTTACTATTAATAATATCAGAGTTTACTGCCTATGTCTTCTTCTAGAAATTTTATGGTTTCACATGTTAATTAAGTCTTTAATCCATTTTCAGTCTATTCTTATATATGGTGCAAGAAAGTATTCTATTTTTATTTTTTTGCATTTATCTGTTCACTTTTCCCACTGCCATTTTTTGAAGAGACTGTCTTTATCCCATTGTATATTCTTGCCTCCTTTTTCATAGATTAAATGAATGTGTAGATGTAGATTTATTTCTGAGTGTTCTATTCTGTTCCATTGATTAATGTATCTGTTTTTATGCCAGTACTGTGCTGTTTTGATTACTACAGCCTTGTAGTATAGTTTGATATCAGGTTGTGTGACATCTCCAACTTTGTTCTTATTTCTCAAGATTGCCATGGCTATTTGAGATCTTTTATGGTTCCATATAAATTTTAGGGTTATTTGTTATAGTTCTTTGAAAAATGCCATTAGTATTTTGATAGGGATTGAATTGAATCTATAGATTGCTTTGGGTAGCATGGTCATTTAAATGATGTTGATTCTTCCTACCCATGAGCACAGTATATGCTTCCATTTATTTGTATCTTCTTCAATTTCTTATTTCAATGACTTGTAATTTTCTGAGAACAGGCCTTTTACTTCCTTGGTTAATTTGATTTCTAGGTATTTTATTATTTTTGATGCAGTTGTAAATGGGATTGTTTTCTTAATTTCTCTTTCTGAAAGTTCATCATTGATGTATAAAAATACAACCAACTTCCGAATATTACTTTTATATCTTGCTACTTTCCTGAACTCATTGATCAGTTCTAACAGTTTTTGGTGGAATCTTTAGGGTTCTCTCTATATAGTATCATGTCATCTGCAAATAATGACAGTGTTACTTTTTCCTTTCCAATCTGGATGGCTTTTATTTCTTTCTTCTCTGATTGCTTTAGCTGGGACTTCCAATACAATGTTGAACTGAAGTGTTGGAAGTGGGCATCCTTGTCTTGTTCCCGATCTTAAGGAATACACTTTAGCCTTTCCTCATTGAGTATGATGTTAGATGTAGGTTTGTCATATATGGCCTTTATGATGTTGAATTATATCCCCTCTATTCCCACTTTGCTGAGAGTTTTTATCATAAATGGATGCTGGATTTTGTCTTATGCTTTTTCTGCATCTTTTGATATGATCATATGATTTTTATCTTTCAATTTGTTAGTGTGGTGTATCACATTAATTGATTTGCAGATATTAAACCAACCTTGCATCCCAGGAATAAATCTCACTTGATCATGATATTTTTAATGCTTTGCTGAATTTGGTTTGCTAATATTTTGTTGAGGATTTTTGCATCAGTGTTCATAAGGGATATTGGCCTATAGTTTTCTTTTCTTGTAATGTCTTTGGTTTTGAAATCAGATAATGGTGGCCTCATAAAAAGAATTGGAGAGCCTTCCCACTTCTTGAATTTTTTGGAATAGTTTGAGAAGAATAGGTATTAATTCTTCTCTGAGTGTTTGGTAAAATTTGCTTATGAAGCCATCTGGTCCAAGACTTGTTTTTTGGGAATTTTTTGATTACTAATTCGATTTTGTTGGTGGTAATAAATGAGTTCAGATTTTCTGTTTCTTCTGAACTTTGTCTTGGGAGATTGTATGTTTCTAGGAATGTGTTCATTTCTTCCAGATTGTCCAACTTGTTGGCATATAATTGCTTATAATATTTTCTTATGATCCTTTGTATTTCAGTGGAGTCCATAGTTACTTCTGTTTTTTCATTTCTGATTTTAATTATTTGGGTCCTCTCTCTTTTTTTCTTGGTGAGTCTGGTTAAGGGTTTATCAATTTCGTTTATCCTTTCAAAGAATCAGCTCTTGGTTTCATTAATCTTTTGCATTGTTTTTCTAGATTCTATTTCATTGATTTCTGCTCTGGTCTTTATTATTTCCTTCCTTCTATTCACTTTGAGCTATGTTTGCTGTTCTTTTTCTAGTTTGTTTAAGTGTAAGGTTAGAATTTTTATTGGAGCTTTTTCTTATTTCTCGAGGTAGGCTTGTATTGCTATGAATTTCCCTCTTAGAACTGCTTTTGCTGTGTCTCATAGGTTTTGAGTCATTGTGTTTTCATTTTCATTTGTCTCTGAGTATCTTTTGATTTTTTCCTTGATCTCATCGTTAACCCATTCATTGTTTGGTAACATGTTATGTAGCCTTCCTGTGTTTGTGTATTTTCCAGTTTTTTGATTGATTTTTAGTTTCATACCATTGTGATTAGAGAAGAGACTTGATATGATTTCAGTCTTCCTAAATTTATTGATACTTATTTTGTGCCTTAGCATGTGGTCTATCCTGGAAAATATTCTATGAGAAGAATGTATATTTTCTTGCTTTGGGGTGAAGAGCTCTAAAAGTGACTATTAAATTAATCTGGTCTAATATGTCATTTAAGCCCACTGTTTCCCTGTTGATTTTCTGTCTGGAAAATCTGTTCATGGTGTCAATGGGGTGTTAAGGCCCCCTACTATGAGTGTATAACTGTGGCTCTCTCCTTTGATATCTGTCAATAGTTGCTTTATATATGTAGGTGCAATTGTTGGGTGCATATATGTTTACTAGGATTATGTCCTCTTGATGTATATTGATCCCTTTATCATTATCTAATGCCCTTTTTTGTCTCTTATTATAATCTTTTAAAGTCTATTTTGTGTGATATTAATATTGCTATCCTGGCTTTTTTTACATTTCCATTTGCATGAAATATCTTTTTCCATTTCTTTACTTTCAATCTGTGTGTGTCATTTGATCTGAAGTGGGTCTCTTATATACAGCATGTGTGTGGGTCTTGTCTTCTTATCCATTCGGCTATCCTACATCTTTTGATTGGAGTGTCTAATACATTTATATTTAAAGTGATTATTGATAGGTATATACTTATTGCCATTTTATTATTCGTATTTATGGTTTTTTTTTTCCCCTGCTTTTCTTTTACAGAAGTCCTTTTT